>NC_080539.1:216190557-216501152 GCF_028640845.1 Ahaetulla prasina
TACTTTATTTAGTTAGATAAGATTGCCAAACAAAAAACTGACAATAGATATTTTTGTCCTACCCACCCACCCCTCTGGGGCTAAAGCCTTGTAGGCTTTAAATTCTCAGAGCAAACCCTCCCTGGCCCCACCTGATTGCCATGTAAATGGTAACCTTTCTCTTCCAAATCTTACCAGATAGGTAGATTCACTTTTGAGTAGAGTCTTGGAGATAACAAGGCCTTGGGCTATGTAGGTTATATGTTGATAGTCAGGACCTTGAATTGCACTTGTAAGCTCAAGGGAAAGTTATGAGGGAAAAACTGGAGTTCTCATCTGCTTCTTGCCTCATCAGTTTTAACTTCAGAGCCGCTTCACACAGTGAATTGCGGTAGCTCTACTTTGAGATTACAGGAACCCGAGTAACTATACTCAATGCTCCCTGGCCCTGGAAGCATTGTAGCTGGTGCGCCAGATGTAGTTTTGTCTACAGGAGAATCTCTACATTGCAAGCTACATCTTTTTCAAGGGAAGCCCAACCTCAACAGAACCAAAAATAGTGTATCTTGAAGTTGGATGATGTCTGTACTACACCCATTCTATCTAGCTAGGATTCAGTCTAAACCAATTCCTCCCTATCAAGACTGTAACTGCTCTAGGCAATAAGTCAATACCTTTACTATATCACCTGTTCTGCTGAGGGTGGGAATATTTAACTGGATATAATATATAAATGAATGATTCTTCACTGATGATCTCTCCCCAGAGCTTCATGTGGATATAAAGTAAAAGAAGGAGAGAAGCATTCAATTACTGAGTAATCATGGATTTAATCGTTCTCTATCACCTTTATGGACTGGAACTCACTGCTGTTATTCTACCTTTTTTGTTTCAACTGATTTGTTTTGGGCAGAGGTGTATTTAGAAAATACAGAAAATAGTCATGGGAGGTTAGTGTTTAAAAAGGACAAGTTTGTCTGGACTGACCGCCAAATCCTGTCTTTAATTGCATTCCCCCTCCCACAGTACTAAATGTGGCAGGCCTGAAGGCCCAATGCAAAAGATGGCTTCCAGGCCTGACACCTTAAATTTCTTGTGCAGATTGATTATTCCTTACTGCCTTATTTCCACTTGTTTGCATATTGTGTCATTTGCTCCACCTTCTATTGTTAATCAGAAATTCTTTAATGTGGAATAAGATGTTGATGTCACTCTTTTTTTTTTAAGCCAAGAAGCACACTTAAAATCTGCTTTAAGAGATGAAAATTGCCCCCATCTTCAATAGTGAATGTTGACATGAAACCTAATGAGGATATCAATTGTCATAAGTGTTAATTTGAGCTGTTTATTTTATCATCAACATCTACCTCCCTTGAGACAATGGGGGGTAGCTTAAGTAGCATGGAGGAAAATACTCTGCTTCAAAAGCAGTATTAGTTTGATAATGTATAAATTCCTGTACACCAGCTGTGCGCCTAGATTATTCATGCAAAGGCAATTAATACCATTAAGGAGGGAACACAGGCATTCTCGGAGATTGCCGGGAAATGTGAAGTGACATTTTTTCTTAACCCAAGTTCTTTTTCTCAGAGTAAAATGCAAACGGAGCGTTTATTCTTGCGAAGGGCAGCCACAGATGACCTGGTTCTATTCAGCCACAAATCTGACTTGCCATAGGTGGAAATGATGCATCAGTTATCTTCTCAACTATTTCCTAAAAATGCTGCTTGCACGGTGAAACCCCAACAAACGTTTTATTCCAACTGGAGAGTGTTGTCTGCAAATATGCTCAATTGGGCATGAAAAAAGAAAGTAAGTAATAAAAGAAATCTGGTCTAAAAAATACCATGCACCAGTTTATCTGAAATCAAACTTTGTTCAGTCTTTCAGGAACAGCCCTTCTATTCTTGCCTATATCACCTGATTTTGTTCAATTTTTTTAAAAAAATAACATCCCTTTCTAGTTTTCTACTTTTTTGATTGATTATGTGCCATCATATCAGTGTCAATTCCTAGCAAACATATAGATTTTCTCCGTTATGATCTGTCTCTAACCTGGTCTTTTCAAAGGTGCATTCACTGCCACAGTAACTGACTCCATCCACCTTGCTAACAGTCTTCTTCTCTTTCCTTCTACCTTTCTCAGATCAGAGCCTCCTCCAGAGAGCTCCTTGTCCCCCTGCATAATGTGTCTGAAATAGAATAATTTGTGCCTCAAGTGAGAACGTTGAATCTCCCTTTAGATTTGTATTTTAAGTAAAATGGGCAGCCTATGATAGATAAACTAAATCAAATCCAGTTATTTTCTAGCTGAAGCCTGTCACTGAAAGTACTTACTGCTAATAGCAAAGTCCAATGGCAAAAGATAGTACCTATGACAACAAATTAAAAAGGATTAACGTAACAGTAGCAAGTGTCTTCTTTTTAAATAAACAAGGAACGTATTTTATTTGGCAATTATATTTAATTAGTGCATTTTATTTACATAAATCATAAACCATCTTCTTTTAGCATGAAATACAGACCAAATAGAAACAGAAACCTGTACTTCAATTACATGCTAAATAAAATAGATCAAATACTTTTTATGGGACAATGCCTAACACATAAAGAAATAAATTAACACTTGCATATACTGCCTGTTGAAAAGTGCGAAACGATTCCTGAAAATTAGAAGATATTTTGTAAAGTTTAGTCTAGAAATACCACTTAAATCAGCCAACAGTGTAGCTGAGTTTAAAGATTTCCTATATCCAGGAAAATATTACCTTGAACAATTGTGCAGATTGTGCTCTTTTCAAATTTGTATCTTACCACCTGCTTTCAATTCCGTTTTTCAAAACCACTTTACTTTGTTCTGACAATGGTTAAAATCCTGATTGGCAATTAAAAAGAACACATACACACACAAAAAAAACCCCATAGTGAAATCTACATGATAGATACCAATGTATTAAGAACTCGGCCAGTCTTAGGGCTTCTGAGGTGGCCATAATGCTCAACTGCTGTAAGGCAAATGTGGTTAGAGTTGACTTTTAAAAAATATATTTCTCTTGCAGGGAAAAAAAAGCTTTTAACTATTCTCTGAATATGAAAAACATGGTATAGGATATTACTGTAATTTTTTCCCCTGCTACTAATGATTTTTGCTACTGAAACCATGTAAGCTGAACATGCAAATCCATAGGGCATTTAATTTTGCAGTGGACCAGATATTTAATTTCTTCTATTAGCCAAGGAATCCGTCCGTTACTTTTTTTCTTAAATACTCATCACACCAGCTTTTGGAATTCTCTCCATTTTTAAATAAAGACTTCTATTATGTACAAAACTTTTTTACATGAATGTAGAGTGTACAATCTTGGCAACCTCTCGGCTACAGATCATGTCCCCTTCATCAGCCAGACACCTCTGCTGTTTCCTGGGTGGTAGGAACATTGTGCATTAATGACCAAAGATCTTACAGTAGAATTCATTGTTGCTTCTCTCTGCGGTGGCAGTGCAGTAGCAAAAAGAGGGATTGTTCTTAGGAACGACCTTGTATTGTAGAAAGAGGGAGGGTATAATCCCCGATGCTTAAGTACGCCGTGGCTCAAGACGGTGTGACATCTGCGATAAAGTCCTCTGGTTATCAATCACATTTAATTGACGGACATAACCTCGGAGATCCTGATGGTTCTTATTTGCTTGAGATGCATCAGGACCTGATGAAACAGGAATGAAGAGCTATTGGGATGCTTAGTCAAAGTCAAATGTAAGCCATTTTATTACAGGTAGTCCTCAACTTCCAATCGTTCGTCTAGTGACCGTTCAAAGTTACAACGGCACTGAAAAATGTGACTTATGACCATTTTTCACACTTACGACCTTTGCAGAATGAATCATGTGATCAAAATTCAGATGCCTGGCAACTGGTTCACATTTATGACCATTGCTGTGTCCCAAGGTCGTGGCATCACTTTTTGTGATCTTCTGACAAGCAAAGTCAATGAGGAAGCCAGATTCACTTAATGTCAAGGTTCCAGAAAAACCTCTTCTGCATAAAGAAAACTCAGAAGCCATTGTCTTTAGAGTCCTTTACTAGCATGAGGAAACTGGCACACGATGAGTGAAATTCCAAAACTGAATTTCCGGATTCTTTTCCCCAAGAGTCCCACCCCCCCTGACCCCTTTGATGGTCACATGGTCCCACGTTCTCCCAGTCCATTCGAATATCTTCTTGCCACTCCTCCTGCAGATGTGAACCCCATCCGACCTTGACCGCTTGAAGAATGTTACCATACCCCTCAGCCCCCCTTCCTCCCCTCAGAGGAAAAATGTGGCAGCGTCTGGAACCCTAAGGCCTAGTATGGTTTCCAGGCCTGACACTTAACAACTGGGTTACTAACTTATCAACTGTTGTGATTCACCGAACAGCTGTGGCAAGAAAGGTGGTAAAATGGGGTAAAACTCACATAACAAATATCTCACTTAAGAACAGAAATTTTGGGCTCAACTGTGGTCGTAAATTGAGGACTACCTATAAGTTACTATTTATCAGACTTATATTTCCACTGAGACTCAAGGCAGTGAGTTACTTTACCTTAACATTACATTAAAAATGGATACATTTAACATTATTTTGACTGATACTGGAGAATTATGCATTGTTATTTAATTAGCAGAGATAATATTTATGATCTGACAAAAATGACCCTCATAATTTGAAAGCTTCCTTCCTCTCTCTTCTAAAAACCTAGACAAGGTTTTGGGGCCTAGGGCCTCTTGTGGCTCAACAGGCTAATGCAGTCTGTTATTAACACAGCTGCCTGCAATTACAATTACTGCAGGTTTGAGTCCCACCAGGCCCAAGGTTGACTCAGCCTTCCATCCTTTATAAGGTAGGTAAAATGAAGACCCAGATTGTTGGGGGGGCAAATCAAGTTGACTTTGTATATAGTATACAAATGGATGAGACTATTGCCTTATACAATGTAAGCCGCCCTGAGTCTTCGGAGAAGGGCGGGATATAAATTCAAATTAAAAAAAAAGCTGATTTCAGTAGCATTTGATTCTACTTCTAGCTTTTACTCATTGTTTCCAATCTATGACATCTTATACTGATGAAACTGATGGAAAATTGTCATTATGACAACAGCAGTATTGCAATACTTACTGAAAGGCAGGCTCCGACAAAATCTCACTGTCTTAATGGTATTTGAAATCATGCGCTGAAAATAGAGAGGGGAAAATCACCAGAGAAAGAAAATTTAAGCACCAATTCTATTACATTCTGGATTACTAAACTGGAGCTCATTGGCACCAATGTGTCTGTGGACATTTCCACTGTTACCTATCACACTCTTTGCCCCATTTGATACCTACCCAGAAGAAAAATCCCAAAGATTAAACTAGGGATAAGCGATAAGAAATTTTGGGGACAATAAGCATGCACAAAGCCATTTCATATCTTGTCTTCTGATACAACCATTTTGAAATTAGTCTAATTTATATACCACTTTATAATGCCTTGGTAAGGCCACACTTGGAATACTGCATTCAGTTTTGGTCACCACAATGTAAAACAGATGTAGAGACTCTAGAAAGAGTGCAGAGAAGAGCAACAAAGATCATTAGTTTAATGAAAAGAAGGACCAGGGGAGACATGATAGCAGTGTTCCAAAATCTCAGGGGCTGACACAAAGAAGAGGGGGGTCAACCAAAGGTGGGATTCAAATAATTTAAAAGGCCGGTTCTCTGCCCTAATGATTTTTTCCAACAACCAGTTTACCAAATTGCTCAGAACGTTAACAACCGGTTCTCCCGAAGTGGTGCGAACTGGCTGAATCCCACCACTGGAGTCAACTTATTTTCCCAAGCACCTGAGGGCAGGACAAGAAGCAATGGGTGGAAACTAATCAAGGAGAGAAGCAACTTAGAACTAAGGAGAAATTGCCTGACAGTTAGAACAATTAATAAGTGGAACGACTTGCCTGCAGAAGTTGTGAATGCTCCAACACTGGAAATTTTTAAGAAAATGTTGGATAACCATCTGACTGAGATGGTGTAGGTTTCCTGCCTGGGCAGGGGGTTGGACTAGAAGACCTCCAAGGTCCCTTCCAACTCTGTTATTCTATTTGTATTTCTATTTCCCAAGCTCCAAACGTCTGGGAACTTTGTTTGATAAGGAAGACATTATTCAGGGCAGATATCATTAATCCAAACTTTCTCTAATTGGTTTAGTTCTTTACGTGCAATCCTCTTAATGAGTTCATCATTCTTGAAAGCATACATACGGTACATAATATCCACTTCTTTCTTGTTCTCTCCATTCTAAATTCGAATTAGCATGCAGAATGCTGGTAAAAATCTATTTCTAGGAATATTTTTAAAATCCTTTGGATGGACCAAAGCAAGTCCATTTTACCCAGCATTATCCTATAGTGATAGTTAGACCAATATTTCAGGGAATTCACAGGTATGAAAATAAAGGGTTTTGCTCTGTCCTAAACATTTGATGGCTAAGAAGGAGGACAATATGGTGTTCCCTTATATTCCGTGAGCTGATCAGGTTGACAATTCCTTTCAAAGCACAGGAAGGGACTAATTTAGGAGCACCCCACAGGCTATGCGATACTCATAATTTTTTACTAACAGCCTCTGCCATCATCAGTATCTGATAGCCCGGGTATCAGCAACCTGTGGCTCTGGAGCTGCATGCAGCTCTTTGGGCCCTCTGTTGTGGCTCCCTGTCGGGTGATCCCACCACTGGCTGGTTCCACCCTCATCCTCCCTTCCCAGTTACTCCTCACCTGGCCTGAGAATGTAAGGGGGATAGTGGGGGATGGAGAAGCAGCTGGGGCAGAGACAGAGAAATTCAGAGGGAAGGAGGGAGGGAGAGGGAGAGAGGAAGGGAGGGAGAGAGAACGAGAGGGAGAGAGATCAAAAGGGTTCCCGGTGTTTTTTAACAGCCGGTTCTCTGCTCTAATGACCGACTGGGTAGGCGTTTTTTAACAGCCGGTTCTCTGCTCTAATGACCGACTGGGTAGGCGTGGCTAGGGGGGTCATGTGACTGGTAGAAGTGAGTGACGCCGAGTTGGCCACACCCACCCAGGTTTTGTGGCTCCCGGTGTTTTCTTTTCTGTGGGAAACAGGTCCAAATGGCTCTTTGAGTGTTTAAGGTTGCAGATCCCTGTGATAGCCAAATATGCAGTATATCCTATGCTATCAAAGCAAAATGGGATCCTATCTTCCAGGAATACCTTCAGTAAAATGCTTTCTTTATCTCAATACTGAACAGGTTTCTTATTCCCATGTTAACCTAAGGCAGTTCTGAAAACTATGCTGAATTCAAGTAAACATAAGAACAACCTTCTTATAGCATCTACTAGGAGGCAAAATGCGTTAAACCCGGATTTAGTTGTGCTTGTGGTAAATCCATTTAAATCAATGGAATTTAAATTTATTGTCATTTCACTTGCCTTCCTCCTCAGATGAGTTATCCTTAATATCAAGGAAGAGTTTTGATAATTCCTTCCTATCAGTAAAGCAACTCAAGGAAATGTTAACTTTTAAGAAAGCCGAATTCACATAACCGTTGCACACCATAGCAAATACAACGGCGCCTCTCAACTCTATTTTAATTATAAGGCTGTTTCTGAAACAGTAATTTGATGATGTAGGGGTAGTTCTTGATATTGATTTATCCTGAAATGATAGTGGGTCTTATGATATGTCATGTATATAAGGGACAAGATAATAATAATGGAGGCATTTCTGAAAGAGCAACATTGTATATCCACCGAACATTCATTTACTTTTATGCAGTGTGTTTTGGAAGTCGTATAAGGGAAAACTGAAGTTCTGGATTCCTCCAAACAGAACAGATAGATAAAGCCATGGTGACTCTGGGTTTGCTTTCCCCTCCAAATCAGCTAGCCCTCCACCCACAATTCCAGTCAAAATCTACAGCCTAGAATCATGGCAGCAGGCCAGCCACATTAGCTGCTAATCCGTTTCTGGACCAGGCATCAATATTGTTATAAATATTCATACATACCATACAAAAACTGCTGTTTAAGTCACAGTTTTTGCATAATCTCTATGTTCCAAAAATGAAAGCATGCTCGCCCCTTCTTTTCTCCCTATAAGGATCAATGTGTGAATTCCTTTTGTTCAGATCCATAAAGCCTGAACACTAATATGTGCACCTTCGCTAATCCTCATTTCACACCTCAAGGGCGAAGGGCTCCAGTAAATAGGAGAACCAGCAGTTCGAAGGCACCGTTCTGAATTGCCAGTTGGAGGAATATCTGAGGTAAAAGTGCCCTGGGATGGCTTGCGGCTCTTTTCTGCAAAGGAGTATGGCACCGTTTTTGGGGAAGCCCTGAACCGAGACAAACCGTGTCAACCGGAGAGCAATTTGGGGAACATTTGTGCCCCTTTTCTGTCACCTCAAGATGTCCATCACTGTTCCAGCCATTTCTAGACATGCCATCTCTCTTTTCATCTGTGCTGCTGCCTAGGGATATCTGGATTACCCAGTCCATGGAAGTGGCACAAATTTGAACTGCATTTATTTTCCCACTGGGTCAAAAAGATTTGTTGGTGTGCTTTCGCATATCTGTCAAGAATCACAACACAGAGAACTCCTTTCCTCTGGCTTGAAACATCATCATTCCTCCTGCAGTATCTGCCCTTGACAGGTATGGTCTTAAGCAGGGGTGAAATTCAGCAGGTTCTGACAGGTTCTGGAGAACTGGTAGCGGAAATTTTGAGCAGTTCGGAGAACTGGCAAATGCCACCTCTGGTTGGCCCCAGAGTGGGGTGGGAATGGAGGTTTTGCAATATCCTTCCTCTAGGAGTGGGGTGGGAATGGGGTTTTTGCAGTATCCTTTCCCTGCCATGCCCACCAAGCCACACCACACCCACCAAGCCACGCCCAGAGAACCGGTAGTAAAAAAAATTGGATTTCACCACTGGTCTTAAGTCAAAAAAAGCTCACAGTATTTAATCATTTGATCAATGGAAAACAACCTTATGATTTAAGTGGGGCAAAGTCTCCCAATATACAAACACACCACAGATGTAACACAATGCACAGGGCTTTGATACAAGACACACTACAACAGAGGCAGTGGTGGGATTCAAGTAATTTAACAACAGGTTCTCTGCCCTAATGATTTCTTCCAACAACCAGTTCAACAAACTGCTGAGCAAGTTAACAACCGGTTCTCCCAAAGAGATGCGAACTGGCTGAATCCCACCACTGAACAGAGGGCATCGGGTTTTGACATAAGAAATACTGCAAGACATTGCATAAAATCTAACCATAATCAACAACAGCAATGCGGTAAACCTCTACCTGACTCTTTCCCGACTATAATGATGAAGGTGAAAATTATATTATGTGGTACTCTCTACCTATGGAATTTGTCATATAGGCTAGTTTCAAAAATTCTTTATCAACATTTAGTGAGATCAAGAAAGAGTTTTATGTCTTGAATTAAAAAAAAAGTAATATGAAAAAAATTTAGTCATCAGCATTATGAAGTGGTACAGCCTTGAATATTTGCTGCTTTTGAAAAAGATGGAACCTACAACACTCTGGTTAAATCCTGGACACAAATTGGTGACAGAGGAAAATTAAGAGTGCTGCATAATCATGGAAGGGAAATTGCCTCGGCTTCATTCATTCAATGAATAAAGCTAACCTGCAAGAGGAAATGAAGTGTCAAAAAAACATTATTCTGGATCCATTGAACTAAAATTACTGGTTGATTGATAACGAGAAAGTTTTCTTGGCAATGGGATCTTTTGCAACTTTGAATTAATTTAACATCTGATAGCTTCTTGCTCCAATGCCTGCCCGCTAAGGCTCTTTTTGCACAGCAAATTAGAAACCCGCATTCCAAAATCAAAGTTATTATTTTTCCATTGATTCCGGCACGATAAGGATGTCACATTTGCTTTGGGAATATGCATTACCTACCATTTTTTCAAAGTTCACCAGATTGTCAATAAAGGTCTTGTTACCTTCATATGTAAATGTCATGTCTGCAATATAAATAAATCCATATAAACAGCAGAAATTTAATTTATATATATATATCATATATATATGATATATATGTATATATATCACGTTTTGACCCTAATACAGCTACTTGAAGTATTTTCTTGTAAAAAAAACAGTAATGTTTAACGTATTTTTTTCATAAGCCCTGTTTGCTAGATAAGTTAATGTTTAGATATATGAAGATATTTTTCTATCTTTATGAGTTGGAAAACTACAAAGACAAGATCACCTGTCTAATCTAAAATATCTCATTTTTTACTTCATCTTTTTTCCCCTTTAGCTCATTACCTTTGATGAGTAAAGGCATAAAGGGAATAATAGGCGGCTCCAGTTTAGCAACTGTGAGTCTGTAGGCCCTATGGTTTCTTGAAGGGTCCTAAAAAAACAGAAGAAACAAAAGAAAGAGGTATTGGATAAATTCAAATATATGTAAATTATAGCCACCTTTTTTGAAAGGAGGATTACTGTCTGAAGTACATTTTTCTTTAATTAATTAATCTATCTGCAGCAAAAGTGGCTCTGTGGTTATAATGTAACATGCTTAATTCTCTGGTTTTTCTTCTTCTTCGGGCATTTGCTGATTCACCTCTAGAAGCTATAAAACTAGGATTCTGTAAAAAATAGCGCATGAACAAATTTAAAGTTGGGATATCTAAGGAAGATAAAAGTTTTTTAGATTTCCCAGATCGACTGTAAGTAGGACAGACATTTTCTCAGAACAGGTTCCCTGAGAGTGTAATTTATTAGTCATATATGCTTGTTTTATCAGCACTGTAACGGGGTCATAAATTCTTTAAAGTCACACAAGGACGCATAAAATGTAGAAAGTAGAGGGATTTAGAATCGAGTTCGGAAATAAAATGTATCCAGAATGTGCCATGCATAGAATTAAATCTGTATTGCCATTTACCATTAAGCTTTCAAACTCTGCATAGATCTTCTTGAACTTGCTTGGAAGTTTCTGCCAAGTAAAAACAAAGAAAACATGGATCAAATTTAGATTGCTTGGTTTTTCTGAAAGCTGGTTCATATTCTCTATGCCAACAGACAGCATGCCTTCCACCAGGCCCTTTTATAGGTGAGTAGAGTGACTCTGCCCATCTTCATATGAAGGGGCAGAGTGACTTGTTCCTAGTTCTCTAACAGGTCTGAGACGGCAGAAAATCTTGTTCTTCCACCGCTCATTTACAACAAAGCAGCAGTGAAAAATACAGCAAGTTTCCTAGCAACCAGATTATAAATAGAGAACTCTGAAGCTTGGAGCAGATTTAGTTGCAGACCCCAAAATATCCTGGGAAATAGAGAGCGCCTTTGCTCCTTGGTTCACAGAAGTTAAACAGCCACAAAAGAACTTAAATTCCAATCTGAATTTTCCCATCAGCCTTCTGAGGAAAGAGCCTCTTTCCATGTTCTTGTCGCTCCCATTTTTAATCACATCCCACCGTACAATAATCTAGCAACATCATTCACAGATCGTTGTTTACAGGCCTACTGTTTACCAAGGGCACATGGTTCCTAGTCATACTGCAGAGTGCAAGCCTATCACATAATGCTCAGATTTATGTTGTGGTGTCACTTTCCAATAATAAGTTCTACAGTAATGCAGAGGACCAATTTGGAATAGTGGATGAAAGTGCCAAGCCAGAAATCAGGAGAGTTATGAATGCTAATCCTGCCTTAAGTCAGAAGGCTTACTTTGGGCCTGGAATCCTCTTTCAGCCCTAGGAAGGGCAAAACATTTCTTAATCAGGAGAATGCTACCAAGAAAACTGCAGGGAAATGTCCTGAAAGTCACCAGAAGTCAAGAGGCAATAAACAACAACAACCATCACCACCATATAACATACCCACACTCACGCCCCATACTGACAGAACAGTACTGAACAGCTTTCCAGCTATTTCTCTCATTGGTTGATTATTTGCGATTAAGAAAACAGATTTGAAGAAGTCATCGGAAAACAAGATAGGTTACCACTAAATGGCATTGACACTTTCATGCTTGTCAGATGTAATCCTCAAGGAAAGATGAAGGGTTAAAGAAAGGTAGATAAAGGAATCCATGCAGGTTTTACTCTGCTAGTCATAGCCGACTTTAGGGGGCGGTATTCATCTCTGTTTCTTTAAGCCATTGAGCCAATTGCTGTCCAAAGACATTTCCATGGTCATGTGGCCAGCATGAGACCACGCCACAGCACATAGCATACGAAGAAACACAGTGTATTGTTACCTTCCCACCGAAGCGGTACCTATTTATCTACTTGCATTTACATACTTTCAAACTGCTAGGTTAGCAGGCCATGCTGTAAATAAATGCCTAAGCTTAATTAAGCTCCCGGAGGGGAGTAGAACTAAAAAGATATGCAGAGAGCAGGAACAACCTCACCTAGAAAGGAATTTAGATTTATTTTTATAAGGGGCAGTCTTCTGCCTGGCCTCACGGAAATTTGTTTTTGATACTGAGGAGCTTAGCAAAGGTTGCCAATTATGTGGGAGAAAAAGTCCAATATCCAACACAGAAAAAGTCCCTAGATTTGAGATCTAAATAGGCTGGAGTGATTTTGATTTTTCCCTACTGAAACATCAGGACTCATGGTTACGATCCTTATACAAAAGGCATCTGCAGAAAAATCACTCTCAATAATGACAAATGTCAATCATTTGGATATGTGGGAAGAGAAGAAAAGAATTGTTTTGTTGCTGCTTGCAACTGAAAATTAGATCTCTTGAATGATCCACTGAAAATACCCAAAGATCCACAAGCAGACTCAAACCTACTGTACTTGCTCTCTATCACCATAAGTGTAAGTATCTATTGGGTACTACCAGCCTAGCCTCCTTTGCTATTCTAAAGAAACAGTAACACACAAGTCAGATGAAGAAATCAAAATCAAATCCTTGAAGAACTGCACTCACCTCCCAGGTCATTGTGAGGCGACTCACTGCAACGTTGCTTAGTCCCATAATCAAAGCAAAGAAAGAATTCAGGTTTTTATATTCCTTACAGCTGGAAGAAAAGAAGAACACAATTTGAGAAAAGAAAGCATTTGACATGGAAAAAAGATCATAGGAAGCCTTACTTCTGTTCTGCAAATGTGTTTGATTTTGGATTGTGTTCTTCTACATCAATCTTAATAACGTGCATACGTAAACATACTTGAACTCAGTCTGAGAATATAAAATACTTTTGTTATGGCAACCATAAATAGTTGTCATTGCAGTTTATTAAATTAGGTTACAATTCCGAGCACATTTACACAGAAGGAAAAGCCATTTGGAATTGCCAGGAAATAACTATTTAAATTAGGCCTTTTGGCATAAGCAAGTTCTTCAAGTTAAACAGCCAGAAATCCTGAACTAAGAAAGGTTCTAGCAATGCAGACACATTTTTTTATTTTGTATTCTGATGATTTAGTCATCCTGTTTCAGTCAATAATTCTGTTATATTATTAAAACTCAGTCTAGAACTACAATCACACAAGATTCTCATTTGGAAAAAAAAGTTCTGTTTTCAATTAAGGATATTTTAGACAATGGCCTAATATGAACCTTACTTTTTAGGCATGGAGCTCATTCCCCCTGCCTGCATCAGAACAGGGATGGGCAATTTGTTGTACACGTTGTTTAGCAGGACAATTTTTGTTTTGTTTCATTTTGATAAAGGTGGAAACGGATGCAGGATGATTTGGGAGTCAAAAATTCCCCTTTCTGGCTTCAAACCAATCTCCACCCTCCCCAAATATTTGAACCTTTGCTGCCAAATCTGGACAAGTTTGGAAAATGTTTATGTATGGAAATAAAAGTAGTTTGCCTCCAGAAGGTGTGTGTGTCCCGCTACTATTTTCATCCACAAAAATCCAGAGAAGTCCAATAATGGACCCCACACACACACAAAAAAAATCACCTTGGGATGTTGTCCTCCTTCCGGGACCTTCAACCGCCTGCAGACCTATCATACCATCTCCTTCCAACCGCTTCCACTTTGCACCAGGTGACTCCAAAATAAACCCCACACCCCAAGCTCCTTTCTCTCAGTGTTTAAGCACCTAGACAGAGAGCAAAGAGGTTCCCAGAGTGGATTTCCTGTTCTCTCTCCTCATCTTCACTGCAGCCGTCTTTGCATTATTGGAGTGCAATTAGCACAATAGGTCAGGATAGCACTTCCCTGAGGCATCTTGTTCGCACATTAGATGCTAGATTCCATTGGCTTTGAGTCTAATCCTGCAGGGCTCTTCTTAACATTCCAAAGTGCACAAGCCCGTATTTTACTTGCTCCTTATCGCTTATACAGGACACCACTGCTCTTCTAAGCTTAAGAGATTACATTTACTACGTTAAACTGCGTAGTAAAAATAACCTTTACGATTTGAATATGAACAATGCAGGCCTAAATGAGAAAAGAGAAGGGGCTTGTCAGGGTATCTCGTCAACCTAATGTGCAAATGATGAGGGTCTTGAATATATTACCGTGCTTCATGAAATAAGACAATCTACGATTGTCAATTTACGAAGAAGCAGATCCGACCAGGGCATCTAGATTGAGTGAAAATCGACTTGCCTGTGTGGTATAATCTCAGACTGGAGAAGCTGAAATGGAGGTGAAGAGGAACCTATGGCTATTCCTCCCCACATTTAGGTAGGAGAGGGGCTGAAATGGCAGCCAAGCAACTTTGGCCTTGTCTTTCCCTTCATCCCACCCTGTGAAAGAACCTAAGAACTGACCCAGAACTCTAGGCCTGCTTTTGTGAGTGCAGGAACTTCAGGGAGGGGGGGAGCATTTGAGCTATTCAATTTACCAAGGCAAAAATATTAAAAAAACAACATAGAAGCAAACAGAAAATTGAATTCCAAGACACCAAGACCGATAGACTAACTATAGCTGATTGTCTCAATAATAATGTATTTTCTATTATTTTTTTTCTTATTAAAAACACATGGATATATCGGCAGATGGAAGTTGTACAAATGGTTCAGTTGTATAACATTTTCTCCTTTTTTGCGCTAATTATTAAGAAAAGGAATTCGTTTTTCTTCTTTTCTATATACGCTACTGCCCTCTACTGGATATAATAGAGAACAAAAAAAGATCAAGATGTATACAGTAAAAAAATATTATATATTTTGTTTCTATTGTGCTAATTCCCTGTGCTCAGAAGGACTAAAGACACCCTCTGGCATGTTGGATATGTATTCATTATGTACAGATTTGAACAGAATTGAGAGCCAGACTGCCACAGTTACGATCATTAGCAACACATGAACCAATGAAACTAATGTCCAAATGAGAATTCAGAAACTTGCTTTACTTAAACCACTATTAATTTAAATTTAAAAGGACATGTGCCGCTATACAGATTCCATCCCAAATTATTAAGATAACTAAGGCCAAGCTAATGAATAGTGCAGTGTTTCTCAACCTTTCCAACTTTAAGATGTGTGGATTTCAACTCCCAGACTTCCATTTCTATGTATAAAAGGTAAAGGTTCCTCTGCACATGCGCGCTAGTCGTTTCTGGCTCTAGAGGCGGTGCCCATCTCCGTTTCTAAGCTGAAGAGCCAGCGCTGTCCGAAGACGTCTCCATGGTCATGTGGCCGGCATGAGTAAATGCCAAAGGCGCATGGAGCACTGTTACTTTCCCACCAAAGTGGTCCCTATTTTTCTACTTGCATTTTTTTATGTGCTTTCAAACTGCTAGGTTGACAGAAGCTGGGACAAGTAACGGGAATTCACTCTGTTACGCGGTGCTATGTATTCGAACCGCTGAACTGCCGACCTTCTGATCAAAAAGCTCAGCATCTTAGCCACTGAGTCACCACATCCCTATTTCTATGTATACCGCCTGACACATTCTTGGAGTTGGTTCACACATCTTAAAGTTGCAAAAGTTAAGAAACACTGTACCAGTGTAACCTTCCTCATCCTAATATCTCCAGATATGTTGTCCCACAGATCATCAATCCAAATCCCTTGAATTGTTAGCTATGGATAATGTGATTTGTAGCTGGGGTGAAATCCAATTTTTCCCCCTACCAGTTCTGTGGTCGTGGCTTGGTGAGCATGGAAGGAGAAGGATATTGCAAAATCTCCATTCCCACCCCATTCCAGGGGAAGAATACTGCAAAATCTCCATTCTCTCCCTTCCTGGGGGAAGGATATTGCAAAATCTCCATTTCCACCCCACTCTGTGGTCAGCCACAGGTGGTATTTGCCGGTTCTCCGAACTACTCAAAATTTCCACTACCGGTTCTCCAGAACCTGTTAGAACCTGCTGGATTTCACCCCTGTTTGTAGCCCAATTCATCTAAAACAGGAGTGTCAAACTTGTGGCGTCACACTTTCGTCACATGATGTATCGCAACTTTTTCCCCCTTTGCTGAAACAGGGGTTGGTGTGGCCAGAGTGTGATGCATCCGGCCAGTGAGCCACAAGTTTGACACTCCTGATCGAGAAGATATAAGGTTGACAACAATGTTCTAGAAAACTTAGATATGTAAAATTGAAGCACTGAGTTGTGTAAAACATTTGTGTAATAATTAGTGTTCTGGGCAAATCTATTCTAACCTCAAACCAGTTTATAGGTTAACATAAACACAGGAAGACATTTTCCCTCAAGTAGTTTTAGCTTAATAGCTTTGTACAAAAGAAAAATAATCCATGCTTGCCAACTTTACTGCGCTTTGATGCCCTTTCTATGGGGAAGGCTTTACTGTCATCCGTGGGAGAGAGTTACCAGGCCTACTGAAATCTATTGGAGTTGGAATCTACTCACTGGGCTGCTATTTTAATAAATTTCTTCAAGAGTTGAACACGCTTGCTGAGCTGGGAGCAAAGACAAATCTCTGTCACGACCCAAAACTGGATTTCATTAAATCTTCGTAAAAACAAATCCAGATTGGCAGTTGTCTTTTTAAAATTGTGCCGCCCAAATGTATGGTAAATCAGTTCCAGCTAGAAAACAGAAAGGAAGGGGAAAATGGAAGTCGTTAAAAATAAACAAAAAGCAACAGTTACTTTTCAAAATGCTGTGTTTTGACTGAAAATGCCTGAATTGAATATTTTTGGGTTGTCTTCCCTCTGGAAGGTTTTGGTTCCTTCCTTCTTGATTTGAAATAAATAGGCTTACCATTATCACTGAACTGGACAAACTTTGTTTAGCAAAAGTCCAGAATTGTATTCAAACCATGATTTGAAGCAATGACTTCAAAGGCATTGGCAAATTAAGGTGTGAACTGCATTTTGGTTTTCATTAATGACTGATATGGAGGTTAAAACAAACCATTGTTATTTCATACTGCGTGAGTTGCATAGTGAAGCTTCTGCTCTAAAATATAGGTTTGCTTGTAATTTTGTCTTTATTCCCTCACTGTCACATTCTCAATCAAGATGGATATTTCATAACTTAATAAGCAGTACTTGTTTCTTCCCATAACACAACATAAATGAGTGACGATTGTTTAAATAAAGTAGAATTCCTATATTCCGAAAACTTCCAGTATAATATAAGATCTGCTTCTTCTCTATACATGATTTTTATGTTTAAAAAGGCACAAAGTCAATTAAATTTGAAGATAAATGATTTGTATATATTTCACTTGTGGATATTTTCCCATAGATTCCCCCCACCAGCTTAATAATTGGCAGAAAATGTACAGATCTTCAATCTATCCTACCACTTTTTGATATAAATGTAGACAGTTTAAAAGCTTATGGACATTCACTCTTTTTACCTCATGAACACAGTTGAAAAGTTCCCATTCAAAAATGGTCATTTGGTATGCTAGATCTTTAGAGCTCATGAGTTCAAAAGTTCCCATTGTCCCCGTCGATGGGCCTTCTTGCTCCTGTAGTGGTACCTAGGACAAGTAAGAATGTAATCCTAAGAACTAGAGAACTTTGCTGTTCATCGGAATTCATGCTCCTTTTCAGATTCCCAGTTTAACATATGACCACCGGTCACCACACCAAAGAACTATGTATATCTATATACAGTACAACAAAAGCATGCACATACTTTTAGGTACACAACATTTTCATGCATAAGTAAGAAAGAAATCTATTTCTATTTGTTACCTAAGTTTAAAACTATATTTAAAACAATTACCTAATGGAAGCATTGTAGAAAGCATTGCCAGTGCTCATGGGAGTGAACATAAATCAATATTTTCCGCTCAGTTTTTAAACCATTAGACTGATTGGAGGAATGCCACTTCAGCCTTAATTCTCTCTTTAATAGAGGAAAAATATTGCACGCTGCTGTTGCAAGGTTTATGGAGCTCAATGCATGAAAAATTTAAAATGTGCTAAAATCTGTCTTTAATTTCCCCCCAGATCTTCCTCCTCTGAAAATAAGGCTTCTATGTCATTCTCAGCACTTGTTGAAACATTTCCTTTTGTTGATGTCTTAAAGCAGAAGGTGGCACTTTTTTTCTCCTCCTTCTCTCTTCTTTTATTTTTCTATTGCTCCGCTACCTTTCTGGGTAGCTGCTTCTGAGTCTTAATTTGAAAAGATTCCTTTGAGGTTTAACAGAAGCCTAGGAAGCCAAGGACTGCTGGCGAAGGATGATTATAAAATGAAAAAAGGAGCCACATCACATGGATTCTCAGCTCCTTTGTAATTAAGCCAAATGTAAGAATCAACATCTTGCCCTTGAAAATATTTCCAAAATGATCTTACCCATTGGAAAAAAAGGAAAGAAAAAGCAATACCTTGACAAATGTTAGAAAACAGGAAATGCACACAAAATATTTGTCATTGCGGTCTGCAAGCCTTTTGGTTATAAAACACTGCACACATACTAAATATTCCTATTGAGAGGTCCTTGGTACTTTCTCAGCTTGCTTGTTTTCTTGCAGATGTTTCGTTACCCAACCTATGTAACATTATCACTGCTAGTAAGGAGTGTTAATTGCTGTCAGTTTATATTCTAGTAGCTTTCCTTGACAGTGTCGGTGAGGGCGGTCTTAGAGATTCTTTGGTTGTTGGCTTCTTTGGCAGTTTCTTGATTGGGGTTTTGTTTACTTGATTGTTGGTCTGATGTTTTTTTTTATTTGCATTTATATCCCGCCCTTCTCCGAAGACTCAGGGCGGCTTACACTATGTTAGCAATAGTCTTCATCCTATTTGTATATTTATATACAAAGTCACCTTATTGCCCCCAACAATCTGGGTCCTCATTTTACCTACCTTATAAAGGATGGAAGGCTGAGTCAACCTTGTTAACCTTGGAGTTAATCTATGCTGCTCTGGGTGCTGATTGCTGGTGGAGAGGCACTTGGGTCTTTTTGTTCCTTTTTGGGCTGGGTGATAGTCTCTTTTGCATAGTCTATAGATGTTGTTAATGTCCATGTGTCTATTGATGGCTGATTTGTCAGAGTGGCAGCTTTCTAGAAATTCCCTGGCGTTTTTTTGGACTTGGCTGGGTCTACGATTGTCACATTTTTCCCAACTGAAACTATGGTTAAGTCCGTCTACACGTTGTGAAATTAAAGAGTTTTCATCGTGTCTTCTGACGGTTGGCGTTCATGGATGTGTTCTGCCACTCTTCTGCCTGTTTGTCCTCCATAGTGGTTTTTGCAGTCACTACATTGTGTATTGTAGATGACTCGTTTTTTTCTTCTGGGGTTGCTGGATCTTTGCTTAGTTTGCTAAGGATGTTTAGAAAGGCTTTACTTGGCCTGTCCCAAAGGTGCTTTTTTCAAAAAGGCTTTCTGGACTTTCTGGCTTTTCTTTGAAAACTTTTCGCTTCTCATCCAAGAAGCTTCTTCAAAACGCCTTCAAAGAAAAAACAGAAAGTCCAGTTGCCTCTTGAAAAAGCACGTTTGGGACCACCATGAATGGCCTGGTTGACTGAGAATCTCCATAGACCTTTAGTTAGCTTGTTTGCTATGCTGACTTCATGTGGTTCCAGTGGTTGGTTCGTGATTTCTGAGATATGTGTAGTTCTTTTTAGGGTTTATGTTGGTTGTGCTGTATTGGGTTGAATGGTCAGGGACTTTCTGATAAAGTTGCGTGGATATCCATTTTCTCGGAATATGTTGTATAGATCATTGGTGGGTTTCAAATTTTTTTACTACCGGTTCTGTGAGTGTGGCTTGGTGGGTGTGTCAGGGGAAGGATACTGTAAAATCTCCATTCTCTGCCCAATCCAGGGGAAGTTTACTGCAAAATCCCCATTTCCTTCCAATCAGCTGGGACTCGGGAGGCAGACAATAGATGGGGGCAGGGCCAGTCAGAGGTGGTATTTACCGGTTCTCCGAACTACTCAAAACTTCCACTACCGGTTCTCTAGAACTGGTCAGAACCTGCTGAAACCCACTTCTGGTATAGATGCTCGATTTCTTTTTTTTCCTATTGCTTAATATTGCTTTTGCTTACAATAGCAACAGCTGATGAGAAGCAGCAATCCTGATTCTTTTTGGCTTGTGAATTGCACACAGTCACACGGCAGTACTTTACATATAAATGCAGTGACCATATTTTCTTGGAAAAATAAAGGAGAAACTGAAATCTGAACAAGCTTCATAAGGACAAAAAACAAGGACAGCTTTCTGAAAATACCTTCTTTTATAATAAAATATGTACAGTCGCTGTACTTATAAGGGATTTCTGAGGGGAAAGGAAGGAAGATGAAGAGTAATTTATTCCTGACACACTTTAGTTACAGTAGTTTTAAAATATGGAGGCTTACAAGAAGTTTTACTTTTCTGGGATTATATTTCTTCCAGAATGATTTTCCTTTTGAAACTGAATGTAAAAATAGTTCTGTACTCTTGTCATTTTCACTTTTCTTTCAATAATTTCACTTAGTTCCTCAATTCTAGAGGTAGCTACATGTCTAGTTTCTTTTTATTCCACCAGAGGGCAGTATAATCCATTCACATTTGTTTTCTTCCTCTTCATGTTACTTTAAACTAGTATTGAAAAATGGGCTGTTACTATCCAGTCGCTCAGTAGAAACCATCTTAGAATATATTTGGAAGAATGCAACTGAACGCTACCCCAAACCAGACTGCATTTCTTCTCTCCTCTCGTTTCCCAGCTGTGTCATAGAGAAAAGATGGAAACTTCTTGTTTGTGTCTATGAAGATTCTTACTCAAATTTTTACTTGACTTTCTCGTTTTTCTTCTTCAGCTCTGACTGGAAAATGGGGAATCTGCAAGGATTTATACTTCTTGCAGACAGCTGGTCATTTTCATTCTTTTATAGAGTCGTTAAGGCCACTTGGAGGTTTATCTGTGTCCTCAGAGTCATCCGAGTAGTGCAAATGAGTGGAACTGCTGAAAGGACTGCGTTGTAGATTGGAGATAGATGATGTTGTATCCCTCCTCCTCTGTTGAGGGAGGGCTGTTCAGTTTTGACATAGGTGGCCTCTTTGACCCCTATTTCAAACTAGTGGTCCACTTTGTCCAAATGTGGATTTTGCTGTCTTCAAAAGAATGGCTGTTGTCTTTTAAATGCAGATGGACTGCTGAATCTTGTCCTGATCTCCTATGTCTTGTTCTTTTTTTTAAATTTATTTACATTTATATCCCGCCCTTCTCCGAAGACTCAGGGCGGCTTACAGTGTGTAAGGCAATAGTCTCATTCTATTTGTATATTTACAAAGTCAACTTATTGCCCCCCCAACAATCTGGGTCCTCATTTTACCTACCTTATAAAGGATGGAAGGCTGAGTCAACCTTGGGCCGGGCTTGAACCTGCAGTAATTGCAGGCTGCTGTGTTCTAATAACAGGCTTCTAACAGCCTGAGCTATCACGGCCCTTCTACGTTGTGCCATGCATTTATGAAGTGGTTGTTTTGTTTCCCCAATGTACAGATCCGCACATATCTCACTGCATTGTACTGCATATACCACGTTGCTTAGTTTGTGTCTGGGTGTTTTATCCTTGGGTGGACAAGCTTCTACCTTAGTGTATTCTTGGGTATAAAGTGTGCACATGTGTCGTGTTGGCTGAAGATCCTCCTGAGCTTTTCAGATATTCTTGTTTGGATTTCTAGTTTAAAACTAAATGGAATACCTTGAATTATTTAGACTATAAACATTGGGAATGTTGGTGAACCAGTGGTGGGTTTCAACTGGTATTACCACTGGTTCACTTCATGCACGTGCTTCGCATGCAAGATACAGTTTTCTTCCAAGCCTCAAATGATATTTTATTGCAAAGCTACAGCAGAATTTGTCGAATCAAGAGATGCTTATCTTATTTAGTGTCAAAGTAACTTGAAAGAATTGGCTCTCATCTGAGAAATGTTTGGAACTGAGCAAAGATACATACCAGGGAGTCAAACTGGTCACGAGGGCAAGCAAAGAGACGTCCGTTAACACTGAGTGTCGTAAACACTGAAACATCATGAGGTTTGAGAACTGCCTTCTCTGTAAAAATGAAAAGCAGAAGACAATTAAATTAGCAGGTATGTTATCAGAACATTACAGAATGGATTTCTCTCCACTGAAATCGACTCTTTGTGTAAACAAGTGTGCAATCGAGTATCATGAACAGACCGAACACGTACCGACTTACATGACAAACTATTATACTCTCAGCAAGTTTGGTACATTCAGAATCTCGGATGCAGAGCTGGTTCCCATTCAACTTCCAAGTCTGTTATTTATATTCATGACACCAAGTTAAGCAAAATTTTTGCTTGGGAAAAGTAGGTAAGTCATTTCAGTTTTGTTTCTATCTGCCCATCACAGTCTACAACTTCTTCAAGGACGACTCAGAATTGCTTGGTGAATTCTACCATTATTCTGGAGGAATGTTAATCCAAAGATATCCTGCATTTCCAGTTTTTATTTTTAATTAAGGTCTGGACAAGCCCCCACATGCTTCCATAAAACATCTGAAGCACCTTCAAAGCCTTTTCACGTTTTATCCCACAAGATAAAAATAACATCTAAAACGTTACAATTTATAATGCAGGAAACTTAGTGTTTAACATTTGTTAAAGATGTAATAGCCCCACCTTTATAGGGTGGATAAAAATCAATAATTTTTAAAATAAAAAAATCAGATTTTTAAAAATTTAAATCGATTTTTTTTATTTTTATCTAATTTATTTTAATAAAATACTTTTGGAGTAAAAATCTGTCTAATGATTTTATTCAAGATACATTAACAATTTAGTTTATTCAGCATGAACTAGAGCTTAGTTATATGGCATGAGGCTGTATATTCTGCAATATTTACATTTTTGGTAAACTCATTTGATGAATCCAAGCTCTGCAAGCTAAATACTCATTTTGTTTGCAAATAATAATATTAAAGATTCTAACTACTAGCAAGAATGAGTCCTTACATTTAAATCACCTGTCATTTCAGATCCATCATGGCAGTGCCTGTTAGTGGGCATCCACTCACCCGCTGCCTGCCACGTCCCTCACCTTGTTGTGTCAGTGTTGCATCACCAGCCGTCCCATTAAAGTGAATGGGATTGTCGGCGAGTCAACAGCAGGTCAGAGGAGGAGCCTCTGCGGAACAGAGATGACAGTTGCTCTTTAAAAATTATGATTTAAATCAAATTACTAGGGAGTTAACTCGTGATTTAAATCGACTTGATTTAAATCAAATCCACCCTGCCACTTTGTATAAAAGAAGTTGATTAGGTTATCCTAGAACAAGGGTGCCAAACTCAATTTCATTGAGGGTCACATCAGGGTTGTGTTTGACTTTGGGGGGGCCAGGGGGGGCGTGGTCAGTGGGATGTCACTTGTGCCGGGGGTGCCTGTGGAGGCCCAAGCGCTCTGCCAGCAAAAACGGGCTCCCGAGCTCTGTTTTAGGCTATGACGGCTTCCTGCAACCCTCTGCTAATGAAAACGGAGCTCGGGAGGGCCGCCCACGACCCTCACAACCTCCATTTTTGGCTGTGACTGCCTCCTGCAATCTTCTGCCATCAAAAATAGAGCTTGGGGGGGCCGCAAGTGGCCTTCCCGAGCTCTGTTTTTGCTGGCAGAGGCACTGGGGGCTGGTCCTTTGCTGTTTCCAGGGTGGCCCTGCGGGCCAGACCCCTGGGCCTTGAGTTTGACACCCCCGTCCTGGAAAATTGTAAAGTTCTTAAGTCATACTACAGTCAAGTCACTGTAGCATATCAGTGATTTTGAGCAGGGATGCTCAAAAAAAGTCAAGATGGCAGCCACAACCATGCACTTGAAGACCTGCCCCTTTTCTATACTGAATATGTCACAATGAACACAAAAATGCCAGGCCTTCAATTGCATGGTTGTGGCTGCCATTTCAGATTTTGGATGCCCTCTGTCCTGTTACCCTGAGCAAGTACAGAGAGTCCTCGACTTACAACTGTTCATTTAGTGACCATTCAAAGTTACAACGGCAATGAAAAAAAGTGACTTGTGGCTGTTTTTCACAGTTACAATGTTTGCAGCATCCCCATGATCACATGATCAAAATTCAGGTGCTTGACAACTGGTTCATATTTATGGCTGTTGCTATGTCCTGAGGTCATGTGATCGGCTTTCGCGACCTTCTGACCAGCAAAGTCAATGGGGAAATCAGATTCATTTAACAACCAGGTTACTAACTTATCAACTGCAGTGATTCACTTAACAACTGTGGCAAGAAAGGTCGTAAAATATATATATATGTGTGTGTGTGAATAACAAGTCCCCGAAACAGCATACTTCATGCTTGCACCAAAGAGCCAGTTTGGTGCAGCGGTTAAGGCACCAGGTTAAAAACCAGGTGACAGGGAGTTCTAGTATTACCTTAGTCATGCAGTCAGCTAGGTGATTTTGGGACAGATCCTCACTATCAACCCTAGAAAGCAGAAGCAAACTACTTCTGAAAATCTTACCAAGAAAACTACAGGGCCTAGCCTAGGCAGTTGCCAAGAGTCAACACTGATTTGAAGGCATAGAACAAAAAGAAAAAAAATGCATCAAATTCTGATAATATGTTGCACATGTGTAGAATACACACACACACACAAATCTCTTCCCAAGTTGAATTGACATAAAATATTTTATCACAGCTAACAAGATGTGATTGTGCATTTTGCAAATTTAAATTCACGGATCAAGGATAAGAAAATCGCAGATACAAGGGCCATTCCTTCAAATGTGGAGAAGAGCTCAAATTATAACAAGAAACTTAATTGTATCCTAAATGTACAGCCTTTAACAGATTCACATTTTAAAGAATGGATTATAACACTATGGATATGTTTTGGGTGTGGAATTTTAATAGGGAAACAGAATACTAATGTAAGAGAAGTAAAGTAACGTAATATATAATTGATGGCAGTTGGCAACATCTGCTATTTGACTCTAATAGAACACAAAAAGCTAAGGAGGGTCAGACTTGTGAAAATGTGAATGGAAAACATTGGAAATCCTGTGGTTGCAGGCAAATTGGATCGCTGGAAAATCATCACGATGACAATAAAACGGGCAGCCTTTTCTTTAATGCTGCCTGGATGTGTCCATATTGCCTCAAGACTCCTCAACGAAGTCTTCATCTTTTATTTAACAGATATCACTTAAGGTTGCTAAAGCTTCTTTCATATTTTCTATACCTGTTGTGCCTCGCCCGCCCGCCTTTCCTCAGCCGGGCCCCTCCCATCTCCTGCTATCTGAGCCAGAGACTGATAGTGAAGAAGAATGGCCTGGCATGCCTCCAGCCCCCAGCCCTGGCACCATGCCCGGACAGACTGAGCAAACAAACCTCCCTACAGCGTGTGAGCACGAAGCCAGCCATGAGCTAGAATTGCCGGCAGCTGAGCAGGAGGACGAAAAGACACAGTGGACAGATCCCCGCTTCCGGAGAATGGAGAGGCGACGTCAGCAAAAGGAAGGGAGGGGCAGGCCTGGATAAGTGCTGAGTCATGGAGCCACACCCCATGGCCTATATAAAGGATCTGCTTTTTGGCATTCCTTGAGTCAGGCAAAGTCTCATCTGGTTGCTGAAGTCACAACTTGGATTCCTGCCTGCCCTGAGAACTCTGACAGGAATTTGGGAAAGCTGCAGAGGCTTCGTGGCCACGCTTGATACAGACTTCCCAGACCCGGCCTTCAGAGGAGGAATGGGACACGACAATACCTATTTTGACAAGAGCAACGCAGCAGATGCCACACAGGCCTTAAAAAGAACAAATGTATACTTGGTCACACCTTTACTAATAGATCAACTTTTAAGGTCAGCCTTTCCCTGGTGCCTTCAGAGGTAATGGACAGCAAATCCTGTTATTTTCAATTCAATTTTTCAATCCTGTTATTTTTAATTTGACAAATATTGGGGGGAAATCAGTATATTCACTTCACCATGATTTGCCACCTCAGGATATATTCAGGCAAGATACCCAGATGCCTTACCTCCTGCTGAACTCATCTTGACCAATATCAAGCCATCTCCAGAGCCCAGTTTGTCAGCTATTGCAGAGAGGACTTCTTTAACAGATGACAAAACTGGAATGCGGATGGTGGTGTATGTGTGATCCACACAGTATACCTTGAATAAAACTTGAGACAAAAATAACACATTACGAAGGAGCCCCTAAGAACCTGCCTCATTCTGTGAAACAAGCCACTGTTATGCTGCAGTATCACTGTATAATAATGGTTCTCTCATTAAGAGAATCGGGCCGTGATAGCTCAGGCTGTAAGAAGCCTGTTATTAGAACACAGCAGCCTGCAATTACTGCAGGTTCAAGCCCGGCCCGAGGTTGACTCAGCCTTCCATCCTTTATAAGGTAGGTAAAATGAGGACCCAGATTGTTGGGGGGGCAATAAGTTGACTTTGTAAATATACAAATAGGATGAGACTATTGCCTTATACACTGTAAGCCGCCCTGAGTCTTCGGAGAAGGGCGGGATATAAATGTAAATAAAAAAAAAAGAATAACAGAGTTGGAAGGGACCTTGGAGGTCTTTTAGCCCAACCCCATGCTCGGGCAGGAAACGCAACACCATTTCAGACAAGTGGTTGTCCAAACTTTTCTTAACAACCTCCAGCGTTGGAGCACCCACAATGTCTGGAGGCAAGTCATTCCACCAATTAATTATTCTAATTGCTAGGAAATTACTCATTAGTTCTATGACTAATTCTAAATCTAGGTCTAATATCTAAATTAAAATTAATATCTTAGTTCTAATATCTTTAGGTATTATATCCAAACTAGCGGTGACAGTTCTTTAGAATGATGGATAGTAGGCCAAAATGCTCTCCTCAGGCTTACTCATTATTTCCTCTTCCCCCTTAATATGATTAATTTGTTTCTGTCTGTGTGTGCATAGAAGGGTGTCCACAAGAAAGGTGGATAATTATTAACCGAGTCATGATATCATCATGCAAATGACATAAATTATGCAATTGACCTAATTCAAGTCATTAGCATGTGTATTGTGACTTCTACTGTAGGCCTGCCTTAATGGTCCTGAGTTCTTAAGAGAGTGGATAAGAAATGAAGATACCAACTTTGAAACGTAAAACAATACGAGCTTACATTTCTGGGCTGTTAATAAGAATTGACATCACTGAGAACTGGGACATGAAATGTTTAAGTCTATCTACTCATATCCCAGCTACATGTCAACAGTCATCTTCCCACTATTGTTTTTAAGTGCCTTCCTAAACACTGTTGACATGTTTCCATTACTGTTAATGTGTGTCATGGCACCATTGGAGCCCAGTTCGGAAGAGGAGAAGTTGGAAGAGGGATCGTATGATGGGATTGGCACATCTCCCTTGGCGTGTTTAGAGAGGCCAGAGGCCAGAGGCTGAGGATGGTGCTGTCCGGAGCCCCTCAGACATTGGGGGAGGTGGTGGGCAGAGAGATGCCTGCCCTCACAAACACAGGAGAGGATCGATTGCTGACAGTTTATCAAGATGTTTCCATTTTAGTATTATAGATAATCCTCGATTTACAACCATTAATTTAGAGACTCAAAGTTATAACAGCACTGAAAAAAGTGACTTACAACTGGTTCTTGCACTTACAACTTTTCGCAGAATTCCAACAGTCACATGATCCAAATTTGGAAATGGGGCAATAATCATCATGTATTTGCAACAGTTGCTGTGGGGCCATTTGCAAATTTACCCAGCTGGTTTGTGACAAGCAATGTCAATGGGGGGAAGCCAGATTCAGTGAACAACTGCATGTTTCGCTTAATAACTGCACTGATTCACTTAACAACCAGCAAAAAAAGGATGTAAAATCAGGCGAGACTCACTTAACAGCCACCTTGATTAGCAATGGAAATTCTGATCCTAATTGTGGTTGTAAATCAAGGACTTACCTTTACATTACAACCAGGCTGAGAAGTTACTGAACTTGCGACGTACCACATTTTTCCATGTATAAGATAATATTTTCTCCTTAAAATATTTATCTAAAAATGGAGGTCTGTCTTATACACAGGGGGCTGAGAGGCTGTTGTGAAACTGCCGATAACTTATCTCTGCAAACTAGCCTCACGAGCGAAACTTCTGATTGCAGAGACAAGCTAACAGGCCTCCTCCAATCATGAGCCTTATGTAACTGAAGTCAGCTGATCCTGCAGATAGCGTGTAGCCAGTGCCCAGATGTGACAGGGAGCGGTAATGTAGGAGCATTCTGAGCCCATAAAAATGTCAGAAAAGAGGGGGGAAAATACCGATACCAGTAAGCGAATGTCTTACTCTGCAAAATAAATGTCTTCTATTTAATGTTTAAAGTACTGATTTCTGAATTTTGGGTAAGAAAAGTGGGGAGCGTCCTATACATGGGGGCGTCTTACAGATGGAAAAATATGGTAATTATTTCAGTGTGTGGACCAATGGAGCTTTGTTTTCTTTTGGCAGTGAAACTCGGGTGGTCCAGCGCACCGACTTACTTTCATCACTTCCCCGGATGGGCTGGCGTTTTTGTGTTCTTTCATCACTCATGTTAAAGTGCTGCAAAAGGACTTTGTGCTGCAGGAGGAAAAAGAAAACTTCATAATCACAGATACAAGAGAAACACAAATTCTCTAATGTATGATCTACTATTAAAGGCAGAAAAGAATTCAGAAGAGAAAAAACCTCCAAAGTTGTATTTTGAAAATATTTTATGGTACCGATCTGATATTATGACTTTGGAGATCTAAATCTGCAAGAACTCCCTTTTGTAAATTTTTAACATATAACATCTTAACATCTGAATACAAAGCCATTTCTTGACTGCAGGCAAATGTCTTACCTGAAACTTATATGATATGGGAACACAGATGAAATTAATAAGGGAAATATGGTAGTAAGTACCATGGAAACATGGTAGTATGTAACACAGAATATTTGTAAATAACTTATTTTTGTGGCATACGTATCCAAAATATTTACCTTTTTCTGAGGTCCTTTAGCTTCTTCTGATCTATCAAATGCAAATGAAACAATATTTTTTGTTATATACTATATGCTAAACTAATTAACAAAAATACAAATGCATACAGAGAGTTTTTAAAATAAATTTATATTTTAGAGATTTTACCATAAATACTTTTAGACTCTTAAGCAATGCAGAATTGAGTTTTTGATTCTGTAAATTAATTCTAGTCTAACCATATTAGTTAAACATGACTTATGTCTAACTATTATTATTCTAACCCAGCTTGTTCGTTCATGAATACATTGAGTAGTTTCCATATTTAAAGCAATACGTTAACAAATATGGCAAATTAACCCTATTCCTCATATAAATACAATGTCCACTAAAAACAAAAGTACACAATATATGCTGTTGCATTGCTTGTAACAGTGAATATCCAGGAAATTGGCTTTCAGGCAATCAAAGATCATGAACCAGAGGCTTTTTGAAACCAAATGTATATCACTCAACATTTACAGTACCCAAAACCATTGGGACCACGCTTTGCTATGCTGATGATAGTTTACATGATCATCCTTGTTGGGCCTGTTGAATAGAGTAACAGAATTGGAAGGGACCTTGGAGGTCTTCTAGTCCAACCCGCCCTGTGCAAGCAGGAGACCCTACATCATTCTTGACAAATGGCTGTACAATCTCTTCTTAAAAGCCTCCAGTAATGGAGCACCCACAACTTCTGAAAGAAAGCCATTCCAGTGGTTTATTGTTCTCACTGTCAGGAAATTACTCCTTAGTTCTATGGTACTCAATTAGTTCCCATTCATTGCTTCTTGTCCTGCCTTCAGCTGCTTCGGAGAATGGGTTGACCCAGTGCCTAGAGTCTATGAGGAACTGGATGAGTCAAAACAAGCTCAGGTGAGATCCTTTCATAATGAAGTTGCTCTTTTGCTTGATTATGATTCCGACACTGAGTTTCAATAGGGTCACGCTCACCTGAAGAAGCAAATGCCACAAACAGTTAAGGTCCATGGCTGGAGTGCCTTTTGCACAGCTTCAGCTGATGCATCCAATTTTTGTGCCCCCGACAGCAGGAATGCTGTCCTTATCAACTCACAGTTAGACTACTGCACTGCACTCTACATGAAGCTGCTCTTGAAAAAAACCCAAAAGCTTCAACTGTGGCATATGCATTTTTATTAAAAAAAACAACAACAACTAGTAGAATTTTTTGCTGAAGACTGGTCTAACGATGATAATGCTTTAGATCTAATGCTAGGCATTGGCGGAGATCAGTTTGGAGCAATGAGCTCGATCTGATACTTACATTTGTTTCATGGTTTTCTCTAGCTCTGGGAGTTGCTCTTTGAGTAGTGTAATTACCCTTGCATCATCCGATACAGATACATAAAATTCCTGTTAAATGAAAAACACACTCTTCAAGTGTCATTAAAATGTCCAGCTGATTTGACAAAATCTGTATCGTATCTACGCTGATTTCAAATAAGGATGCTTTACGTACATAATAAATAGTATTACCGTATATACTCGAGTATAAGCCGAGTTTTTCAGCACGTTTTTTGTGCTGAAAAACGTCCCCTCGGCTTATACTCGGGTCTATACGGCTTATACTCGAGTTTTTTTTTTTAAGCCCCTCGGCTTATACTCGAGTATATACGGCTTATACTCGAGGTTTTTTTTTTCTTTTTTTCACATTTTACCGGACGGCGCGGGGAAGCCCTGCCGGTGCAGTGAGAGGGCGGGGCGGGGGAGCCGCCAGCCTTCTCAGCTGAGGGAGGGAGGGTTTCCCCAACCGGTAGGTGCCTCATTTCCCACCCTCGGCTTATACTCAAGTCCCCAGTTTACCCCAGTTTTTGGGGTAAAATTGGGGACCTCGGCTTATACTCGGATCGGCTTATATTCGAGTATATACGGTAGTTAGAATTATTTACCCCAAATATTTGGATGTGGATAAACCCTTGGATCTTCACTCTAAGAGTAATATATTTCTCTCATTACCATATTGAAAATGGTGGTCTGTTTTGTGTTGTATTTTAATTTATTCATTTTAGGTTCCTTTCATCTTTTGCTATCTATCTCAGCTGCTGCTTTTCCTTTTTTTTAAAAAAAAAGCAGCGTTTCAATTCGGTTTTAATTATTAAACAAAAGAAAAACAATCTATCACCAGCAATAATAAAATAGCTTTTCAAATGTTTTCCTCATCTGATGCTCAAAAGGGACATTGAGATTAGCCATTCCAAGTAGCACAGCGAGATGGCCACCTCAGGTATTATAAAAAGTGAATTCCATTATTATTACAAAGCTTAACTAAATGGACCATCCCTAAAATTATGTGGAGGAGACACCCATAGAAGACATTTTTTTCACGAAAGCCGGAAATATCACCATGGGTGACATCCTTGGAAGACTGAAAACAGGCTTTGCCCATGTTACAATGAATACTCTCACTGCAAAGAGACAACAGTTGTTGTAATAATGGGCCTTACCTCCAGAAACGCCACGGCTGCTTCCTCTTCTGGCAAAACATCACCATAAAAAGCAGCCCACAGTAGAACTAAACGAACTACTCGCCTTTTATTATTCAGCGCATAATCCAGTTTTTCTTGCTCTGTGCCTTGAGAAGGCTGGGCATGGTAGGTGCCAGGATGTCAAGGCGAACAGTCGTTTTGCCATTGCCCATCACTATCACTCCTCTGAATTCCCTATCACTTCCTCATAACTATGGACTTTCCGGAAACTGACTTTCTCGGCCATGAGGCAATACAGTGGCCAGTCCAGCAGGGCTTTCAAGTTCAAAAGTTTAAAAGATTATCGTGACACTTGATCACTTGATGTGAGTAGCAGAAAAAGAAAGCAGAGGTGAACCCAAAGAATTTCCCAATAAAACGGCCTAGTTTGTGTTAAATGTGAACATAGTGGATTTTTCTTTGCACTGTAAAAGAAATGGAGAACGTAGTTTTCCCGTACACTAAGTTTAGATTCAAGGCCTTGGTCAAATTCTCAGAAAGTGAAATATCAGGGGATAGGAATAATAGCTGTGCTTTTATCTCAGGGCAAAGATGGATGTAGACATAACAAGAAAAACAGGCTAAGTTGCTACACTATTTCTTTTGCTCTGTATGATTGTACCATACATTTCTAAAGTCCCATTCTAACAGTAGTAGTGCCTGTGATTTGTACTATTTGAACCCAACGTAAAGTTTCTAAATCAGCAAAGAAAACAGCTAGCCTCTGTTGATTCAGCAGATCAATCCCATGAAAGATTCTTTTTTTTTCTATCACAAATGTCACTGTAATGGACCAGGTTACCGTCTTAGATCCATTAGCCAGTTTAACGAAGGAAATACCGCATTACTAAGATTAAGTTCACTGATTCATTTCCAATCCATCCACTCAATTCCATATGCTTTTACCATAACAAATCACTCCAATCCCGCTACTTTTAAGAGTTATTCTGTTTGTTTTAGCGTTTCTCTTTCATCCTCTTTCTTCCTCTCTTTTCCTAAATTGAACCAATGCTTTATTTAAATTGTGCTTACTTTTTCCCCCCCTTTTGCATCTTACAATTTCAATTTATCTATTTTTAAAAATATATTATAGACAGATTGTATTGCTGGCAGAGTTTATTTGGTGTTTCACTCTGTATTCCGACTCTGTATTTTCACAACAACAATGTTTGCGAAAGATGGATGTAGTTTGTCTCAACGTGCCACACTTCTGTGATTTGCTTCCTGCCATCGCATGAAAGACAGCAGCATGTGAAGGCACTTACCATATGTTTTTGTGGGTAAGGCAAACCAGAACTGTTCTTAGATATTATGTGGTGGAGCGAAAGTGGCTAAGGCCCGATCTGGTGGTAATAGAGCGGGACTTTAAATCCTGCTGGATTTTGTGTTGCTTTCTCTCAGGGAGGTAAATCTCCCTAAGGCAGGTGAGCAGTATTTTTTTCAATTAGCATAATAAAAACCATTTTGTGCTGTGTAGCTCTCTTCCTTGCAGAAAACCATCTAGTGCATCTCTACACAAAGACTCATGACTGCTTCAACCCCCTCTCTTCATGAAACTTTTACTTACATTTCATTATCTAACCATCAACCAAGCATCAGGCATAACCAAATGGAAGACTAAGTAATAGGCCAGGATTCAATTGGTTTAAATGCTAAAATTCTACTTAGTCCTGCTTTGTTAGGATACACTGTGATAGTTGGATTTGACAGTCAGACAGCTAGACAGCAACAGGTATCCACAGAACAAGACTACAAGGTGAAACTAATAGCCCAGATTATCCTCTGCAAATGACAGTTCTGTCAAGCAAGAAGACTTGGTGAAGGCAATTCTTAAAATAAATTGTTTTCTTTAAATCAAAACCTGAAGGCCTTTATAGAGTAGTCTCCGATATAAGTAAAATACTTCAATATTTCCTCACCAGGAAATATTATATTTTTTTTTCTCTTCAAGATACAGCCATGTGTACATGAAATAATTAAGAGGGTGATTTATGAAAACATTGATGTATTCCTCACACAGCCACCATTTCCTTTCAGTTAAAATGAAACCTTGGAAATGGCTACTGAAGTTTGACAGCTGGGATTTGGAGCACTTAATCTAATCTGGAAAACACTGAATCAAGATCAGAAGTTAACAAGTGGTTTTATAGGAGAACCTGGCGAAGAAGTTTGACAGTGAGTGCAGGCGTTGGTCCCTATAGCCTTTCAAAATCAAACAGCATTTTATCGAGTTTCTCCTGCCTTCCCATGCCGCTTCTTCCATGCAAGCCCTGTAATTATTCAATATCCTTTTACCTGCTGATTAAGTGACTCACCGCAGGCACTAACAATTTCTTTTCCATTTTTCCATTGCTCATCTACTTATTTTTAATTCTGCTAATAATTCCTCCCATGCAAATTCTATCGTAGGAAAAGGTGGAGCCCTCCCTTCCTAAATTTCATGCTGCATTTCTATCAGAATAATAGTGTTATGTATAAATAATATTCTAGAGAGGCTATAATTTCTAAGGTATTAATCAACAATGATGTTGTGACTGAATACTGATTTCATATTTTGAGCTTTAAGAACAGTTACTAACTATGCAGTCTGTTCTGCCCTCTGTATAATCACTGATTTATTTCCTTTCAGATGCTTAAACCCAACCTCAGTGTTCATTTTGGGAGAAGGGAAATACAGAGATTCATGTAAAATGTTAATAATACAACAGTGATAATAATACTCAGCACTTACGTGCAAGTTTGCAAAGCTTCACAGCTATCTGAATGTTCTGATCTTTATTAATGACTCTGAATATTACCTGTCATTTTAATTGCAAACTCAGTTGTGGAGAACTAATAAAAATGAAGTTAAAATAGCAGATCTTTACTTTTTGGCAGAAAAAGGATTTTATTCCAGTCTATACTGGAATACACTTTACTGTATAAAGTGAGTGGGAATGCACTTAAATAGGATCCCTAATTTTGCTTATTAACATTTATCAATTTTTTAAAATATTATTTGCTTATTATGGTACCCAGTCCAAGCTCACATGTAATTATATATGCTGAAATAAAATTGTGATAATAAGCGGAAAAACAATATACCTATATTATTTTAAATGATAAAAAATTGAGTTTCCAGTAGAAAAAATGGATACACTGGAGTAGAATTAGAATTAGGGCAAAGAATAACAAGACATTGCAAAATGGTTTGAAGAATCCTTGGGTTTACAAGCTACAGATAATCCTTGATTAGAGCCGTCTGTTTAACAGCCATTCAAAATTACAAATGAAGACAAATAAATATATCCCAGGTAGGGGTGAAATCCAGCAGGTTCCGGAGAACCGGTAGCGGAAATTTTGAGCAGATTGGAAAACAGGCAAATATCACCTCTGGCTGGCCCCTGAGTGGGGTGGGAATGGCTATTTTGCAATATCCTTCCCCTAGGAGTGGGGAGGAAATGGGGATTTTGCAGTATCCTTCCCCTGGAGTGGAGTGGGAATGGAGATTTTGCAGTATCCTTCCCCTGCCATCCCCACCAAGCCACGCCCATAGAACCGGTAGTTAAAAAATCTGAATTTCACCATTGGTCCCAGGGTAATGTTGTGGGATCCAATCTGAGTCGGTAACCAGGATCAGAGTTTTAGTCTTCCGAGCTTTCAGACTCATGATGAAGCCCATCCTCAGGGAACTTCTCTCTCACCAGAATGTGTGTCCTGATGAGAGGACACATTCTCTCCCTCACACATTCTGGTGACAGAGAAGTTCCCTCAGGATGGGCTCCAGAAAGCTCGGAAGACTAAACCTCTAGTCCCAATGACCGACCCAGATTGGATCCCACATTCAAAGGTAGGATGGTGCTGGAAAAAAAACAACAACTTAGTGTGACTATATGACTTTAAAAAAGGATATTGAGCCATCAGAGCTGGACAAAGTTGATTATTTGGCATGAATACACAATGCATTGTAACAAAATCATTCACACCGGCATCTGTGAAAATAAAATCGAGGGCAGAAGCAAGGTAAGTTAAAACAGCACAAAACAACAGACATATTTTTCAGTAATTCGATATTATTAACCATATAATATCAAAATTTGACACTGTAAAGATAGGACCTTGGAGCCTTCACTTTTGGCTGGAGCCTGTGTCAGAATGCCCCTGCCGGTAATCAAGCCAGCACAGGAATAGTAATCAAATCTGCAAAGATGGAAGGAGAACTATTGGAAACCCTTCTACTCCATAGGCAGAAGTGCTTTAATTGCACTTTATAAAGTTTTATCATGCAAGTCGTACATGCAAGGTCTGGCTAACAGGAGCAGCAGATTTGAATTATCGATTTCTATTGACATTACATGAAAGCATCTGGCTTGCATGACCTTCAGTACTCATCCATTAAAAGTTATAAAAGCATACAAGTTACTTTAAGCAATTAAAAAAAAAAAGAATGCCACCACTGAAATCTTGTTTTTCATGATTAAGGAATACGACACTCTGAATACAATGAGGGTTCATTCCATGCAGTAGATTTTGCAGTAAATAAATTGAATTCCATAGCAAGACAAAAATTTGAAGTGTGCCGTTGCTCACAGTATCACTTCCTTCGGGATCTTAGCCTTCTTTTTATGTTTTCAGAACAATTTTCTGTTGTTCTAATCCTGTTGATGATTCAGAATTTGCAAATGTGATAGAATTGTAAATCTGTGGGCAGTGCCAGAATAACAAGCCTGATTACTGCAGGTTGGAACCCAAAGTCCTGCAAAATTTTTATTTACTGACTTGAGTAGTAGCAAATGAACAAATTATGAAAATTTAAGCCATGAAAAGGTATTTAATTAGCATAATTTACACAGATTACAACATGTAAGGTAGAACTGTGTAACTCACTTTTTTAAGCGTAGAAGCTATTTCCTATTTAATAGGGGATTAAAATACTTTCTAGAGAAAACTACAGCCTTAGTTTTTGAATAATTAATGTTAAGAAATTCCCTAGAAATGTATGGTTCTAAGGAAGCTAGGCCACTGCAAAAGTCCACTCGATTACAGATAAAGTGGCTATGTATGTGAAAATCTGCATACAAGAGAATCAAAATCAGAGGAAGGACAAGACTTGGAGGGCGAAATTTGTGGTTTGAAAGGACCACAATCATTGAATATTTAAAGGGCATGAATGCAGCCCTGTTTGAATTAAAATTCCCTTTAACAAGCATCGTAGTATTCTGATGCCATAACATTATCCTCTTGAGAAGACAACAATGAATGGACGCTGCAGCTAATTTCCTCCATAGTCTGTCACAGATAATTGAGCTGACAGCTCCCTTTCAATCAATAAAGGCAACATAATGGACATCTTTGGTAAGGCTAGAATATTGTTCAGCTAATGGAATAAAATTGCACATTGATCCATCCTGATCTAAAACTTGCTTGTTCGGAAGCCAGAATATTCTCTAAATACATCCAATCTAAAAGTTTAAGATACAAAAATTGGGCATAGAGTTTGCGAGATTTTTACTTATTGTCTTTCTTTTATATTGAGAGGGTGGTAGAAGTAAACCACACTTTGCAGGGCAATAATGGCAGTGAACACAGAGTTCCGTAAGCCATGATGCATTTTTGATAATTTGGGCAAAATCATATCTGGGGCTTTATCATTTCTCCATTATTTATTTATTTTATTTTATTTATTAGATTTTTATACCGCCCTTCTCCCGAAGGATTCAGGGCGGTGAACAGCCAAGTAAAAACAACTAGTACATAGACAAAATTAAAAACATATTAAAAAACTAATTATAAACTGGCCAATTAAAATTAACACTAAAACAAACAATCCTAAAACCCCTCTTAAAATTTCCTCAAGCTAGCCCCGCATGGTGGAATAAGAAAGTCTTGAGCTCGCATTTAAAAGACTGGAGGTCGGAGGGTTGACGCAGCCCCGGAGGCAACTCATTCCATAGGGCTGGAGCCCCACAGAAAAGGCCCTCCCCCTGGGGGCCGCCAGTCAACATTGTTTGACTGACAGCACCCTGAGGAGACCCACCCTATGGGAGCGCACAGGCCGATGGGAGGCTATATGTGGCTCAGGCTGTAAGAAGCCTGTTATTAAAACACAGCTGCCTGCAATTACTGCAGGTTCTAGTCCCACCAGGTCCAAGGTTGACTCAGCCTTCCATCCTTTATAAGGTAGGTAAAATGAGGACCCAGATTGTTGGGGGGGCAATAAGTTGACTTTGTAAATATACAAATAGAATGAGACTATTGCCTTACACACTGTAAGCCGCCCTGAGAGTTCAGAGAAGGGCGGGATATAAATGTAAATAAATAAATAAATAAATATAGGCGGCAGTAGGTGGTCCTGTAGGTAACCCGGTCCTGTGCCAGTTTGAGGATTTATGGTTTTAAAATTGGAGGGCCAATTGGGGTCAGATAGACAGGGGCCTGACAATATCACCACTAAAAAGAACATTGAATAAGTGGCCAAAATATCAGGGTCAGAACTCTAAAGAGATTAAATCCTGCAGATGCAAGTAGATTAACAGGTACCACTTTGGTGGGAAGGTAATAGTGTTCTGTGCTTCTTTGGCATATAGCCATGGTGGCCACATAATCATGCAAAATGTCTTCAAACAATGCCAGCTCTCTTGGCCAAGAAACGAGATGAGCACTATGCCCTAGAGTCGGACTCTGTTGGACAGGGAAACCTTTTACCTGGTTGTTAGAGCTTTGCCAATTCACTAGTGAACAGTTTTGCTTTTTCTCTCCCTCAAAAGCTTTTTGTACTCCTTTTTTAAATAAGTGAAAGGGAGAATCGTTATAAAACTGGGTACTTCTATTGGCTCTAAAATGATTGCTAACTTTGGAGAGTGGGTCATTAGATTGAAAAGTTAGCAAAAGTTTAAAGAAAAGAGAAGGATTTCAAATAAATGTAAAGAAAGTGTGATTGAAGAATTTTCCATTTAGAGCCTCATCCTGTGATGTTCCAGGACAGCAAACATATATCAGGAGCTAACACTGGAATAATTGAGTGAGGGGAGGAGGGACTATTACAAATAATTTCAAAAATAGTCCATTGGAAAGTTCTTAAAAATGTAAAACAAACTCCAAGCATATCAAAAAGATATTTAAGACTTTCTATCAAATAATTCCAAGCAATCCCATTGCCCAGCTTTTATAGCACAAGTATAAATACAACAATTACATACAGTATGGATATCAACTTTTGTCAAAGGTCTATACAGAACTTGAATAAAGTGAATTCCACTTGAATAAAGTAGAATTTAAGAAATAAATGTAAGAACTTCATTTAAGAACTTAGGTATGCAGGACTGCAGATTTTATTTCTTAGATAAATTGAAGTTACAAATAGAGTTTTATTAAATTGGCCTACCCATTCCTTCATTTAGCGTTGATTCTAGACGCATCGTTTCTAGAAAGTGTTCTAAAATTTTTTCTGGAGTTCCTGACATTACAATATATCTGAGCAAGAAAAAAAAAAGAAACAAATTTGTCTCTGCACCACCCAGTGAGATAATGTCCTTGGAACTCTTTATAAACGTAGTAATTGACATGATCACGGCAATACGATAATGTTAAAAAGCCGAACTAAAGCAATTTAAAGTCACATGCTGGAAAAGGATGTTTTCACATAAAGGGTGAACTCACTGGATAGGAGATGTCAACTGCTGGCGAAATAGGAAAATTCAGATGGTTCAAATGAGTATAAAGATCTATTGCAAGCTTAAGCTCTCTACAAGAATCAAACCAACTAGCGGTCAAGGGAAATGAGTGGGAGATAAGAAAGTCATTCAAGGTGGGCTGGACTTAGATCTCTTGCAGGCGTGCAGGGACTTGTGGCTTATGACGTGTTTGACCCCTCCCTCAGGCTCAGCCTGGTCATCTCCTATTGGTGTACCAAGCTGTACCAAGAACAACATATTTTCCCCAGGAGCCATTTCTTGCACTACTGCATTGCTTAATTTTATTAGCTCTTTTTCAGATGCACCACAAATATATTCAGAGATAAAAAGGCAATGAATCCAGATTTTAACAAAGTGAAAGGGAGGAAAAGAACCGAGCTGTCGCAATTTCAATGTGGTGCTGAGGAAAATAAGATTGATGAGATACAACAAATAAGCATCTGTCATCAGAAATTTCTAAAAAGAAATATTATGTTAACAACACTACATTAGACAATGTAACTCATAGGTCAACTGGGATGTGAAACACTTATTCTTCTAAGCATATTAAATTCAGCACTCTTTTATTCAAGCTTCTGAATGCTCAAGGGCAGCTACATACAGAGTGTGGTGCAGTGGGTTCAAAAGAGAACTGGCTAAGGTGTGAGTGACTGTGATGTAAAGATTAAATTCTTTACATCACAGTGTTGTAAAAGTGTTACTTAGGCTAAGAAGGAATACAGCATCCATTTTCTGTGAACATAACATATTCTTATTTCTTCTCTATGACAAGTTGATTCCAATCAGAAAATATATGTACAATATTTTACACACACACACACACACACACACACACACACACACACACACAGTCCAACACTCATGAGACTGGAATGCTATTAAGCTTTAATCAAAGTATGATTAAAGTATATCAGGAACCATGGACAACACATCATAAATCACCAAATGAAAGCATGAGATTATAAATTCTATCCATATCAGTAAATCTGTCCTAATCATATGAGAATTTAAAATATGTATATGTATATGAGAAGATTAAACAACTGTTCTAATAAAAACCATGTAATATCCTTATAGTAGTTGGCATGAAGAAAGCTAATTTAACATATTTTGAAGGAATATATGGTTTAACATATATTGCAAATTTTCCAGAATTGTTGAGATGTATATATCAGCCACGAACTCAAATATCTTTTGTTTGATTATTGTCTTGTTTGCAGTTCTTCCTCCTGTTCCTTAAGATTGTTCTTACAGTCGAGTTTATTCAGTTTCAGGCAGTGGTGGGATTCAGCCAGTTCGCCCCACTTCGGGAGAACCGGTTGTTAACTTTCTGAGCAGTTGGACAAACTGGATGTTGGAAGAAATCATTAGGGCAGAGAACCGGTTGTTAAATTACTTGAATCCCACCACTGGTTTCAGGTTGTTGTTTTTTTATTACTGCTTAAATGTCATCATCAGTTATGGTTAAGGATTTCTTTTTGTTGATCGATAAATTTTATAAGGAATGTTTTATTTTGATATTCTCCCATTTCTTCCAGATGAGATTCTGTTAGACGCATAATCTGGAATAATATTTAAGAAATTGTTCCATCAAATTGTTTCCTTGTAGAAGTATGTTTATTTCCACTCCAATCCTGTTCCTTTTACAACTGATAGACTAGCAATTTACCTGATTTACTGCTTTTTAAATAGTATTTATGTTTAATAAAATTCAACTTATTTTAACACTTGCTTATTTCAATTAAATATTGTTAGTTTCATATTGATTTCATCTGTTTTCTAAATCCAAAACTGTTTATGCCTTGATTTTAGTTGTTTCAGATCACTCAACCATATACCCTTCTGATTTTGTAATGTTTTCTTTCTGTTTGATGCCGGAGAGATAAAACAAACCTCTCAGAAATCTTGCAGACAAGGAGATAAAGACTAAATTGATTTGGCAAAAGCTTTTAGTTCCTGATAATACTGAAGTTTAATATCCTCTTGTAATAATAAGTTCATTGAATCTCTACCTTTTTGATCAATAACTTCCTCCATTTAGTTTTACAATTATTGGATTATGAGCTGTATAACTAGAAGCTGTGGCTTCCCTGTCTATAAGTTTGGATAACAATGAGTCAGAAATCCAGCACATCTATGAGTTTTATGAACTGAAAAGTTCTAAGTTTTCACTCTCTGTGTAGGATGCTACACAGAGACAAAAAATGCATCCAAAAATGCAGCCAAGACAAAAAATAATAATAACATAATAAACAGAGAGTTGTGGGGAGAGTTCATGATATTTCTTTTGGTAAAATACTTTCATTGATATATGGGGGAAACCTCATTCATTTTGCTAAGGATTAAGATATGTCCTTTTATGATTTCAAGGAGTAATTGAAAAAATATTTCACAGAGTTTTATTTTATTGTTCAGAGCTTAAATAGGGAAGGTGTTATTTCTCCAGATTCAGTGTAGAAATGTAGCATTATTTTATATGTATTCATTTCAATTTTAATATTAATTTTAATTAACATTAAAACTGTAAAATACAGTGTTCCTGTAGGAGATGACCAGGCAAAGCCTGATGGAAGGGTCAAATGCATCATCAGTTTGGGGTAGCTATGCTCCCTTAAGAGATCTAAATCTAGCCCCCTTTGAACTCCCTTGACTCTTATCCAGTGCCAATTTGCCTTGATCATCAGTAGATCAGATTCTTGTGTATATGTAACATGAAGTAAACTCATAGTGGTTTTGAACCCTATCCTGGTTCCTGATTTCTTATGCCTATTAGTTCCATAATATTATGGATCTTCTTCATCTTTGATTTAATTTTCTAGAATCTACTGTAAAATTACAGGGGTAATTACTTCACATATAGCTACTTCATTATTTCTTATTTGACTAAGGCCATAGTGATTGACTGAGATTTTTACATTCCAAGGTTTAGGTTGTCATTTTTAATGAGTTTCTCTGAAAGACATACAATTACAGTTTTTCCTTTTTAACTTAGAAAATATTTTTTTCTGTTTTTAACTTAGAAAAATTGGGTTTTTTTCCTTTTACGCGGATTATTCAACCCATTAATGTTGGTTGAGAACATTTTAAGTTAATGCATAATTACAATGTTTAAATTAATTTATGAACAGGTACCTGCTACTTGATTCAGTTTTTGTTCTTCTAAGTCTTTATTTCCCTGTTGTATTACAGATAAGGACTGAAACATTCTATTAGCATCAAGAATAGCATTAATAAAGTACGGAAGTATTTCATAGCATCCCAAACAAGCACAAGATAAAATGGAGTAGTCCATTTGATCTTTTTATCCTGAAGAATAATTGTAAAAATCTCAAGATTTCTCATCTTCCCAAATATAGTTAAAAGCACATCTAGTAAAATCTCAATTATTCTCCCTCACCAGTTTTAGAGTAGTTGCATTTCATTTTGTTTCAGCATTGTGTCTTTAGTTTTTATGCAAATTGTACAAGTACTGGTATATTTCATGGCAATTTTCCCTTTCTTGTTTCCCAAGATTTTATTTTGAAGATTTCCTGAATTTCATCCAGATGCAGATGTCTTTAAGTCTAAAGTAGGTTTTCCATTTCTCTTTATATACCTTCTCTACTCAAATATTCAAGTATACCTCAGAACTTTGTTATTTTAATGCATGTAACATGTAATGTTTCTGCTAGTTCTAATTCAATTTAATTCTTGTTTATGAAACTTCTGAACTGAAAACAGCTCCAGATGTCATGTTTGCCTTTGTTTTGTCTCAATGTGCCGTGGTGTCTCAAAGCGCCGTGGTGGCTCAGGCTGTAAGATAGCCTGTTATTAAAACACAGTAGCCTGCAATTACTGCAGGCTCGAATCCCACCAGGCCCAAGGTTGACTCAGCCTTCCATCCTTTATAAGGTAGGTAAAATGAGGACCCAGATTGTTGGGGGGGCAATAAATTGACTTTGTAAATATACAAATAGAATGAGACTATTGCCTTACACACTGTAAGCCGCCCTGAGTCTTCGGAGAAGGGCGGGATATAAATGTAAAAAAAAAAAAATGTCTATGGAGATTCTCAGTCATCCAGGCCATGATTGTCTCAAATGTGTTTGTCCAATTGTCTTTTAAAGAAGTACCTTTGAGATTATTTTTATCTGTTTATTCTGATGCTGTACTTGTTAATTTGTTAAATCTGTCATTAATATCAGCCTTCATGCTCATTATGTCTCTTGAGTTCAATTTTGCCTCCATATCTTGTTGTCTTTACTGAATAATTGATAATGATATTCCACTGTACACAACTCACCTATTAGAAATAATTTAAACTGAGGAAAACAAACAGAAGAATCAGCTGGGCCACTTCCAGTTTGGCTTCTTCTCTATTCCTGCTAAATTTTGCTTATTTTATATTCAGAAGTTCTATTCATTAAACTTAACCATGGCAGATTGTAACATTAAGACTAAGATACCAAATAAAAGAAAATTCAGTAATCACTGATAACAAGATATATAAATGACCATTAATACCTAAGAGAGGGAATCACATAAGTGAATGACTTACGCATGTAAAGCTGTAACTTATATTAAACACTGAAGTCATATATTAGAAAGTTGTTTTCCTGGTTTTATAGAAAAATAGCACAGAAGCTAATGGGGAGATATTCTACTTTCACATTTTGTCCCAGGATCTACTCTAGAGAAGAGTTTTAAGTAAGTGTGAAATCCTAATCAAAAAGACCAGAAGGAGAAAAAAAGCATATTGAAAGATATCCTATCTTCAGAACCCTATCCGATTTGGCAAGGGAAATGTAGGAGATGACCAAGGGTGAGCCTGAGGGAGGGGTCAAATGCATCATTAGTTTCAAGTCGTTTCATGTCCATGAGAGATCTGAGTCCAGCCCACCTTGAATTCCATTCACTCTTATCTACCGCCAATTTGTTTTGACCATTAGTAGTTCAGATTGTTGTAGAGAGCATGAGTTTGCATTAAACCTTTACATTCATTTTAAACTACCTGAATTTCCTGCACTTGACAGGAAACTGGGCAGGAGAAAAGCTGAAAAGCTGAAAATAAAGCAGCAGCTGAATGGTGTCACACTTATAATCGAAGTCATAATGAGAAGAATGTAGGACATTGAGCAAGAGGGAGGATCAATACAAGTTTGTGGCCCAAGCAGAAGTAGCAATAGAAGCACAAACAATAATAATAATGACCTAACAATTTGGAAAGAGTTAAGGACATATAAAAATAACATTAGAAATTAAAATCCAGTAACTAAAATCTTTGTAATAACTTTCCTTAGAGTTTGTGATTTTTTTTTTAAAGTTGCAATACTTGATGCGTATTCACACCGAGAACTGCATAGAATGGTTTTGGAAAATGAAGGGTCTCAACTAGCATGCTTGGGCAATGATAAATCATGCTTTCTATATGGCAAGGGAACAGTTGATTATTTTTTTTGAAATGTGGCACAACTCATTCCTCCATAGAGAGAGGTCATGATGTAAATTGAGTAAAATAATTTGGAATTATTAAACATCGTTGACAATCATGAATGAAAACATACTTGTGCTGCAGAGGCTGTGTGTTTCCTTGATTAAAAGGCCTGTTTCCTGCTGGGATCTTCTCTAACACCAGGACATCTTGGTCATGTTCCTTCAATCTTACCGTGTTTGCTTCAACATCCTGAAAAAGGATTTGAACTGTCAACGTGGTAGGTGCTAAATGTCAAAAGAGTAGCTTGGGTCCTAATCCCAATTCTCTATAGGCAGATCCAGTAGAGATTTTATAGGAAGAAGAGAGGGAGGAAGTAACATTCACTCATTCCAATTTTCCCCTTCAACCCTCTCCACCATTCTATTGTGAGCTGCCCAGTCAATTTGGAGTTGGGCAGTCCCTTAATTAAACTAATAAAATTGAATGAATGGATGGATGGATGGATGGATGGATGAATACATTGCCTCCAGTGGAGGTTGCTACCGGTTCACCCTGGTTCGGGCAAACTGGTAGCAGCGGCAGCAGGAGGCTCCACCCACCCACCCAGATACTTCTGCGCATATGCAGAAGCATCGCACGCAAGCACAAGTGCACCCACAAGCGAACTGGTAGTGACGGGTTTTGAAACCCGCCCGATTGCCTCCACTTTTCACAGTGGAAACCCCAGATTTTGATACCAGAATAGAGCTGGAAAGGGAAAGATAGTCTGATGAAAAATCCTATGCCTAAAGCACTCCTCATACCTATTAAAATTCAGTTTCTCTTGGCCTGTAAGAAGTAACATCTCAGCAGCCTCTAGCTGACCTGGCTGATTTCAGAAGCTAACCAGGAGTAAGTAGCTACATGAGGATTCACTTGTAGATTCTAGGACTGTTAGTTAAACTGAGAAATTGAAAAACCATTCTGGGGGAAGAAAATAGAAACCTATTGCCAAATAAACCTGTGTGGCTGAAGCTCACATAAACCTAAGGGTAAGTTTATGTTTTATGTTAGTTGTAATACAGGTAGTCCTCAACTTACGACCACAATCGAGCCCAAAATTTCCGTTGCTAAGTGAGACACCTGTTAAAGTGAATTTTTCTCCATTTTAGGACTTTCCTTACCACAGTTGTTAACTGTAACACTGCAATCGTTAATGTTATGGCCAGCAGAACTGGCAGCAGAGTCAGACAGTGAGGAAGTTGGGGAGGAACATGGCCCAGTCCTGGAGCTGGGGAAAGTTTGGACAAGGGCTCTGCATCGGAGGCAGAGAGAGAGATAGTGAGGCAGGCAGAGGAACAGCTGGAGCCCGTTCCCAGTGTGCGCATGGGCAAAGCTGCCAGAAGACAAGAACAACTCAGAAAGCAGGGTCAACGTGGGAGTAAAGCTACACCTTGGAGATGATTGGCCCCTCCCATAGGAAACAAAAGAGGAGTGAAGAGGGAGGGGGCTTTTGCAGGAAACAATTCGTTCGTTCAGTAGTTTCAAGAATGAAAAGTTCTGTTCGTGACTCTAAGAGACTCTGTGCCAAGTTTTGCCTTACTCTGCGTTTGGAAACAAGTTATGTGGCAGTTTGACAAGCGAGATAAGGTGTGTTGAAAAATATTCCTTTGAAAAACTGTTTGGATAAACCTTGCTGACTGTGAATGAAAGTAATTCACAGTCATGTAGATAAAAGAGGTTTTGCTGGGACCAATTCCTGCTTCCTGCTTTTTAAGGGAGCCTAGTCAGAAGAGTTAAGTTAGTTAAATGGTTGTTCAATGAATCTAGCTTCCCCATTGACTTTGCTTGTCAGAAGGTCACAAAACCCTGGGACATTACAACCATCATAAATACGAGTCAGTTGCCAAATGTCTAAATTTTGATCATGTAACCATGGGGATGCTGCTATGATCATAAGTGTGAAAAATGATCATAAGTGACTTTTTTCCAATGCTGTTGTTAAGTCTGAACAGTCACTAAACGAGCTGTTGTATGTCAAGGACTACCTGTAGCAGTTTGCTGTCATGATCAATTCACTCATGATAAAACATAAATATGATGTCATTGCAACATTCAGTAGAGCTCCTCAGTCAGAGACATGATACCAAAAACTTTTAGACCACATAGTTTCTGCCACGCATAAATAAATGCAAGAAACCTCAACATACAAAGGTTTGATATTAAATGATATTTAATATTTTTAGTATTCAAAAGCGATCCCTTATTCAGGATAAATGACTCAAGGTTATTTTCTGCACACTCACCCGGAGTATCCTATTAAAGTCTTCTTTATCTACTCTCAAGAAGTGGCAGTTCTCTTCCCGTAAAACGATGGAAGCTGCTCTGGGAGCATCATTCACTAATGCCAACTTGCCAAAATCATCACCTTCGTGTAGAGTACACACCACACCCTAAAGAAGACAACAGAAATAGCAACAAAAATACATTCACAAGAAAAAAATACCATAATTTTCATCTTATTCTATTGACACTTTATATACACACAATGGATTTCTACCCCAAATAGTATAACAGATGCATCTGGCATAAAATCAACAGCCAATATGCTGGCAGGGAACAAAGCATGGCAGCTGGTCATTATGAATACTGGAAAGAAAAGGGCAAAAACAAAAAAAAATGGAGTCCATCCTCTGAAACTGGGTTCAGAAGTTGACAGACGTCTAGCTCTATAAAATGAAGCCAAGTCTGCATTTTGTCTTTGTTTGTAAAGTTCGGCTCTCTGTCCTTATAGAATAGAATAAGAGAGTTGGAAGGGACCCTGAAGGTCCTCAAGCTCAAAACCCAACTGATCAATCACATCTTTCAGAAAATATATTCTACTTTCAGTTCTTCTGGCCCATTTAAAAAGACTTGCAATCAAAATAGTTGATAATCAACATTTATGGGGCAGGCTATGGGAGACTGGGTGAGCAGGGTCTTGCTTGTGCAAACATGGAAGAATCATGGGTATTGTGGAAGAGAGAGCAGGCTTTGTTTTCATACCACATTAGATATTGGTTTATCGATTTCTACTTATATATAGTTTAAATGGCCATTTACAATAAAATGTAGAAACTCCCTTTTTTTCCTGGAATCAGGATCTATAAAGACACCAAAGGTTGTACCCAATGGTAATGAAGCCATGTGACACTAGAAGTTCATTTTAGAACGCAATTTTCATCGGCTTCCTCATATCCACTATAGCCTTGCAGGATTCACAAGAACAATATAGGACATTAGGGGAGGAATTTGGTGAAAACCCTCTGATTTGCTTTGTACAAGCCAAATTGTTTTTTCATCAGTGCCACCAATGGACTTAGCCTATTGCTTCCACAACAGAAAGGAGACAGCTCCTACGGAAAACACATGGATACAAACATTTAGGAAAGAAAATAATATTAAGAAATTGTACAGGACAATACCTTTCCATAAATTACTACGTTGACTGAACCCTTCAGAATAATATACCAAGATGTCCCCTCTTCTCCCTGATTAAATACTGCGAAAGAAAGAAAAAGTAGTTAGAGCAAAGCCACTTTTAATTGTCCAAGATCTTGCAAATTCTACATGAAAAACTATTGGATTGTTGACATCACTGTGACTGGATGCAACTGAAGCAAAAATGCCAATCCATACCACATCATTCTTCCAAGAAAGATGTAGGGTACTAAGACCAGTCATGCTATTTTGCTATTGGTAGTAAAATCTACAGCTACCTTTTTTCACTCATTAGCAAAAAAGCAATGGAACTAAATCAAATAACTGACAACTTTCTTGGCTCTCCATAACATCCAGAATCAGTTGGCTTGAAGCAACGATCTATTTCTGCACTGGCCTGGTTTTGGCCTTTTTAATGCAGCTATCTTGCAAAAGACAACCATTTCATTCAACTTGTATGTGAAGTATATGAAAGGAAGCTTCTGTTGTTGCTTTTAACAATTACGGTAGAACTAAAATCCCATCTAAAGCTCAACTTAAAAAGTAGCAAAATGAGACTGCAGAGTTCTGAGACTGAAAGCAGACAAATCTATTTGACTATGAGTAAAATCGCATTTTAATGTTTTTACACATGGCAAAATTTATTGCAAGAAAACCAGCAGTGTTTCTTTAGCAACTTTATAACTGTAGCATTATAGCAATTAGCTTTTTTTTTTGTCTTTATAAGAATTATTATTCTTATCCATTAACAGTTGTCAGAACTAATTTTGGCTAGTTTTCTTCTTCATGATTCAAGCCCTACCCAAGGGCTCAGAAATCTGATTGTCTAATTATTCATGATGTGCCCAGCAGTGCCATTGTTTGTAGCTGAACCGATGTGTTCCAAATTTAGACAATCTAAATTCTAAGTCCTTGTGCAATGGCACTTAAGGCTCAAATGAATGATTGGTACCACTTTGACTTCTTCTTCCACATCTTTGCAATCTCTATTTGAAAATCAAAGTATTTTGCAATCTTTTCTAATTCCTCATCTTCTATGTTACTATCTCTTGGAATGGCTACAACAATAAACCAAACACGGTTCTTTGCAATGCTGTGTCTGGTGGTCATTGAGCAGTCAGAATTTCAAATCCCATTAAAGTTTTGCTTTGTCATTTTCAAGGATTTTATCTGCGATTTTACATTTCTACTAATTGTTTTTTTTTACAATGAATCTGTACTTTTTCATCCCTCCCAATGCAATATGGGATGAAGATGGGCAGTTCTTAAATATGACAAAATAAATATATATATATATTTGATCATGCCTTTCTATGGTAATCTGTCTATGGGATTTTATTATGTAGTCAACAGTCTCATGACACTCTCTAGCCAAAATGGTTTGCGTTTGTTTTTTCATTTTTGCTTGGATGGCTTTGTTGCACATGTTCTATGAGGCTGCACAAAGAATTCCTTCTGTATATTCCTTTTGCCATATTCCGATAACTTCATCATTGTCATTAACACTAATCGAGTTTGGTTTCACATGATAATCAATTCATCTGACTCCGGATTCCACAACTAAGTTGACTTTGTATATAACATACAAATGGATGAAGACTGTTGCTTGACATAGTGTAAGCCGCCCTGAGTCTTCGGAGAAGGGCGGGATATAAATGCAAATAAAACAAAATAAAACAAAACTATATTCTTCTATAACAAATTCATTTCACTCAATTATCTGTCAAATTTATTTGAGAGATCATTGGAGCTTATGGCCAAATAATAATTACAAAATGCATAAAGTTATGAAAATTAGATATTACACTCCAGTCCCCTTAGGGCTAATCATTGCCCAGACTAAAATCCAAATTTTAGTTTCTCCCATTTCCTCTTAATAAAAATAGCCCAGTACATTTTGTGCATTTACATTCTTGGGCTTTTCAAATAACACAGAAAATACAATTTACTCAATTGCAGATAAGCTTAAAACTACCATTAAAAAAAGCTTTACTTACAAACTGTCCCTGCTTTGGGATGTGATTCAAACACCAGAACACCTGCTAGTTCTCGTTTTACCTTGAAGAAATACACATATGCATTACATATAAGTTTTTTATATCCTTGAACTGCATGGCTGTCTGTAAACTCAAATGGGGAAGGAAGTGAGAAGGGAGAAAAGAAAGAAAGAAAGAAAGAAAAAAAGAAAGAAAGAAAGAAAGAAAGAAAGAGGAAGGAAGGAAGGAAGGAAGGAAGGAAGGAAAGAAAGGAAGGAAGGAAGGAAGGAAGGAAGGAAGGAAGGAAGGAAGGAAGGAAGGAAGGGAAGAGGCATCAAAATATTTCAAAAGATGTTAGGCAAAAATCTCCTGAAATCAGCAAAAAAGAGTCCTCAAGACATACTGTAAATTCATGATGTAAAGCTCCTCTCACAGATGAGGCTAGAATTGCATGACAAGGAAATACATTCATTCATATAATCCCTAATAGGTGCCATTGTAGTCACATGCTAGACCAGGGGTGTCAAACTCGATTTCATTGAGGGCCGCATCAGAGTTGTGTTTAACCTTAGGGGTGGGGGTGGACATGACCAGGGTGGGCGTGACCAGTTTGATGTCACTCGTTCGGGGGTGCCTGGGGTGGCCCGAGCACTCTGACAGAGAAAATGTCTCCCAAGCTCCATTTTTGGCTGCAATGGCCTCCTGCAACCCTCTGCCAGTGAAAACGGAGCTTGGGAGGGCCATGTGTACCCTCCATTTTTACTGGCAGAGGCACCTCTGACCAGTCCTTCACTGTTTCCAGGGTGGCCCCATGGGCCAGATCTAAGCACCTCATGGGCTGGATCCGCCCCCCAGGCCTTGAGTTTGACACCCATGTGCTAGACAATCTTTCTTTATTGTTTAGAGGTTATGGCAGCCATACCATAGTTGACAAGTTGACAAGCTTTGAGCAGGTGGGAGAGAGAGAACAAAATCTGTATCCAGTTATATTTCAGATAATTCATGTTCTTTTACAATGCTGCCTCCTAAAAAGACAAGCCTTGAGCTATACTTTCTCACTCTTCCTGAAGAAAGCTGTATGTTTTACTTTCTCTGCATTCCTGCTACCTTGTCTAATGTTTCCCGCAAGTCAGACTGGAGTATACCTACTACCAACAGAACTCTGACACTTCACTATATTTATTGTGGATTGAAAGAGAAAATTATACAGAATGCACAAGAGTATGAAAAAAATCCCAGATTGACTGCTTGATGGTAGTAATCTACGGCAATGCATTGGTACCATCATATATTCGAATAGCAGACATAATCACTTGCATTAATGAATAATATAAGGGCACAAAATAGATTCACATTCAATGAGTATTATGAATGTCTGTGTTCTCGCAGTCTTCTCTCCCATGTGGAATGACTGAGCCTATTAAGTGTTTCTTCCCTGTCCAAAAAAGCCATGGAATATCTGTATGTAGTGGCCAATAATATTGGAACAAGATGAACGTATGTCTCTTGCCTTAGTTCCAGTGGTGGGATTCAGCCAGTTCGCACCACTTCGGGACAACCGGTTGTTAACTTTCTGAGCAGTTTGGCAAACTGGTTGTTGGAAGAAACCATTAGGGCAGAGAACCCGTTGTTAAATTACTTGAATCCCACCACTGCTTAGTTCCCTCCTGAAAGATATTTTCTATAAGCAGAACTGCTGAGTCTAAGTAGCAATCTTAACAATTAAATCCATCCGAAAGAAGAGCCTTCAACAGCCTGGAACTGGATCAGAGAATGAGCAACCCTGCAGCTCTAATGGTTATCATTTCCCCCCAGAGATTTCAATATAATAAACAATAATCCTTTCCAAATCTTCATCTCTATTCATCTGTGTGGAGGTTACACTTTTATGGCCATCTTAAGGAAGTAGAAGGCAGAGGAAAGATTGGGATGTTACTATACGCAGCCCATATTTATAAATAGCTAGTCACTAATCAGCCTTAGGCTGCCTGCCTGCCTGCCTGCCTATCTTAAGTTAATAAAATATTTTAAAAACTCACTGTTGTTGAAAGATGAGATAAAGCTTTAATGTGCAAAAGTTCTTCATAAATAATTTCGAGATCATCCACAGTTCTCTGCCCAGGTCTATTATAAAAGATAAATACACACCCATTATGTTACATTACAAATGGTTTGATTTTCAGTCATATTGTTGGTTCAAGAAATTATATAAATGATATCAACTCAAAGTGCTACCATAGACAATATTCTGCAATCTACTGTAGTACTAATGGGGGGGAGGGGGGGCTGGCTTTGGGCCTTGTCGATTAACAGAGACCCAGGAGGTCTCTGTCGCTGCCCCCATCCCTTTGGAACAGCCTACCCCACCCCCAGTGCTGTAGGCCCCCCACATGCCCAGCTTCAAACAATTTCAAAAAACCTTGTTTTTCCCTAGGCCTTGGGACAGGATGTTTCTGATTAACCCCTTTTAATTGGGCCCAAGTATGTTGAATGCTGTTCCCTCAGACGACTGTTCCTTTTAACTTTGTGAAGCTGCAGGGAGTCCTTTTGGAGCTGGGCTGCCTAGGAATTTCATAAATAAATACATAAAGTCTGCAACTGTGGTTAATCAGGGTTTCACAGCACACCTGATTTCTATTCTTGCCTCATGCAGGTATATGCTCCATTTACTATTAGGACTGATGCACAGTCATATGGTGAACAGTAGAAACAGGCACAAACAACATAGACAGAACATGTGGTTTCCCTCTTTTGTTCTCCCCTTCTAACTGGATCTGAGAATCCCCTAACTTTTCAAAGTGAATTCCAGGAGTTCAATTCCAGCTGCAGAAAAACTAAATGGATTCCACTTAGTATTTATCTATTTGTACGTTTAACCTCCAGAATACAGTAAAATAACAAATTAATGTGTTTTGTTGCCATTTCCCCTCCTTTTCTATAGACATTTTATGACATCGATTGTGAATAATTGTTTTTAATTAAATTGAATTTATTTGAAATTCATTAATTTATTTCAGTGTATGGAACTGATCAATAATACTTCATCTGACTGGGTAGCAACCCTAACAATAAGTAAAGCATTATTTTCATGAGCCAATAGTAGCAGAGTGAGCATCTATTAGAGTTGAGTTAGCCAAGAAAAAATTCTTCCCACTGTCACTATAGTTCTCTAAGCTACTCTGACAGTCTTCACTCATAAAATAGTCTTACATCTTCCAATTTTGAAAGAGATGCAGGAATGCATTCATCCTATGGACATAGGAAAAGAATGTCTTTTCTACAGAAAAAAAAATCTAGAAAAAAACTTAGAGATCTTTCAGCCTAATATGAATCAGACCCAATCTTGCTTCACGTCCATATCCAAATAAGATCATCCAGGTCCAGCAACCTGCTAAGACAGTAAAAATCTCTAAGGAATGCCAAGACTGTATTCTAAGCTAGAAATTAAAAGAAAAAAATCTGAGAAGAAGGCAGGGACAAACCTCTTCCAGGGAACTGCATAGCCATGATAAGTCACTAGGAAGAAAGCAAAGGTTGCAGAAGACTAAAAATGTTCATTTGCTAAATTAAATTCCAATTCAATCGGGTATTAAGCAACACTTTCTTTTGTGCAGTCACAAAATAAATTTGTGAAAACTGCTTTGCCTTCCAAACCACAAATTCTAAGTTATGTTCAGGGCTAAAAAAAGTTAATTATACACAATATACACACAATAGATATGTGAGCCATATCTCACTTGATGATGTCACATTCAAGGATATACCGTACTTGGGAGAAAAAATCCCTTAGACATGAAGCCATTTGAATAATTTTGGGCTACTCATTTCAGTCTTTGCGGGGCAATGTCCAGCCAGGCAGGCAGGAAGGAAGAATTAAGTAGGGAATTAGCCTTGAATTGTTGTGCATCTACAAGAGATCCGGGACTGACACCGCCCCCCCGCAAGCTCCCTGGAACCTTATCTATCTTTCCCAAGGAAAGGCTAGCCATCCTGGGGAAATTCCTGTATTATAGGCAGAATGTATACTAAAGTAGTTATCTTGAACTCTACACATTTGGATCTGGTTGCTTGCCCTGACAATCTTAGGAAGAAGGCCATGGCCAAACCATTTCTGAGAAATGTTGCCAAGAAAACAGCACAGACCTGTGTATGTAGTCACTAGGAATCAGGGTTGACTCAAAGGATGTAACACACCCATACACAATCAGGCTTCACACCAGACACAACTTACATATATGGTGGTGCTGTGTTTCAGAACATGGTTCTCTGAGCTGGGCAGCTTTTCCTGGACACAGAATTTTAAAAGTTCCTTCCTTCATACTCTGCTTGCCAGAGATTGATTGATTTGAGAATCGCAGATGATAATGTTTGGAGAAAGTAGGGCTGCTCTTTAAAATTCAGGAGTTACTTGTTGCACGTCCTCTGTCCCTTCACACAGTTCTCTTGAGGTAGCCATCTTGTCATCCATACAATGGACATTCCCTCCCCAAATAATCTGAATCAGATTCATAACTCCCACATAAATGTGTGTCAATGGGAAGGGGAGGTGAAGACATGATGTCAAGATATCATCATGCAAAGGCCATGAGTTACGTGTTTGCATCAGGCGTTGGGATGTAAGTATGAAATGGCAACATATGTGTGATGACATCACCATGCGTGTGTTGTTATTTTGGCATACTGTGTTTTGGCATGAACGCCACTGCTCAGAATGACTATTCATAATTTAAGAACAAACAAATCACTACAGATACGGTGACATTCTAGCTTGGCTCTTAGAATATCAAACAGGTAGCAAGTGAGGTAGAAGCCATCATTATAAAACAACTGCCTATTTCAATAACACTTTCAAATTAAATGCCTTGTTTGATGTATATGTCTAACAGGTTCCAGTGAACCAACATTTTTGCTAAACAGGTAACTCAAATACACATTAAAAAATAAAAATAAAAATCCATTTTGGTTGTCACTTCTGAATCGCACCATAATTTTTAAAAGAGAAGTCACATTTTTCAAGCAGTTTTTCAACGCACACAACAGATTTGTATTCCTTAATACATACACCATTAGAACCAGGCAGCTTTGTTTGTAGCACTTTTTTTTTAAAAAAGCGAATTTTATATTTAGAGCAATGTATGTTTTTTAATAAAAAAGGGGGGGGGGCACCCCTACCAATAGCAACCAGGGTCTGCCAATTTTCTCCCTGCCGTTTTATTCTATTTTTTTTAACACTACAGACAGTCTTTCATCATTTGACAGTTAAAATGTTGCAGTATAATAAATAAAGAATTTTTAAAGTTCCCTGTCAAAACAAGTGACACATTTTGCAAGCGAGTTTCAAATTCAAAACAATAGAAAGCACCTTTTAAAGCAGCAGTGCCATTATACAATCAAATGCTCAAAGTAATCTTTTCAGCATTTTTTAAAAATAAAAAAAAAATACATTATTTCTTTCTTGGTAATTATATGAATTTTGCAACCTCTTGAAGAATTGCAAGTCAAAGGCAGCAGCTGTGGTAATTTACAAGCAGAGGATATTTTTCAAATCAACCCAGAGCCAATAACCTACACTTCCTGTGAACTTTAATAATAGGATCATGATAAGTAGGATAACTAATATCTATCTGGACTACTCCAAAGACTGAAAATCACTGCTAACAAAACTTTTTGCACCTGGAAAGTTAGTATTCAATGACGATTAGCCTAGACTCTTTCTGCCTAAAAAATAAATTTTCACCCAGAGAATTCTTTGTACAGCAGAAATTTCCATCACATTACTATAGGGCATGTAAAAAGGTACAGTGTAATTCTAGGTTCTTGGCAACCAAGCCCATGAAAACACCTGATTTAGTTTAGGTCTTTTGCTTTATTCTATCAAAGAAAGCATATCTGAGTTATCATTTCAATCAGGTTTTTGTGCACTGCTTCTCATAGCTAAATACCAAAACTGCACACGCCCTGCCAAGCATACATACAGGAGAAAGATTTAAATCAGGGTCTCAAAAACAATAATCTATTAACCATCTTACGGCTTCCTAAGAATCATCCTCATATGAGCATCAGGTCCAATCTGAGCAAGCAGGAGGATGGTGTCTTGCAGCTCTTCGTCACATTCCTTCTTTTCTTCCTCTGTTGGCATCACAGGGGCATCTTCATGCTCATCGTCCAAAAATCGATAAAATAAATATTTGTCCTGGAAGTACTGCTCCTGGTCGACTGAAAGCAGCAATAGGATATAAAAGATTGATGGTAGAAAGCTTTATTATCTTCAACACCATTAAATGATACAGACCTGCAGTTCTCAGCAGGCAAGGCAGGGCTCTTTATGGAAGTCCAGCCAGTTGCCAGAAGACTGCTGGACTTCTCATAGATCTCTGCCAACAATGGCTCGCCTGCGCCAGAAGAGAATGTCAATGCTGGTGATTCAATACATTAACAGACAACATGCTCATTACTTTGTGTTGGATGTCAGTCATGAAATATCTATGACTCTTCCTCGTATCTGACTCCACCACATCTCCACTACGTGAGCTTTAAGTATCTCTCTTCTACTGCAAGATTTTTCGGGAATGACTAGATTACTGACATGCTATTTGCATGAAAGGTCAGTTTTTAGCTTCATCCAAATTTTGAATTCAATATCCACACCCACCAAATTTCTATAAAAAGTTTTCATGTTTCAAGTAGGATTTACAAACAAGCGCGTGGCTTCTTCACAGGAAGTTTTAGAAAGGAAGCCATTTTTGCGGATCTAGCACTGTTCACCCAAAGGTGCTTTTTCAAGAGGCAACTGGACTTCCTTGTTTTTCTTTGAAGACGTTTCGCTTCTCATCCAAGAAGCTTCTTCAGTTCTGACTGGATCTAGCACTGTTCAGTGATTTTTAAAAATCCAGTTTGGGTGTCTGAAGGCTCTCTAAGAATATGATTTGATGTAGAAGTGGCTCTGTGGTGGAAGCACCAAATGAAGAGGAGGAGGAGGAGGCTCTGCTAGAGGGAGTAAAAAGACATTCCAACCTAGAGTCCAATTTGTGGAGAAAACATCTTAGATCTGACTATTGGTCCCCCTTTAACGTGCTTATCCTCTATTGACAGTGATTCTCCTAGAAACAGACTGTATCGCTGGACACTGGAATAATTATATCTGTCAAGCATCATAATTTAAAGTATAGGTTATGAACTTTAATAGATTTCCATTGCTTCCGGTTAGAATTACTGTACTAAGGAGCCTATGTTCTGGATTCTCTTACCATGATTGAGAACACCTTCCTCCAGCAATACTTGCCACATGCCCACAGCTTGGGTCCGTAAATGAACGCAGGAACTCTGCTGCATTATCCAGTCTACCAATTCTGTTCCTACACAGCATTGTCTGAAAGATGGAAACAATATCAGCAATTTCAGGCGCAAAATATTTAGCAAAACTTTGTTGCTGCTGCTGCTGTTCTTGACATATTTATAGACTGACTTTCTTTCAAGAGTGCCAGGCAGCTATGTCCACTCAGAAATAGATGAAAGTTACTACAGGTAGTCCCCAACTCATTGACTGTTCAAAAGGTATGACAGATACCCCCCCCCCAAAAAAACGAATGACAGCTGCCCCCTCATGGTCATGTGACAGCATTTGGGGCACTCAGCAACCAGCGCACATTTTTGGCTGTTTGCAGCATCCCTTTGTCACATGATCGTAATTTATGACATTTTTGCCAAAACCCAGACTTTACTTTTGGGTTTTGGCAAAAACAATCCTTAGCAAACAATCGATTTGTTTTATGACCATTGTGTTCACTTAAAAACCACTGCAAAAAAAGTCACAAATGGTCACCTGTTTTATAACAATCACTATTTATGGTTGTAATGCGCAGGCTCCTTTATAGTTATCAATAGAGACTACATGTATGAATTGAGTTCATCCTATACTTACAGATTTCTGTTTCCCCAACAGAAGGATTACCTGCCACTCAATTCTTCCTAGCTCCTAGGAACTCACATCGCCCAGTTTCATAGGATTACATACACATGGGTGTCAAACTCACAGTGTCACGTTGCTTCTCATGTGACTTATCACAACTTTTTCCCCTTCACGGAGCTGGGGTGGACATGGCCTGCACATGATGCATCTGGCCCACGGGCCACCAGTTCGACACCCTGGATTTTAGACAGGGGTTTATTTCCTTTTTGGGAAAAAGCCTTGATTCAGTTTTGCTGAAATGCTGCCTCTGCAGGGTTTATTGAACTCATTTCATGTAACTTGCAACACATATCACCTGACAGGGTTTCCTTCTGCTGGGCAGATTTTACATCATAATAAACAAAATGTGTTGAGCTTTCTGAATATGGTTGTGTAAGTTTTAAACATTAATTTTCCATGCAGCCACCCACAGCAGTCTGTGGAGGAGACTGTCTTTCAAACTGTCAAACAAATATACATAAATACAGGCAGATAAACGCATGGACAATAGATATATGAAGATGCTAGAAACTTATTTGCCTCTCGTTTTTATGAAAGGATGTTTGTTAATTTAGAGCAGGGGTGTCAAACTCAAGGCCCAGGCTGGATTCGGCCCATGAAGTGTTTACCCTGGAAACAGCGATTCCTTGCACAAGAAGCACTAGAAACATTTAAGACAGTATATTCAGTGACTGGATAGCTTGAAATCAAAAAGATGACCAGTGATTGGTTGGCATTCACTACATTTTGCTGTTAGAATACAGCAAATGGAACAATGATTGATCAGTGATTTCTATGAGTTCCAGACTCAGAAACAGACTACAGACTACTTAGTTCTTGCTTAACAATTGGACTGGAAACTCTGTCGCTAAATGATAAACGATCAGTATATCCTCTTTTTGCTCCATTTGTTCTCCTTTTCGATTGTCCTTGCCCTGCTTTGCCAGTTTAGATATGTGGTAACCCTAGCTGAGAACGTTTGAAATTGGCAGAGAATGAGGATCATGTAAAGAAATTGTGGGCTGTTATAATTGTGCCCACTGTGAATAACAAACCAACAGAAAGCCTCAGTGTATTCCTAGCTGCAGGAATCCAAAATGCCATGGCCTGACTTCAAAAGCTTTCCTCAGATAAGAAAGAGGTGAAATGCTACTGGTTCGCACCGGTTCGAGTGAACTGGTAGTGATAAAAACTACTGGTTCGGGCGAACCAGTAGAAAAAAAAAAAGCTACCAATTCCTTTGAACGGGTATTTCCAACGATCAGCTATGTCACACAATTTAAAATCTCTAGAAAGCAGGAAATCTTGCTTTCTAGTGAATCTAAATCGCGTGGCACAGCTGATCCCCCCCCTCGCTGTTCCACTTACCTCCCCAAGCCTCCTTTTTCCGCCGTTTGGCATGTAATGTGCATGCATGTGCAGCGCGTTTGGCACACAGCATGCCTGCATGGCCAGCGAACCAGTGGCAAACCGGTTCAGATTTCACCACTGCCTCAAACATATCCTGTGCTGATAGGTAGCAGCAGTCTAAGATCAACAACTGTCTCACTATTCCTCCTATGGGCCCAACAGACCCTGTCTAGCTTAGGAGCCTTCTGCGAATGTTGACTGTTGAAGAAAAGCCAGAAATATATCTATCAACAGAATGAGTTTTTATAATTTTAAACAATAGCAGTTATTCCTTCAGGGCAAGGGCTGCAGCTGATGTTTTTGAATGAAATGCCAAAGATGGGAGACTAAACAGTGAATGCACCAGCATCTAGGGATGAAGATCCTCAAGAAGCCTTCCCTGGACCCAGCTGTTTTGAGTAACTATCGTTCAGTCTCCAACCTTCGCTTTGTGGCGAAGGTTGTTGAGAGTGTGGTGGCACACCAGTTACCCCAGTACCTGGATGAATCTGTCTATCTAGACCCGTTCCAGTCCGGTTTCCGACCCGGGTACAGCATGGAGACAGCATTGGTCGCATTGGTGGATGACCTCTGGAGGGCCCGGGATAGAGGTTATTCCTCTGCCCTGGTTCTCCTTGATCTCTCAGCGGCTTTTGATACCATCGACCATGGTATCCTGCTGCGGCGGTTGGAGGGATTGGGTGTGGGAGGCACCGTGTTTCGGTGGTTCTCATCCTATCTCTCCGACCGATCGCAGACGGTGTTGGCAGGGGGGCAGAGGTTGACCTCGAGGCGCCTCCTTTGTGGGGTGCCACAGGGGTCGGTTCTCTCGCCTCTCCTGTTCAACATCTACATGAAGCCGCTGGGCGAGGTCATCAGTGGTTTTGGGGTGAGTTATCAACTGTACGCGGATGACACCCAGCTGTACATTTCCACCCCTGACCACCCCAATGTAGCTGTTGAAGTGTTGTCTCGGTGTGTGGAGGCTGTACGGGTCTGGATGGGGAGAAACAGGCTCAAACTCAACCCCTCCAAGACTGAGTGGCTGTGGATGCTGGCATCCCGGTACAGTCAGCTGCAACCGCAGCTGACTGTTGGAGGCGAATCATTGGCCCCAATGGAGAGGGTGCGCAATTTGGGGGTTCTCCTGGATGGACGGTTGTCTTTTGAAGATCATTTGGCGACCGTCTCCAGAAGAGCTTTTTACCAGGTTCGCCTGGTCCGCCAGTTGCGCCCCTTTCTAGACCGGGATGCCTTATGCACGGTCACTCACGCCCTCGTCACTTCTCGCCTGGACTACTGTAACGCTCTCTACATGGGGCTCCCCTTGAGGTGCACCCAGAGACTTCAGTTATTTCAGAATGCATCCGCGCGGGTGATAGAGGGAGCCACTTGTGGCTCCCATATAACACCGATCCTGCGCAGGCTGCACTGGCTTCCTGTGGTTTTCCGAGTGCACTTCAAGGTGTTGGTTACCACCTTTAAAGCGCTCCATGGCATAGGACCGGGATATCTTCGGGACCGCCTTCTGTTACCACATGCCTCCCACCGGCCGGTACGCTCCCATAGAGAGGGGCCTCCTCAGGGTGCCGTCAGCCAAACAGTGCAGGCTGGCGACCCCCAGGGGGAGAGCCTTCTCTGTGGGGGCACCTACCCTCTGGAATGAGCTTCCCCCAGGACTTCGACAACTTCCAGACCTCCGGACCTTTCGCATGAGCTTAAAACATATCTATTCTTTCGAGCAGGACTGGCTTAATAGGGTTTTTTAAATATGGATTTTATTGGGGTTTATTTTATATTTTGTATTGTATTTTAAATTTAGGCTATTGGAATAAGTTTTTTAAATAGTATTTTTATTGAAATGTATCGTATTATTTTATTTGCCTGTTCACCGCCCTGAGTCCTTCAGGAGAAGGGCGGTATAAAAATTAAATTATTATTATTATTATTATTATTATTATTATTATTATTATTATTATTATTATTATTATTATTATTATTATTATTATTATTATTATTAAGATAAAAAAAATTGAAAGTCACGGCAATATAATTGAAGCCCACCCCTTTGTGAATACAACTTCAGTGCAGATTAAAAAAAGGGTGGAGCTTTAATCGTGCTGCCACAACCACTATTTTGCCTTTTTGACCACTACCACCCACATCCCCTGGATACCGGTGATTGGATTTATAAAAAAAAAAAAAGCATTTGTTTTTATTTTAACTTAATTAAGGTTCTAAAAGTTGTTGAGAAGTTCAAGGAGATGCATTAAAAACTATGGCGAAGGGAACTTCACCTGGCCTTGGTTGGGCAGTAAAGTTTTGATTTAAAACATAAATGATAACCATGATATATGGTACAAATATATTAGAATATCTTGTTAATATTCTAGGCTCCTTTCAGAAAAATGTAACACAAAAATCTGGTTAATATAACTTCTAAGGAATAACAACTTTTCTATTTATAAACATCCGTTGTCCCAGGAAACTAGAGGTTTTGTTTACTTAAACCAAACCTGACACTGTTTCAAAAGGATTGTGATTCATTGCTATGTATAGGGAAAGCAAGCTTATTTAACAATGCAAATATAATCATCTTGTTTCTCAGACAATAGCCTCATCACATGTAATTTACCATTTCAGTGAGAGAGACAAAGAAAATAAGAATATGTTGACATTGCTGAAATGACATGGCAACCGAAGCCTGTACTTCAATTTATGAAAACATACCCCAAAATTAAAATAAGACTGAAAGCTTTCTGCAAGCTTCATTACAGGTAGTCCTTGACTTCCGACCACATTGGGACTGGAACTTCCATTACTAAGCAATGCAACTGTTAAGTGAGCCATCACGTAACCTTGCCCGATTTTATGATCGTTTTTGCCATGCATGGTTGTTAAGGAAATCACATGGTTGTTAAAGCAAATCTAGCTTCCTCCACTGACTTTGTTTGTTGAAGGCCTCCTGGGAAGGTAGCAAATCATGATCATATGATTGCAGGGACACTGTGACGGTTGTAAGTGTGAGAACCAGTCATTAGTCATTTCCCGACAGTTAAAGCAATTAATCAGTGGAATGACTTGCCCCTTAGAAGTTGTAGGTGATCCAACATTGGAGGATTTTAAGAAGAGACTGGACAATCACTTGTCTGAAATGGTATAGGGTTTCCTGCATGAAGATGGGCTTGGACTAGAAGACATCCAAGGTCTCTTTCAACTCTTATTATTCTGTTTTCTATTACCTTTTAGTGCTGTTGTAACTTTAAAAAGTCACTAAATGAATGATCATAAATCAAAGATTATGTGTAATCTCTTGGAAAGACACTGAATTTGTTCAGCAATTTTGATATAGCCATTAATTATCAAATAAAGGCGATGGCTCACTTATTTTTAAAATTGGAAAACATTTTAGAGAGAGAATGTGACTGATACGTTGCATGAGCTTATAAAAAAAATGCAGGAATAGAGAATACAACACATAATGCCTGATGACCAGTCATTTCCAGTCTGCTATTCAGATAGAATAGAATAGAATAGAATATTTTTATTTATAGACCGCCCTTCTCCCGAAGGACTCAGGGCGGTGTACAGCTAAGAATAAAATACAGAAAGAAAACAACAATACAAAACTAAAAACAACCCTTAAAAAACCTATTTGATATGGCTACCTATAGATAAAATATTACCCTCTAAAATTTACAAAAAATTTAAAACCCATAAAATCAGGTCAGGTATTTGTCGGAGCCAAGGGGGAAGCTCGTTCCATAGGGTAAGAGCCCCCACAGAGAAGGCCCTCCCCCTGGGGGCCGCCAGCCGACATTGCTTGGCTGACGGCACCCTGAGGAGCCCCTCTCTGTGAGAGCGCACCGGTCGTTGGGAGATAGACGTTGGCAGTAGACGGTCCCGTAGGTATCCCGGTCCTAAGCCATGAAGCGCTTTAAAGGTAGTAACTAACACCTTGAAGCGCACCCGGAAGACAACAGGCAGCCAGTGCAGTCTGCGCAGGATAGGTGTTACATGGGAGCTCCAAACTGCTCCCTCAATAACCCGCGCAGCCGCATTCTGGACTAACTGGAGTCTCCGGGTGCTCCTCAAGGGGAGCCCCATGTAGAGAGCATTGCAATAGTCCAGACGAGAGGTAACGAGAGCATGAGTGACCGTGCATAGGGCATCCCGGTCCAGGAAGGGGCGCAACTGGCGGATCAGGCGAACCTGATAAAAAGCTCTCCTGGAGACGGCTGCCAAATGGTCTTCGAAAGACAACCGCCCATCCAGGAGCACGGCCAAGCTGTGCACCCTCTCCATTGGGGCCAATGACTCACCCCCAACAGACAGCCGCGGCTGCAGCTGACTGTACCGGGGTGCCGGCATCCACAGCCACTCCGTCTTGGAGGGATTAAGTTTGAACCTGTTCCTCCCCATCCAGACCCGTACGGCTTCCAGACACCGGGACAGTACTTCGATAGCTTCGTTGGGGTGGCCTGGGGTGGAAAAGTATAGCTGCGTGTCATCAGCGTACAGTTTTTTTTTATTTATTTGATTTTTATTGGTATCTCACCCCAAAACCACTGATGATCTCACCCAGTGGCTTCATGTAGATGTTGAACAGGAGAGGCGAGAGAATCGATCCCTGCGGCACCCCACATATGAGGCGCCTCGGAGTCGATCTCTGCCCCCCTGTCAACACCGTCTGCGTCCGGTCAGAGAGGTAGGAGGAGAATCACCGATAAACGGTGCCTCCCACTCCCAACCCCTCTAACTGGCACAGCAAGATACCATGGTCGATGGTATCGAAAGCCGCTGAGAGGTCTAATAGGACCAGGGCAGAGGAGTAACCCTTATCCCTGGCCCTCCAGAGATCATCCACCAACGCGACCAAAGCCGTCTCCGTACTGTACCCGGGCCGAAAGCCAGACTGGAACATGATGATAGTTCACATGTTGAATGAAAGGTTGATTAAACAAAATCTAGATTGTGTACCTTGATTCTATTTTTTTTTTAAAAAAACCTCTGACAATTAATAACTGACAATTTATTTACTCTCCAAAGTAGAAAAAGGAACCCAACTAATATTTAATTCAGTTTTTCAGTGCTCTGAGGAAGCTAGTTTTAGTAGAAGAAAGGATAGAAATCTGTGTTTAGTTCTTATTCTGCCAAAAACAAACTTTTTAGCAAGGCACTGCTGCCACCAGCAGGATCCATAAAAGAATAATGTTATATATGCATAGTTGCTCAAATACACAACATACAGTAAAAATATTGCCTGTTGAAAGTTAATATGTACAATGCATGTGTTTTACATTGCAGTCTATATGAAAATATACACAAAATACTGACAATGCAACTCTACATTGTGTCTATTCAAAAGTAAGCCCACCAAGTTAAAATGACTCTCCCAATAACAACTCGGGAACTGGTGCCCTTCCACATATTGTTAGACATTAGTTCCCATTATCTCCAGCCATTAGCAATTCTGGCTGGACATCCTGCCTTGGTAATTAGAATTGTCATTTGAGGCCAAGTTTGAAGGCCCAATTTAAAGATAAGTCTACTTGGTTTAAGAAAGTACACACAGGTGGCACTTCAGAGTCAGTCTTCTTTGACTCAAGATGCCTGAATGATGTTTGTAGCATTAAATCTTCAAACAGCCCAGAATTCAATGTGCTGTAAGCCACAGGTTTCAAATGGCTAAAGCATATTTTGAGATCTACAATATTGCCAATAATTCCAATATTTGAAAACCTGAGAGGACCCAAAAATATTATTAAAAATCACAAGATGATACTCAAGCAAAAAAAAATGAATATCATATTTCCCTCATGATACCTGTAGGTCTTCAGGTGGTACTTCCGGTCTCTTATCATGTGAGGAGCACGGGAGAGGATAGTATTCCGTAATACCTTTCCAGCTCGGAGGATTTTTTCTGATGGTACCTGAAGGATGAGGAAGATAGAAGGCAGTAAAGCTATTTCGCATTCCCTTGAAAAACATTAACAACCTTTTCATTCTTAATAGGAGAAACCTAGCACATGTGACAAAACCAAGAAACGTAAGAAATATAAGCTTCATTACTGTAAAAGTGTAAGTTTTACACAAATAAATCCACACTGTTCTGTCCCCCCTCGCCTCCGTCCGAGCAATGGCTTAATTAGCCGGCATTATCAGCTCTGGCAACAAACTAGCGAGCGTCTGCCAAAGTGTCTCTGTTATCTCCCTTGATGCTGATGATCACCCAGGAACAAACAGTACTTCAGCTCTTAGTTAAGCAGTTAATTTGCCTGCTACAAAGAGGCACAGCAGCTCTTGCTGCCTTTATATCCTGTGGGGTGTGGCTCCATGACTCAGCACTTCCTAGGCCTGCCCCACCCCTGCTTCTGTTGTTCCTGCCTCTCCTGCCTACGAAACCTAGGGTCCAGCCAGGCCTGATTGCCATCAGCTAGGTCTGGAGGTGTGGCCTGGGGGGGAAAGAGTCAGGGGACGAAGGCCTCATTACCTTTTCCACCTGGCCTGCCTCTAGCTCCTGGAGCTGAGCCAGGGAAGCCGGTGTTCCCAAGTAAGTCCTGACAGCCCTTCCCCCTCACTTTCTAAGTCACTTTCTGGCAGGAGGCCCGGCTCGGGGGGCGCAGACACAACACACACCTAGAAATTTCCTTGAAACCAGAGTGCGTGGTTCTACACTGTTCTAGATATTCGCCTGCAGGCTGGCATTTCCATAAAATGATTGCACTTTGCAGTTTCCATCAAGAGCAGTGGTGGGTTGCCCCTGGTTCAGACTGGGTGTTGCGAACTGGTAGTAAAACTGGGGGGAGGCTCCACCCACCAATCCCGACATCATGAAGAAGCTTCTGTGCAGAAGCAAGCGTGCGCGCACGAGCGAAGCGAGCACACATGCACGATCCCATTGCGAACCGGTAGTAAAGGTAAGTAGACCCCACCCCTGATGAAGAGCATAAATATTCAAATGAATGAAGCCATCCTGGATGGCAATTCTGGAACAAAATGCCAAAACAGAGACTTCCCCCCCCACTTTCACCAACTATGTTGCTTTACAGCAACTTCCACCAGAGCCGTTCAGATGTAACTCTACTCCAACACATGCTAAAAATGACATTATGTTTGTGAAGTCTGTTTTAAACATAGTTTGAAACTTTTCTTCTACTAGTCACATTAGAAATTTAATCTGGCTCTAAGCATACTGGGATGTGTTACAGCAGAGTTCCAGGGCATTATTTTCTGTCCACCCAGTAACTGTCCAATTATACAAATGCCAATTATAAAGTGTCTTTTAAGTCAAGTTTGTCTTCTGGTGACTTTATTGGCTTCTTCATGAATTTTGCTTGATAGCAATACATGAATGGATTGTTATCACTTTCTTCTGGAATGTTTTTTGACTTCCCAACCTACACTACAGCTTTGGGATTTCCTATTGTCTCCCATCCAATTATTTACCAGCACAGATCCTGCTTAACTTTCCAAGATCAGCCAAGGTCATCTAGGACGGTGTTCCCAAGAGGCTGGTCTAACTTTCAATCAAAACATTTTCATTTTTATTATTGTCTCCCATTCTTAAAAATATCAAAGCCTATCTGACGAACGCACGGGGCTCTATTGCTACGCAAAAGACAAGGTTCAATAAAACTTGCTTTCCCAAGGAATGCAACAGAAAGAAAAGAACCATCACCGTACTCTGTTTGCAACTTATGGTAATTTCAAATGATGTTTCAGACACAGATAATTGCTAATGCAAGTAGTGGTATCTACACTTTCTGCCAAATAAGTAATAGGAAATACAGGAGAAGAATAAAAGACACATATGTCCTAAGTCCACATACAATCCATATCAGCATTTATATACTGTAACTGCATTGCTAAAATAATATAGTGGTTTATTTAAACAATGCAAAGGGACGAACCACAGTAAATTGTTTAGAAATCTTACAATAAGCATCTTTGTTATATTAGCACTGTTAATATCTGCTGATTAGAGAATTACAATATAAATTAACTTTCCTAGGCCTGTTGCATATGTAATTCCTTATTACTTCTGAAGTTGAGTGAGATGAACAAAGGGGAACATGGAAAATAAATTGAAATAAAAGAAAACAGGTACGTCAATGAAGAACACAAATATGGATGTGACATTTTAAAGGACATAGAGACTGATACATTAAAACTAAACAAGATGGAGTCTTAAACATTTTAAAGCAAATTCTTAACTGTGGTAGGACATACATGACAGTCTAGAATAATAAGACAATATGCTGAGATAAAATCAGGAAGCCGTATACAGTATATCACTGTGGTAAAATGAGATAATAAGATGCTTATACATACCCAAACCAAAACTGTGCTAGTAGCAAATCTCTCTGAAACTGGACATTCACGTCACACAAATCATGAATTTAAGATGATGTGGACTGTCTTCTTGGCTCAATTTTACACATTAGATACAATAAAACTATTTATGAATAATTATCTTCTCATTACGTAAGTAATCCACCTTTTGTTTAATTGCTTCCATAGCCAACTCTCTTTCTGACAGATTCAATCAATTTCAAAAGATCTTAGAAATACTCAAAATTCATTGGTTTTATTTCTGGGATCATACCAAAATATTACTCTGAATATGAAACCTAGAATCATCACTCTGGATATAAAAACAAAAAATCCAGAGGTTAGAGTTTTACACATAATTAATTAAAAAAACAGATACAAGATTTAAGGTACATCGATTTGGCATTTCTATTTCTGATTATACATTACAGCATCAGTTTTCATGATTTCTTTGGTTGGTTTTAATTTGGCTTGTTTTTCATATATTTTTAGATCGTTTGGGTAGTTTGAGGCATTAATAGCTAGGGCAGAAACTGTTTTATACAGTAGAATAGAATAGAATAGAATAGAATAGAATAGAATAGAATAGAATAGAATTTTTTATTGGCCAAGTGTGATTGGACACACAAGGAATTTGTCTTGGTGAATATGCTCTCAGTGTACATAAAAGAAAAGATACGTTCATCAAAAATCATAAGGTACAACACTTAATGATACGTACTTCAGTAAAATATAAATCACTAAGTCACACAGTTTTGAAATGTAGAAAGGCATTGCCTTCATTCTTAGAATAAATGAAGGTGTACAATTATTTAATATTTGTTTAGCCTTCAGTTTCACACCTTTTTCCCCCAAGAAATATCTCACTATTCAGAATGGGCGCAAAACATTTGCATTCAACTGGGAACATGATGTCAATTCACACAAATAATAAGCATAGCAATATAATGTGTATACTTTTGAATACTTTCTTACACCCCATTCCCATCTTTTCAAATGTACATGATTTTAGGTATTCACTTTCAAAGAAGTGCTGGGTACACATATTCATTTACATTTCACCCTTTCTTAGAGAGAGTTCAAAGGGCTTACAGGGCCTCTTCTCTTCCCTAATTTCATCTAATATAGTGAAGGAGTTTGGACTGAGAATGAATGAAAGGCCTAAAGTCATCCAAGAGCTCTGTGTTCAAGACTAATTAAGTCACTACACTATTATCCATTGCTTCCAATTATTTTAAGAGGACAAATTCAGAAAATGATACAAGGAAAATTTATTTGCCATAGTGGCTGCTGGTCCATGGTTTCCTTCAGAATTCCATCTTGCTTTTAAGGCTCATGTTTTTTCAACCTGAACATGGAGAGTTTTCTGCAGGGTAGATCACAGTAATGGAGTAGATGTGGACAAAAGGGTTCTCCCAATTGAAGCATAACTCAAGAGAGGACAAAGGTGTTCCTACTCAATTAAATCATAGAACAAGGACTTAACCTATGTTAGATGGGCTTACATAACCTCTGAAGTCTCATATTTAGAAAGAGGATATCCTCCAGCATTCAACTCTGAACCTGTATCCTAAGGCTCCAAAATTACTCAGGAATGAATCTGTGTAGCAAAGGCTACCATTCCTATGCCAGGAGATATCAAACCTGGTCATAGTGATATATGCCTTACCTTCATCCCATTTAATTTAATACAATGTGCTCTATGGAGATCTCTCTTTCAGAAACATTGGGAAATTTAAGGTAGTATAATGTTGCCATCAATTATTGGCTTGAATTAGTGCCGAAAACACAAGCATACCTTATTCCAGCAACTTCTGTGGTTATTGGCTTGTATTTTACAGTAGGGGTCTCCAACCTTGGTCCCTTTAAGACTTGTGGACTTCAACTCCCAGAGTTCCTCAGCCAGCTTTGCTTTGTACAATATGGTCTCACTCTACTATACTTAAAATACCACATTTAAGTTCTACAAAGAGGGTGGTGGTATCTTTTCTGTAGCGAGTCACATGCAGGCTCACATTTAGCAAGCTTTTCCCATGTTTTGGAGGCTCCATCTTGGATGCCCTTCCTCTGCAGGCAAATATATTTCAGATAGGCTTTCAGCATTCGCTGACCTGGTGCCTAATATTAATCTGTTGAATTTGACCGGGATTTTTTAAAGTAGGATTTTATGTCCTAATTATAATATTTAGTATTTACAGCTAGAGATCACCTAATGCTAACTATCTAAAATCCAATACAGTAATTCCAGGGGTTTTTTCTTAATAGAAATTTCATTGAGATTAAAAAAATTGAGAAATTGAAAACAGGATAGAAAACTGACCAGGGTTCATAATCCTTTTTTACAAGCCATCAAAACCAGGGGTAGGTTCTACTTACCTTTAATACTGGTTCTATAGAACAAGTGTGAACCGGGGACAACCCACCACTGATCAAAACACCCTGATAGTTGGCAATATAAGCTATGATTTCATGAATGAGATGGGGGCAATTATAAAAACTTCCTGTGAAAGCACCCCTAATAATTTTATCTGTATTTTATTGTTAGATGTCCAGCATATGATGCTTAGCAAAATAGAGGATGTAAAAGAAACATTGATGACAATTTAATGCAGGAGTTCCTTAGAAACTCAGGCAAAAATGGCACACTGCGTTTATTTAAGAAGAACAAATTAAATATTATTTCTATTTTAGTGACCTCAGTTAATTCAGGTTGCTATTGAAAAAAAAAGTATTTTTAACATTTTATATAGTGCAATAGTTAATGCTAATGTAGCTCAAAGCACAATGTCAGATGCACATTATTTAGCATTTTGCCGTGGGCTGCTTTAAACTACAAGCGTCTTTCCAGAAACACACACATCGTCCTGGCACAAAATGGCCAAGCCATTACCAAAATGACATATTACTGCCAATGTCAGTAGCAATTCTTTGCCAAGAAAAAGAAAAGGAATGTGAACCAGAAAAGGGTCTGCACACAAACACACGCTGAACAACCTGAACGCAACTAATGATGCCTCATTTTCCTGTCATTTTTGTGCTCTTCCGAAAAAGGTGCTTTAACTGCTTTGCATGAATTGAATAAATTGCTTCAAAAGGCAAAACTAGCACGTGCGTAGTTCAATCTAAGCCTGCCATTGCCGTGGTCATTCTCAGTTGGAAGAAAGAAATTGCTTGCCATAAATGTTTTAATCTAAGTAAGAGAGGTGAATTGGCAACCTCTTTAGCTGGAATAAAACATCTCTATTTAAATAACTTTGATGTAAGAAAATCAAGAAGGGAGGGGAAACTGAAGGGAAAATATCTTTGCCATAGTCAGACACAAAATAATGTGCTTGGCTCAGAGTGATATTTGCTCATCCTGTGCAACAGATTTCCTATGGTGACTCAGCAGTCTCTCTCTTCTCTCTCTCTCTCCCAGAAATAAAGGTATTTGGAAGTTGCATTTGATTTTCAGGTTGCTACTCTATTGAATTTTATAGGAGAGAAAGAAAGCACCGTGGGTCTTTCTTAATTTATTCCCCATTTATTTATTTTAAAATAGTTAAAAGGATATTCGGGGGAATTTTAGAGAATACCTAAATAGGCTGCTTGCTAAAGTCATAGCTGGCTTTCTATGAAAATTGTTAAGTCGTAAATCTTTGCATGGATAAATAGAACAAGTGACAAGCACCTTGTCCTAAGAAGGATATATAGCCTTTCTTTCTATTTAAACTGGTAACCTGATAAGATAATGAGCAATCTGACCCCACTCAATCCAGAAGTGTAAAAGCAAATTGATCCTCCAGCCCTAAACCCATGGACTTTAGATGCAAACAATTTGCTTAATAGGAGGACATTAAGCAATTTAAGCAGGGGTGAAATCCAGCAGGTTCTGGAGAACGGGTAGCAGAAATTTTGAGTAGTTCAGAGAACTGGCAAATACCACCTCTGGCTGGCCCCAGGAGTAGGGAGAGAATGGAGTATCCTTCCCTCAGAAGTAGTATCCTTCCCCTGCCACGCCCACCAAATCATGCTCACCAAGCCACACCATGCCCACCAAGCCAGGCCCACAGAACCGGTAGTAAAAAAATTAGATTTCACCACTGAATTTAAGAGAATAATTGTGTACTGGAGTAAGTTTTCATGAACTCCACGGAACTTGCTTCTGATTTTTTTTTAAAGTAATAGATCATGTGTTTTTATATAATTGTTCAATATTTTTATACTACAATACAAACAATGGGATCATTCTCTACAGGAGCCTTGGAAATGCAATTTTTACAGCTCAGGAATATCAATTCTAAATTGTTCTTGACTGGAAAATCTTTCCAAAGTGGAAAATGAGTAAACTAAATTACAAAGATATTAAACATCTTCCAAATAGATTATCAGGTGGACAGTAAATCATTTTATCTTTATCAATTCCTTTCTCTTTAAATTCTGATAGCATTGGCACCATCGTTGTCTTTCCTACATTAAAAAGGGGTTTCCATAGTTGTTCTATGCTTTTACTGATTATTCCATTAGCTTCATGTTATGTTTTCATACTATAACACCAATGTCTAGAATTGTTTGAAAGACAGGTAGTCACAATTCATTTAATACAAATTTACATTTAACAAAAGTCTTTCAAAACTGAATCATTGTAAGATTCAGAGGCATGTTTCAAATACAGATGCCAAATGCATTGATTGCATGAAGTACTGAACATTGAAAAAAGCAATATTACATTTTACTGTTATTATTTTCCTACCCTGAAAACATCCAATTTTAAAAACTAAGAGAACACGCACCTATAGCATCACGCAGAACAAATTATATGAGAACAAGAGGACAAGATCCTTTTTTTATTACACTTAATGTGATCCCGTAACCCAGGGGTGTCAAACTTGATTTCATTGAGGGCTGCATCAGGGTTGAGTTTGACCTCGGGGCGGGGGGTGTCGTATGTGCGGCCAGGGGACATGGCCAGCTCAACATCACTTGTGTCAGGGGCACCTGTGGTGGCCAAATGCTAAAGCAGGACTTCCCTCAGACCCTCCCTCCCTCTCATTATAATCCCCTCCCTCCTTCCTTCCTTTTCCTTCCCTCTTCCATTGTCCTTTCATCTTCCTTCCCCTCTTTCCTTCTTTTTTCTTCCTTGCTCTCTTCCCATCTTCCCATCTTTTTCTTTGTCTTTCCTCTTTCCCTTTCTCCTTTCATGTCCCTTCTTGGATGCTCAAATGCAAAAGGGGAAATATTTCTCCTTTTGTTTTTAGTTTGTTTTGCTAGTCCTCTGCCAGTAAAACGGAGCCTAATGGACGTGTGCAGCCCCCCCCCCCCAGCTCCGTTTTCACTGGCAGAGGGCTGCAGGAGACCGTTGTAGCTGGCAGAGGCACCCTGGGCTGATCCTTCGCTGTTTCCAGGACAACCCTGTGGGCCAGATCTAAGCATCCCTGGGCCAGATCTCGCCTGTGGGCTTTGAGTTTGACACCCCTGCCATAACCCATCTGATGGGATCTTTTTTGTGGATTTTGTATTCTGTTTATTAGTAGAAGTTGCTGCACGCTAACCATCCTAGTAATCTCAAAACAAAAACATGTATACAATTCATTCTAAATTGCCATTCCCATTTTGATATCTCTTGTTCTGCAAATCAGATTTCTTTAAAACATAGCATGTCATACTTAAAAAAAATCAGTAATAGAGACTTTTGGCACAAGTATGGCAAACTGGTGACTATGAGAAAGACTAAGGAACCTGTGAGTAGACAAGTTCCTTGGAACTCTTCGATGGGGATTGGATAGATAGGAAGTGTCTCACTTGGGCTTTGGATGGCTGCTCCTCGTGAGGAGACTACAGGTAATACTATTCCATGGATTTGAGACTTTCGGAGATTGATTATTCTAAACCTATTAGAAACCTTAGGACAGGTTTGAAAACCTGTCTTGAGTGAATTTACGTTCAACTTGAATTTTAAAAAAAATTACAAGCTTAAGAACTTATAGAATTTGAAATAAGCAGCAAAAAGCTAAATAGGTTTTTGTCTAAGAAGGATATAAATAGATTAAGAGTCCAGATAAATTTGAAATACTGTATTGACTTTTACTGTAAGATTTTGGAATTAACTATAAAAATAACCTTGTGGGAAGCAGACTAATTTGGTTATCCTGATAATTGCAAGTCAGAACAAAGTTAAGTGATGATTTTAGAAACTGGACAGTAGACAGGACTAAAGATTTTAAGCAGAAGAAAAAAAATTCAAATCAGATGTTAATTAATATTGGGACTTATAAAAGGTAAAGGTTTCCCTCGCACATATGTGCTAGTCATTCCCGACTCTAGGAGATGGCTCATCTCCGTTTCAAAGCCGAAGAGCCAGCGCTGTCAAAAGACGTCTCTGTGGTCATGTGGTCGGCATGACTCAATGCCAAAGACTCACGGAATGCTGTTACCTTCCCACCAAAGGTAGTCCCTATTTTTCTACTTGCATTTTTTTAATGTGTTTTTGAACTGCTGGGTTGGCAGAAGCTGGGACAAGTAACGGGAGCTCACCAGTAGTGGGTTTCAAATCCTGTCAGTACTAGTTTGCTCATGGACACACGTGTGCTCGTGCGCACAACGCTTCTGCGCAGACATCCGGGCAGGTGGGCGGAGCCTTCTGCTACCGCTGCCGGTTTGCCCGATCCAGCTGATGGGAGCTCACCCCGTTACACAGCATTAGGGATTCGAACTGCTGAACTGCCGACCTTTCAATCGACAAGCTCAGCATCTTAGCCACTGACACAAAATTTTAAAACAAATTTCTTTAGCCTTTCCTGGAATAAACATGTTCTTGCCAATTTTCTAGAGGTCAGAGCAGAGCTAGCCTGTTGAGAATCTATGGCAATAGATATTTTGCTGGGCAAAAGCTTAAGAACGAATAATCAAGGGTATTTTACTAGCATGTTCAACATTCTTCTTATCTTCAACATCCCTAAGTAAAATCTGAAGAAATTCCTGAGATGCTGTACAAATGCTCAGTTGTCTCCTTTGGATAATATTCCAGTCATTTCAATCAGATTCACAAGTAAAACGCTCATATTCAATAGCAGGTAAAGCTTTTTTTCCCATACCAGATTAATAGCTGGAGAGCCACAAAAACACAGGGAACATTCACAGTAGAAGCAGAAAAAAACCTGGGCTTGTAGTTATTACAATGCTCTCTAGACACCTGCTTTCTAGTTCAGCATTCTGCAGGTAAAATCATCCTAGGCTCAAAGGACCACATATAGAAAACATACCATCCCCTAGAGCAGTATGAACTCATGTTTTCCAATGTTTAAGACAGAAGTCAAACCTACAACTTCTCTAATCAGAAAGTAGTAATTTTTTAGAAAGTGTCCTGAGACAGAACATTGTTTCTGAAAATGCTTTGTGAATTATTTTATTTCTTTTAGTATCTAAGATATTTAATTTGCCCAGGTGAGGTCTCTGGTCAGATATGTTTGGTAGGTTTTTGGAATGCTACTAAATTTGTTTCAAAACTTAAAATGGAGAAAACATCCATACTATGTACAGTATTTAAGGGGAAATACAGCATCTAGCATTTTGGAGCAACCGCTAGCTTCAGGGCAATCATTTTCTGGTGTTAAGCATTTTTCTCCAATATATCACAACAATTCTGCACTAGATGCTACTGCTACTGCATAATTTATAATTGACATGTAGAACAGGGACCCATCCATCAAAACCCATCTAAACTCCAGAACCAGATCAGATTGTGATTTTTCTTGTAAACTAATTGTAATTCTCAAATGAAGTTACTGAGAACTATCTTTGTTCTTAAATCATAATGATTTTTTAAATTTATTAGTTACTTAATAAATGTATGTGGCTATCCATCTGTTTATACATGACTCTGGATAGCTCACAATTAAAACAAAATAAAATCTGAATAAAAGCACAACCAACTATTAAAAACAAAAATATTACACAGCATAAAATAGTAATCAAGTATAACAGAACCCCTCACAGTCAATAAAAAACCAAGTGAAATGGGCTGACTCACACTATCAAGGCTCCATGCTTGATTGCAAAGTGAAGTTTTAATATTTTGTGAAAGGCCAGTAGGGTTGGGCCAAGTCTGATTTCTGGGGGGGGGATGTTGTTTCCAGGGGAAGGGACAACAGTAGAAAAGACCTTCCTCCTGAATCTCTCTAATTGGCATTCTTTCGCCAAGGGGACCTGCTACACACATCTCCTACCTCATCTCATAGGACAGGTAGGTATCACCAAGTCTTACTAACGTTGAATCAAACCAGTGGTGACATTCAATTTTTTTTACTACCAGTTCTTTGGGCATGGTTTGGTGGACGTGGTGTGGCTTGATGGGCGTGGCAGGGGAAGTATACTACAAAATCTCCATTCCCACCCCACTCTGGGGCCAGCCAGAGGTGGTATTTGCTGGTTCTCCAAACTACCCAAAATTTCTGCTACTGGTTCTCCAGAAGCTGTCAGAACCTGCTGGATTTCACCCCTGAATCAAACCCTGTTATTCAACACCCATCTTGGGGTGGGGGTGGGGGTTATTAGTTAAATATTCTGAAGGAAGAAAAGTATTATAGAAAAAAAGCACCAAAAAGTGACAAATGTCGCACTCCAAAAGATCAGCAATCATATTTTGAATGCAAGCAGAATTCAGAAGTTATTTACATACTGTAGCCTAACTGGATTCTGTGTGCTATTTTGGCTTTCAGATGAGAGTAATTTCAGAACAGTATTTTCATATGTGCATTGCTGGAGAAAATAAGAATATCAACTTGAATCTGCTCAATATCTCAGCTAATATATGACGAAACAAATTCAGTTGCTTTGCTACCAATGTGTCCTAACGTTGGACCTCCATATTAAACGATAAATCTGGATTACCTCAAGTCACCACACATATCAGTTATGTTCATGAAAGAATTATTCGAATGGCGATGCAATGTGTTTCACAAACTCAGGTTGTATAACAGCTTGCATACAACCAACATGTTTCAGTACTTCAGCTTATATAAGTGAACTGACAAACTGATGATCTGAACATAATGTCAAGATAAAGTGATCATAAAGCTGTCTGGCACATACTTTTCCACTCACTGCTCCTCAAAGTGACATTGTTGTGACCCAGGTTCCTGGACCCAGACTCCTGGACTCGGATGATTCAGAAAATGAGGGAGAAGACCTGGCAAGCCCTGTTTCTCTTGAGCCCTCTCCCTCCCTGGCACCCACTCAAAGGGAGGGGCCGGCACGGCCTGATTCTCCCGGGCCTTCTTCTGATTTGGCAACGCCCCAAGAACAGTTTTGGAGGGACGCAAGATTACGAAGGCTTGATCGACGTGCGCAGCAGCGGAAGAGTTGGGACAAAGCCAAGTCATAATTGTCATGCAGTGACATCTGCAGAGACTATAAATAGGAGGCGGGACTTCCTGGTTTTTTGTCTCGGACAAAGCAATGAATTTGGCGCGAGCTAACTATTTCATGGAGGGAAGAATATATTCGTGAGTAATTCTGGCCTTATCTATAATTTCCTCGTTATCTCCAGAAACTTGGCAGGCCCGTGGGTAGACGTGGCCAGGACATGTATCTATGTAAATAAAAGGAAAAAAGGAAGGCCTCTGACGGACTCTTTGCTGGGAGTATTGGGGAAGGAAACAGAACATTTTGTCCAAGACCTGACTAAAACATCTTCCACCAAAGATGGATCAGCAGCAGGTACAGCAGCAGTTAGAGCAGCTACACGCGGCTAATCAACAGCTCCAGCAGCAAGTGGCTCACTTGGCAGGCCAACTTGCTGCCAGGAATGTGCCTGCAGCCCCCCCCCATCCTCCCCCTCCCCCTCCCCCTCGCAAGGGGCCCGTAACCGGGCCGGGTAAGATTTCTGGGCAGCCTGAGATGTTCCCGACCTTCTTGGGACAGTGCCAGCTCTACATGGCTATGAGGCCAGAGGATTTCCCAGACGACCGGGCTAAGGTGGCCTTCGTGATTAACCTTCTTTCCGGCTCGGCTGCTCGATGGGCCACGCCCCTCTTGCTCCAGGACAGCCCCCTGCTGGCGGACCAACAGCGTTTTTGGCAGCACCTCGCACCATGTATGAGGACCCGTCAATGCTGACGGCAACCAGGCGCCTTAAGGAACTCCGTCAAGGGAAACGCCCCCTGCAGGAGTACATCGCCGAATTTCGTCTTTTGTGCCAGGACTCTGACTGGAATGATGCAGCGCTGGTGGACGCGTTCCAGGAGGGACTCTCAGAGGAATTGCAAGACGAGCTGGCCCGCGTGGAGGCGCCGCGGACCCTCGACAACTTGGTGCCCCTTTGTCTATGCCTCGATGCCCGTCTGCAACGGCGACCGTCCCGTCGCACCCCCCGGGACCCTCCGTCGACATCTGCACCCCCACTTCCTGCACCACCAGCACCCAGGGTCGCCCCACGTTTTGTAACCACTGCGGAAGAGCCCATGGAGTTGGGAGCGGCCAGACCTCGCCTAACAGCCCAGGAGCGGAACCGGAGGCGCCAAGGGGATTGTGCCTGTACTGTGGGAGCCCGCCACTTCGCCGCTTCTTGCCCCAGAAAGCGGCGGGCACGACGCCAGTCCCCGAATCACAGCGTGACCAATCGAAGCGGAGCAGGCCCGACCTCGGGAAACCCTAGGTCGGGCACGCATTAAGCCCCCACTGGACGCTATGGAAGTAGACTCTGGGCCCCTCGGCATCTGATTCTGGACACACGGATATGGTTGGGGAACCAGTCGGACGGGCTCCAGGCGCATGCGCTGGTGGACTCAGGGCCACAACAAACTTTATGGACCAGGCCTTTGTGACCCAGTTTGCGGTCCCGTGGTTCCGTGGACCCTCCGATGCGGGTAGAGACAATTGATGGACGAGAACTGGTGTCCGGCCCCATTAAATTCGCCACCCAGCCTTTGCGCCTGGCTATTGGGGACCATGAGGAGGCGACCCAGTTTTATGTCACGGCGGACCTTCATTTTCCCTTGGTCCTTGGGTTGGCCTGGCCGGACCCACGATCCTCAGGTGGCCTGGTCGCGAACGCCATCTCTTTCCCGAGTCTGCAGTGCGTCGATCACATCCGCCACACCTGTGCCGCCAGAACGCCCCACCGCTGCCATCACCTTGCCTCCTGAGCTGACGGACTTCGCCCGACGTGTTCAGCGAGAAGGAGGCGGACCGACTACCCGCATCGGCCCCACGATTGCCCGTGGACCTTCTGCCCAACGCACCACTGCCTGTGGGACGCCTGTATTCCATGTCGGAGCCCGAGTTGGCCGCCTCAGGGACTTCCTGGTTTTTTGTCTCGGACAAAGCAATGAATTTGGCGCGAGCTAACTATTTCATGGAGGGAAGAATATATTCGTGAGTAATTCTGGCCTTATCTATAATTTCCTCGTTATCTCCAGAAACTTGGCAGGCCCGTGGGTAGACGTGGCCAGGACATGTATCTATGTAAATAAAAGGAAAAAAGGAAGGCCTCTGACGGACTCTTTGCTGGGAGTATTGGGGGAAGGGAAACAGAACATTTTGTCCAAGACCTGACTAAAACATCTTCCACCAAAGATGGATCAGCAGCAGGTACAGCAGCAGTTAGAGAAGCTACAGCGGCTAATCAACAGCTCCAGCAGCAAGTGGCTCACTTGGCAGGCCAACTTGCTGCCAGGAATGTGCCTGCAGCCCCCCATCCTCCCACCTCCTCCTCGTCGCAAGTGCCCGATAACCGTGCGGATAAGTTTTCTGGGCAGCCTGAGATGTTCCCGACCTTCTTGGGACAGTGCCAGCTCTACATGGCTATGAGGCCAGAGGATTTCCCAGACGACCGGGCTAAGGTGGCCTTCGTGATTAACCTTCTTTCCGGCTCGGCTGCTCGATGGGCCACGCCCCTCTTGCTCCAGGACAGCCCCCCGCTGGCGGGCCAACACCGTTGTTGGCAGCACCTACGCACCATGTATGAGGACCCCGTTCGAATGCTGACGGCAACCAGGCGCCTTAAGGAACTCCGTCAAGGGAAACGCCCCCTGCAGGAGTACATCGCCGAATTTCGTCTTTTGTGCCAGGACTCTGACTGGAATGATGCAGCGCTGGTGGCCGCGTTCCAGGAGGGACTCTCAGGGGAAATGCAAGACGAGCTGGCCAGCGTGGGCGCGCGGACCCTCGACAACTTGGTGCCCTTTGTCTATGCCTCGATGCCCGTCTGCAACGGCGACCGTCCCGTCGCACCCCGGGACCCTCCGTCGACATCTGCACCCCACTTCCTGCACCACCAGCACCCAGGGTCGCCCACGTTTTGTAACCACTGCGGAAGAGCCCATGGAGTTGGGAGCGCCAGACCTCGCCTAACAGCCCAGGAGCGGAACCGAGGCGCCAAGGGGATTGTGCCTGTACTGTGGGAGCCCGCCACCGCCGCTTCTTGCCCCAGAAAGCGGTGGCACGCACGCCAGTCCCCGAATCACAGCGTGACCAATCGAAGCGGAGCAGGCCCGACCTCGGGAAACCCTAGGTCGGGCACGCATAAGCCCCACTGGACGCTATGGAAGTAGACTCTGGGCCCCTCGGCATCTGATTCTGGACACACGGATATGGTTGGGGAACCAGTCGGACGGGCTCCAGGCGCATGCGCTGGTGGACTCAGGGCCACAACAAACTTTATGGACCAGGCCTTTGTGACCCAGTTTGCGGTCCCGTGGTTCCGTGGACCCTCCGATGCGGTAGAGACAATTGATGGACGAGAACTGGTGTCCGGCCCCATTAAATTCGCCACCCAGCCTTTGCGCCTGGCTATTGGGGACCATGAGGAGGCGATCCAGTTTTATGTCACGGCGGACCTTCATTTTCCCTTGGTCCTTGGTTGGCCTGGCGGACCCACGATCCTCAGGTGGCCTGGTCGCGAACGCCATCTCTTTCCCGAGTCTGCAGTGCGTCGATCACATCCGCCACACCTGTGCCGGCCAGAACGCCCCACCGCTGCCATCACCTTGCCTCCTGAGCTGACGGACTTCGCCCGGCGTGTTCAGCGAGAAGGAGGCGGACCGACTACCCGCATCGGCCCCACGATTGCCCGTGGACCTTCTGCCCAACGCACCACTGCCTGTGGGACGCCTGTATTCCATGTCGGAGCCCGAGTTGGCCGCCTCAGGGACTTCCTGGACAAAACCTGGCCCGAGGGTTCATCCGCCTTCAAAGTCCCTCTCTCGGCCCCGGTCCTCTTTGTGAAGAAGAAGACAGGGGACTTGCGCCTATGCTGTGATTACCGCCGGCTAAACGCCATTACGGTGCGGAATCGCTACCCCTGCCGCTCATCCCGGAGCTACTGGAAAGGTTGCGGAGGCCACGATCTTCACCAAGCTCGATCTCCGGGGCCTACAACCTGGTGCGGATACGAGAAGGAGACGAATGGAAGACGGCATTCGCACCCGATACGGACACTACGAATACACTGTCATGCCATTTGGGTTGACCAATGCTCCGCCGTTTTCAGCACTTCATGAACGACGTGTTCCGAGACATGTTGGATCGGTTCGTGGTTATCTACCTCGACGACATCCTGATTTACTCCCGGTCCAGGAAAGCCACCTTCGACACGCCAGTCTGGTTCTGCAACGCTATGGAGCAACAACTCAATGCGGCTGGAGAAATGCGTCTTCTTCCGGACTTCCATAGAATTCCTCGGGCATATCATCTCGCCCGAGGGCATAGCCATGGACCCATGTAAAGTAGAAGCTTTGTGTAGCTGGGAAGCCCCTCGTCGGGTGAAGGATGTTCAGCGCCTACTGGGCTTCGCCAACTACTACCGGACCTTCATCCCGGGCTTCGCCACACTGACAGCTCCACTTACCCAGCTCCTCAGGAAGAAGGTTGCATTCCGGTGGGGTCCCCCGCAGCAAGAAGCATTCACAGCCCTCAAGAAAGCCTTCGTCACGGAACCCGTCCTGAGGCATCCCGACCCGCTCCGGCCTTTTGTGGTGGAAACGGACGCGTCCAATGTGGCTCTGGGAGCGGTGCTGCTACAGGCTCCGACGAATGGTGGCACACTTTTTCCCTGCGCTTACTACTCCCGGAAACTCAACCCTTCCGAGCGCAACTACACTATCTGGGAAAAAGAGTTGCTGGCTATCAAGGCTGCATTCGAGGCTTGGCGACACCATCTGGAGGGGGCCCGACATCAGGTGGAGGTCCGAACGGACCATCGGAATCTCGAGCACCTCACCACAGCTCGGAAGTTAAACCAGCGGCAGATCCGGTGGTCGTTGTTTTTTGCCCGGTTCAACTTCCGCGTGACCTACATTCCCAGCGGTCACAACCGGAGGGCGGATGCCCTGTCCCGCAAGCCAGAGTACCTCTGCGCCAAGGACCCCCTTCCTCCACGGACAGTGCTGCCGGCAGAAGCCTTGGCCGCAGCACGGGGGCCAGTGGACTTGCGGGCCCAGGTGCGAGGCGCAGCGCCAGGACGCCTGGTCGCAGCAAAGGAGAGCGGAGGTGGGCCCCACGTCTCCTTGGACCTTGGAGGAGGACTTACTCAAGTTTCGGGGGCGATTATATGTACCCACAGGACCACTCCGAGCCCTCGTCATGACCCAGTGCCACGACAACCCTGCAGCAGGACATTTTGGGTTCTTCAAGACCCTCCACCTGGTGACACGGACCTTTTGGTGGCCCCGAGTGCGGCATGATATACATGCCTCACGTGACATCCTGCGACGTGCCGGCAAGCCAACCCCGCCACGGGGGCCCTCCCGGCTCCTCCAACCCTTGCCGACACCCGACAGACCCTGGGGGGCGATCTCTATGGATTTCCTGACAGACCTGCCGCCGTCCTCTGGGTTCACCACGGTGCTGGTGGTGGTGGACATGCTCACCAAGATGGCACACTTCATCCCATGCCGCGGACTGCCCACAGCCGCAAAACGGCCCGCCTCTTTCTGCAGCACATCTTCCGCCTCCATGGTCTACCGGACAGGGTGGTTTCGGACCGCTGGAGTTCAGTTCACAGCCCGCTTCTGGAAGAGCCTGATGGCGCGTTGGAGGTGCAGGTATGTCTGTCGTCATCGCACCATCCGGAGACCGACGGGGGTACAGAGAAGGTCATCGGTATACTGGAACAGTATCTCCGTTGCTTCATCAACCAGCAACAGGACAACTGGGCCGACTACCTATCTCTGGCGGAGTTTGCTTTTAACAACTCTCAGCACACCTCTACTCAGATGACCCGTTCTTTGCCAATGTGGGTACCATCCGCGCTCTTCCTCTGGCACCACCGGACTCTCCTGTTCCCGAACGCAGACCTTCCTGACGGAATTGCATGCGGTCCAACAGTTGGTACGCCAGCAGCTGAATCGGGCAAAGGAGGACTACAACGGTCCGCTGACCGCTCCCGATGGGCAACGCCCCGCTGGCAGTTGGAGACCGGTGTGGCTCTCCACCAAACACCTCCCGTCCGACCGCCGGTAAAGAAGTTGGACCACCGATTCATCGGCCCGTTCCTGTCGAGGCAGTCATCAACCCGGTAGCCTACCGACTGACCCTGCCACGATCCATGCGGATCCACCCGTTTTCACCGGTCCCTTCTGGTTCCTGAGGCCACACCGAGTCCCCTTCGGTGCCCAACAGCACCCGTCACTGTCGCCGAGGACGGGTCAGAGGAATCTGAAGTCCACAGCGTACGAGACTCTCGCTGGCTAAAGGGTCGTTTCCAATATTTGATCGCGTGGAAGGGATACGGGACTGATTTCTCCTGGGTAGATGCCTCCGACGTTCATGCCCCTGACCTGGTGCAGGCCTTCCATGAGCAGAACCCAGCCCGACCGCATCCCGATCGTCAGCCCCGGGGGAAGGGCCCTGCGGTGAGGGATAGTGTTGTGACCCAGGTTCCTGGACCCAGACTCCTGGACTCGGATGATTCAGAAAATGAGGGAGAAGACCTGGCAAGCCCTGTTTCTCTTGAGCCCTCTCCCTCCCTGGCACCCACTCAAAGGGAGGGGCCGGCACGCCTGATTCTCCCGGCCTTCTTCTGATTTGGCAACGCCCCAAGAACAGTTTTGGAGGGACGCAAGATTACGAAGGCTTGATCGACGTGCGCAGCAGCGGAAGAGTTGGGACAAAGCCAAGTCATAATTGTCATGCAGTGACATCTGCAGAGACTATAAATAGGAGGCGGGACTTCCTGGTTTTTTGTCTCGGACAAAGCAATGAATTTGGCGCGAGCTAACTATTTCATGGAGGGAAGAATATATTCGTGAGTAATTCTGGCCTTATCTATAATTTCCTCGTTATCTCCAGAAACTTGGCAGGCCCGTGGGTAGACGTGGCCAGGACATGTATCTATGTAAATAAAAGGAAAAAAAAAGGAAGGCCTCTGACGGACTCTTTGCTGGGAGTATTGGGGGAAGGGAAACAGAACAGACATGCTCTTTTATTCTTCCTTATATAATGTGATTCAGCCCCAGGCACTCAAGATATTTCTCATATTTTAAGGCAGACACATTTTCGTGATAACAGGTATCAGACTTACAATCAAAATTGGGACCGGAACTTCTGTTGTTAAGTGAGGCAGTTGATAAATGAATTGCACCCAATTTTACAACCTTTTTGCTGCGGTTGTTAAGCATATTGCCATAGTGGTTCAGTGAATCACATGGTTATTAAGTGAATTTGGCTTTCTCCTTTGACTTCCTTGTCAGAAGCTGGTTAGGAAAGTCACAAATGGTGATCACGTGACCCCAAGACACACAACCATCATAAATGCATGTCAGTTGCCAAGTGTCCTAATTTTGATTATGTGTCCATGAGGAGGCTGGGACAGTCTTAAATGCAAGGACCAATTATAATTCACTTTTTCTGTGCCACTGTGATTTTGAACAGTCACTAAACAAATGGTTGTTCAGTGGTTGCCACCTATATCTATTCACTCTGATAGCAAAAGACACATAAAAAGAAACCAAATCCCATGAAATTAAAACAAGGTCAAACCAAGTTATATATGAAATATATGTAATCAACAGCTACCATGTTTCCCTGAAAATAAGACCCTGTCTTATATTTTTCTGAACCCTGAAATAAGCGCTTGGCCTCATTGCCATGCGCTAAAAAGCCTGATTGGGCTTATTATCAGGGGATGTCTTATTTTGGGGGAAACAGGGTACATAAATGAAATGTAGAAAATCATTAAAAAATAGAATTGGAAAACGTTAAAAATCTTTTCACAGGGAGAGATGCAAAACGTCTTTTGGATATGGGACAGAGATAGGCAGAGAGAAAAAAGCAGAACTCAATGTTGTGCCTCGTCCGCTTTCCCCGCAGCCGGGCCCATCTTATCTGCTTCCGAACCCTGAGGAATGTCCTAGCATGCCTTCCGGCCCCAGCCCTGGCTCCATGCCCAGACAGGCCGAGGAGGAAGAAGTGCCTCCAGCCCCCAGCTCTGGCTCCATGCCCAGGCAAACAGAGCAACTAGACCCCTCCCCCTCCCCCACAGCATGTGAGCCTGAGGAAGGTCAATTACCAACAGCTGCAGACTGGAGTGACCCTCGCTTCAGGAGAATTGATAGGCGGCGGCAACAGAAGGAAGGGAGGGGCAGGCCTGGATAAGTGCTGAGTCATGGAGCCACACCCCATGGCCTATATAAAGGATCTGCTTTCTGGCATTCTCTGAGTCAGGCAAAGTCTACCTTATCTTGCTGAAGTCACTTTCTGGTCTCCTGCCTGCCTTGAGAACTTTGCTAGGACTTTGGCAGATCTGCAGAGGCACGCCTGATTCGGATTTCCCTGACCCGGCCGTCAGCGGAGGAGTGGGACATGTCACTCAATTCCTGTTCATTCACAATTCAGTGACCTCCATGAGAAACAAGGGATAGAGTGAAGAAAACAACATTGGGCCATTGCGACATAAGGCCCACCTTTTCTGTACTTGTGTCATGATATCACACCCACCTACAGAAAGGGTAGAACTTGCAGTGGGCTCTTGTGGCTGCCAATGCTCAGGTCTCTCATGCAGCTACAAGAGATTATCAAAGTACATGATACAACTCCTCCAGACCCTTAGAGCCAAATAATAGCTCCCTTGAAACAGTAAGCTAGCATCTGGTGAACCTTGGCTCACTGAAGCACACCATCTTTTCTCGCTTGCTTGACTTCTTTGACTAAGCAAAACAGAAATTGTTTGCTAAGCACATCATCTGAATCCTGCCCTTTGGCTGTTAAACTCTTGTGCAAGTCAATAGCTGTAACCCAAGATCAACCGCTGGTTTCCAAAATTTGGTTTGTTGGAAAGGAACAAATCGTGATTCAAGATTTAGAAGACTCTCTATACAATCTGGGGTTTGTCTAGCCAAGGGGAGGAGCTAAATGGAAGCCAAAGAAAAATGCACAATAGCGGAGTCCCTTTCCATGAAAGCACAGCTATAAAGTGATATAATCTGAGAATTACTCATCTCTTTCCATTTCTCTTCCTTGAAAGGCTGACAAAGAATATGCTATTAACAACATTACCTATGCATCATATCTGGATACTATCAGGATATAGAGTATTGCTAGTTTCCTTACATTCATTTGGAAGATCTCTTGAGTCATTGGAAAAATCCAGAACTGAAATTTGGCCAGATCTTTCTATTTAGTGGCATACCAATAATCAAAGTAGAAATCAGTAAACCATTGTGGGCTTTTAAAAACAACCACCATATCCTTTCCTCTGAAAAGACTGGAATTAAGGAAGAGACAATCCAAAAATAGTTTCTTCTGATACACAAGAAAAAAATGCTTGCTCAAAAAAGTGATGCAGTCTAATGTAAAAATATTTGTAACATTCCATTTCCTGCATTCCTGAAAGTCAGTATCCTGGACCTTTTTTTCCACCCTGTTATTTTTCTAACACTTATCTGCAAGTGCATCCTGATACAAAATGATAAACTAGCCTGCCAAAACCATCAATTCTGAAAAATAATGAAATGCTTTTTGATGCTGATGTGGAAAGAAACCAGACCAAACTCAAAATTTTGTCCCCATTAGCTATAGTCAAATTTTATGTTGTTTTTTTCTACCACTCTCTAATGGATATTCATACTAGTAAAATGCATTTTCTCACTACTATGGTTATGCCATATATTATAAATTAAGTAGTTCCAGATTTCACAATTCCAGATGTGCTACATCACAATTTTGATCATTTCCATCTAGCTTTGCTAGCTGTGGTTGATGGAAGTTGTAATCCCCTCAATATACATAATATATACAGTATGCACAGTATACACAAAACTACACACACACACACATATACACACCCTGCTGAATCAGGGTAGAATGGGCGAAAAATAATGATGATTTTGGCTGAAAATGATATGGTCACCTTCAAGGTAATTCTCAAAGGTACTTTTTCAAAAGGCAACTGGCCTTTCTTTGTTTTTCCTTGAAGTCATTTCACTTCTCATCCAAGAAGCTTCTTCAGTTCAGACTGAATGGTGAAGAACGAGAAGAGGACAGTCAGTGTGTAACCAGTGTGTATTGGTGTGTATCCTCCTGATTTGAGCGCTATGACTAGCTTTGTTAGGCAGCATACCACTCATAGATTGTCTATATTTCCTGAAGAGGTGATGTTCCATTCCTGATGATAGACAAACCATGTACAATCTAGTACTAAACATAATGGCTGTGAAATAATAGAAAATACTTGAGTTTTAGATTTTAGCAGTGGTTTGCTCTCCAAGCTTGTTTCAATTTAGCTAATAAACATTTCATTACCAGACTAGGTAACATCATCAGCATAATGGCTGTGTATATCTGAGATATCCCAATAAGGACAACCCTGGTTGTGCACTGCCTCCTGTTAGTCAAGTAATATCTAAAACCACAGAAAGAGAAATGTCTTTGATATAATGTTCATTCAGGACTTTGGGAGTTCTTAAACAATTTCAATTGCTACTTCAATTGTTTGAGAACCACTTTCTCAACCATTTTCTAAAAACCCATCACTATGGTTAGTTCTATGTTTAGAACTAAACATAAATTAATCTTAAAATACATCAACAGAATTCATTGAATTACTGTTTCATTGAGTTAACTTTGAATGAAGTCTTCTAGATTAGATCCACCATAGCATGGACAAATACGTAAAAGCTGGTTATGAAAACCTACTGTGGATGTAGTTAGTTCCAATTGTTTCAAACCTTACAATTTAATCTTTGCCCTGAGTAGGAAGAATGGTTTTTTTGTGAGCCATAAACTAGAGAATATATTTAATTGTATTTCATCTGTTTTACTAGTGACACCCCCCCAAATTCTAACCATTTGTGATCCTATCCCAGAATACCGAGAATCTAAAAACTGAAAAGAAAATTATTTTGGCCTTCCAATATACCAACTCTAATCAGCATTGAAGCACAATCAGTGATAGCTAAACACCTCCAATGTTAACCTTGGCCCGGAAGAATATGGCCTGGGATCAGGGGTGAAATGCTCCAAGTTAGGACTGGATTGGCCGATCCGGTAGCGATGGCGGTGGGTGGTTCGGAGAACCGGTAGCAAAAATCCCTGCCCCCCCATTACCACCCAATGCCCAGTCACCCGCTTCCCCATTTGCCGCCTCTTTTAAAAAATGCTTTTAAAAGGTAAAAAAAGAGGCCCTGACGATCACAGCTGAGCAGTACGATCATCAGAGCCTTTTTTTTACTTTTAAAAGCATTTTTTTGCAACCTATTCAGCCGAATAGGTTATTAAAAAAATGGTTTTAAAAGGTTAAAAAAAGGCTCTGACGATCCCAGCTGAGCTGCCTGGTCATCAGAGCCTTTTTTTACTTTTAAAAGCATTTCTTTTACAACCTATTCGGCTGAATAGGTTGCAAAAAAAATGCTTTTAAAAGTAAAAAAAAAAAAAGATTGCGTGCCACAGCTGATCCCCTCCCCCATGCCATTACCCCATGCCTCCTTTTGGCATGCACTGCGCACCTTGCATTTGGTGCATGGTGCGCACTGTGCATGTGCACTGCGCATGTGTGTGTGCAGCACGCATGCGCAGCCAGCGAACTGGTAGTAAATCAGTTCAGATTTCACCGCTGTCTGGGATATACCTGAATGCAAAGCTTCCTCTACCATGCATTCTGCATCTTGAGACCATCATGTTTGTTTGTTTATTTAATATGGCACCATTATTCAACCTCCTGCCTCCAGTGCATTATAGCTTCTTGTAGCTCCCATGTGACACCTCTCCTGCGTAGGCTGCATTGGTTGCCGGTGGTCTTCCGGGTGCGATTCAAGGTTCTGGTTATCACCTTTAAAGCGCTCCATGGCATGGGACTGGGATATTTACGGGACCGCCTTCTGCCGCCAGTAACCTCCCTTCGACCTGTGCATTCCCACAGAGAGGGCCTCCTCAGGGTGCCGTCTGCCAGACAATGTCGGCTGGCGACCCCTAGTGGAAGAGCGTTCTCTGTGGGGGCTCCGGCCCTGTGGAATGAACCGCCTGTGGGGCTACATTTTCTCCCTGATCTTCGGACCTTTAAGCGCGAGCTCAAAACCTTCTTATTTCATCAAGCAGGACTGGCCTAAATAATACAGTTTTTAATTGAGGGTTTTATGGGGGTTTTAAAGGGTTTAATATATTTTATTAATTTTTACTTACTAAATTTTTAAATTTTCTCAGCATATTGAATTAGATTTTTAATTTGTTGCTGTATTTTAAACTTTTTGATATCTAAGTTTTTACCTTTGCTGTACACTGCCCTGAGTCTTTGGAGAAGGGCGGTATAAAAATATGAAAAATAAATAAATAATAAATAAATAAATTACCTTTCATCTTTTCAATAGCCCCATCTAAGCTCATCTTGTCTAACTTTCTTATTGCCATTATCTTATGTATGAGAATTTTTTTCCTATTCTACTGATTTTTTTTTTAGAATTATTCAATAATATTTCACAAACTTTCCTGTTGCTGCTAGAAAAGGATTAGCTTCTTTTTTATATTGAATAGTAATTGATGTAGTTCGCGGTTGTCCTTTTCTCAAAGGATGTAATAAAAATATACTTACAATGCAATTCTAAGCATGTATGCTTAGGAAAAAAAGTCACAAGGTTTCCAGTAGAATTTATTCTGAAGTAAGTTTACTTTAGTTCCCTCCTAATAAGTTTAGGATGCTATAATTTTCCTAAGGAACCTCCCATCCTGGATTTAAAGAAATATTTGGGGGCCCTGGTCTTTTTTCCTCTGTTATAACAATGGAAATCACTATCAAAGTGTCACATGTTCATTCCACCCAAAAGTGTTTATTTTCATGCCGGATGAGAGTAAGGCGGGAAGTACATTCTAAGACAGAAGGAAAAGCAAGGAGGTGCAACAATGTTAGAAAAGATATTAAAGATTTAAAAGATGTTTTAAAACGATCAGTCTGTCTAAGGAAACAGAAGAGACAGGAAACAGTGATTTGAATATGAAGAAAAAAGTTTGTGTGTGTGTATTTATATTTAATAGAACAGTTATTTTCTCTTGATTATCTTGTACCTAAAACATTCCTTTTTGAGATCTGTTAATTCTTTAATCTTAGGAAATAAAAATAGACACACTAAAAAAAAGCTGCTACAATACAGTATCTTTAGGTATAAATAAAAATAAGCCTAGTTTTATTGGGCGGTTTTCTAATTTCAGTTTTAGTAAGAGGTCATGTCTTTCTATGGAAAGGAGCAGGACTAATAATCAAGTAATATCCCAAGGGGGATGAAATATTTTGGATCTTTATTTACAACTTTTGAGGAAGGGAAGGGAAGGCTCTAAATGGATGTGTTCTGCCAGGGAAAGGCTTAACACATAAATTTTCTCCTTTGTATGGGCTAAAGCAGCGAAATATTATGCTATCAAATCCATCATTTTATCTTTAACTTCTAAAGACTAAAAAGTAGGGCCCATGATTTTTCCACATTCATGAAGACATTTTATTTATTTATTTATTTGTTCATCCATTTATTCAGTGCCGTCAGCGAGGCAATGTCGTCTGGCGACGCCCAGGGGAAGGGCCTTCTCTGTGGGGGCTCCCACCCTCTGGAACGAACTACCCCCCGGACTCCGTCAGCTTCCGGACCTTCGGACCTTCCGCCGCGAGCTTAAAACATACTTATTTAATTGCGCAGGACTGAGCTAGATTTTAAATTTATGGGTTTTTAATTGGGTTTTATTTTTTATATTTTTTAATTATTGGGCTTTTAGAATAAGTTTTTTAATTGTTTTTTATATTGTATTTATGTGTTTTTTAAGTGCCTGTAAACCGCCCTGAGTCCTTCGGGAGATAGGGCGGTATATAAATATGATCAATAAATAAATAAATAAATAAATATTCAGACAGACAAACATTTTAACAGCTGTCTGGCTCTAAAAGATTCTGGGTAGCTTACATTGCAATAAAAGAAAGCAAAATAATTAGTGCCTCAGAGATAAATATATTAATCCCTCCCCTTCCCCCAAAAATCCATCCAGCAGAAGCTCAGTGTTCATTCTAACCCAGAACCTGGGATAATAGCTAGTATTTAATATCATCCTGAAAATCATCGGGCTGAGAGCTATCAGGATCTTTTCAAGAATATTATTCTAGAGGCAGGCATTGCAACAAAGAACATAGACCTAACACTGGCTCAACTAAATATGTCTTTCAATCTAAAATAGAAAGCGAAATATTGTTCTCAGGATGGATAACATAGAGATTTCTATGGCCACTGCACTTCAGTGATGGTTATTGATTAATTTAAAATTCCATGCTTTTTTTTTTTTTAAATTACTCCAGAAATCTTTTGCAGATGTTTGGTTATGTTTTTGGGGTGTTTCCCCCTTTAAATCCCATTTAGATATCTTCTGGAATGGCCTAGCTGTTTATTGCCATGCTTACATCAGGGTTTTTCAAATGGTGTTCAATGGAACGCTAGGATTCCATGATAACCTGTGAGAGAGAAAATGGGGGGGGGGGGAAGGTTCACTTGAACAGAGCCGTTTTTCTATCACTAGAGCGTGTCCAGATGATCAGAGTTTCCAGGATTTTTTTAAAATTAAACTTTCCACAGTTGAAACAAGTTTCAAACTCCCAGCTCTGCTCTGCTTCCACCAACTTTTACAATTTCTATCCAGGCAGTTGCAGTACACAGTGTGATTACATGTGGCATTCTGTTTGTTTGACCTTTTGATGGAGGTATAAGCTCACAAAGAACAATGTGGATGCATTACCACTGGAGTGATACAGAACCAGGCTCATTAGCTGAGTTAGGCCAAATAATAGAAACCGAATCTTAAAGTGCAAGCCTAATTTGAAATATTCCGCTGCCTGAGCTGCAAGGCATATTGGCCTCTTCCCCCTGTTCTACATATAAAAGCCAACTGGACATCAATGGAGTTAAGAAGCACGATGGCTTGTGTGGTTAGGACCAGGGATGAAATGCTCCCAGTTTGGACTGGATCACCTGATCTGGTAGCGATGGTAGTGGGTGGTTCGGAGAACCGTTAGCAAAAATCCCTGCCCCCACCGCATGCCCAGCTGAGCCGCACGATCATCAGAGGTTGTTTTTTTTTCTTTTAAAAGCATTTTTCCTTTGGCCAAAAAAAAAATGCTTTTAAAAGTAAAAAAAAAAAACCTGATGATCGCGCAGCTCAGCTGGGATCGTCAAAGCCTTTTAAAAGCATTTTTTACAACCTCTTCGGCCAAAGAGGTTGTAGATTAAATGTTTTTAAAAGTAAAAAAAATGTTGACCACACCCACCCAGTCACATTACCTCCCCCACCAAGCCACGCCCACAGAACCAGTAGTAACAAATTTTACATTTCACCCCTGGTTAGGACGCTGGGTAGAAGATTAGCAAGCCCATATTTGAAATCTGAGTGCTTCAGTGGGGCACAGTTGAGCTTCCGTCCTTGGCTCTACCTCCCGCCAGGGACATGAAAGGAGCCCCCAAATGGACATCTCCTGGGCAATGGTGATGTCACAGGCTAATCCTGTCAACCTGGTAATGCCTTGTTGCTTCTGACACGAGAGCTATGCTACCAATTGAGTTTTACTTTAATATTGGTAAAAGAAAAGTATCCACAACTATACTTGAGGGCAAAGACCAGTTTAATGGAGCAGGACAATTTTCTTCCAGTATCAATTTTTTTTCCTTGCCATCAATTCTGCTGTCTGATGTGGTCATCATCTCTAATATCTAATAATAGAGCTAGATCTCTATCTAATAATAGGGCTGGATCTCTAGATAAGTGCGCTGTTGCTGTTGTTTTTACTACAAGAGGGATTAGGTGTCTAGACATGCAGAATGTATGATTATCAGTTTCTGAAACTTCTGATGTAACTAAACATGAATCAATTTATATTTTCTATCTGCAAATATCTTATTACCACAGAGTAAGGAAGTTGCTTATCCTGTCAAAATTAATCGTCACTGACTTAGTTGTATTTTTCCAATCAATTGTATATAAACAGAATGCTTCTGCAAGTTCAGTCTCAGAAATGAGTATTTTCCTTTTAGTCTATTTTTATTCTCCACATTAACCATAGCGACACTGGTATTTCCTGTGTTTTGATGTGTTTATTCTGCCATGGGTGAAAATGTGTAGACTTTTGCCTTATTAAAATATACACAAGTTTACAAATATCAATTGAGGCATTTCTATGCTTTGACTGGAGGTAGTCCTCGATTTACGACCACAGTTGAGCCCAAATTTTCTGTTGCTAAGTGAGGCATTTGTTAAGTGAATTTTGTCCCATTTTGCAACCATATTTGTTAAATGAATCACTTCAGTTGTTAATTTAGTAACACGGTTGTTAAGTGAATCTGGCTACCCCATTGACTTTGCCCGCCAGAAGATTGCAAAATGGTGATCATATGACCCCAGGACACTGCAATTGTCACAACTCTGAGTCAGTTGCCAAGCAGCTGAAGTTTGATCGCATGACCATGGGAATGCCGCAATGGTCCTAAGTGTGGAAAATGGCCATAAATCACTCTTTTCAGTGATGTTGTAACTTCCAACGGTCACTAAACATTCTGTTGTAAATCGAGGACTACCTGTATTGCTTTCTCAAGAAATAAATTCAGTTAGCTGCATAATGATGCCTAGCGTTTCTTCTCCTCCCCCTGAAACAAAATGAAAAAAAATTATTTACCTTATTGCTGTTCTTAGAGATTGAACACAGGCTACTATTAGACATATTCTCCTTGTCAGGCATCCCTGTGAAAATAGGGAATATATTAAAATTTATTTCTTATGGATTAACAATTCCTACTCTGGTTGAGCGTATCTGTTCACTAACACCATGAACCTTAGTTAAGTAAAACAATGTCCTCATAGTATACATATGTTTACTGAGGCTATGGATCCTGCAGTTGAAATACTACATATCCTTAAGCCTTTTACTTTTTCAAGGGGATAAAAAAACAGGATATGTTTCAAATAAACTTTATTAAATCACTGAAAATCCCCATGGTCACTGAACAAATGGTTGAGGAACATAATGATTGATATCTGATGGTGGCCTTTAAAAAAAAAAGCAATGGAACAAGATTGATACAGACTTCAGAAAAAATCAAATAAATGGGGGTAAGTGTGACTAGATTAAACATTTTTAAAACAAAAAGGGAAAAACCTGTAAAAGGAGTTTGCTTCTTTCTTAAGTCCATGGAAACACGTTTCTTAAGCCTACAAATATCTTACTCTTAAATGATAAAAGTAAACATGAAGTCTCCTTTGAGTTAATTTTGACTCCTGTTCACGTCACATCCATGTCTGTGTATTTTCTTGGCAACAAGACAGGGGTAATTTGCAACTGTCTTCCTGTGAGATGCTTTTTTAATTTCCCAATTTAGATTACAATTCTGGTATTTCCCAGAAGTCTCCCATTCAACTAGGTACAGGAATTCTTTTGCTAAATTAAAAAAAATAAAATTGACCTTGTCTGGCAGCAGGATAATATCTTCCCAATAATATTCAGTAGGTGCTTGTAGCAATTGTAAAAAAGAACATTATAATGAATCGCAATGGAAGTTCTATCTGATATTCCACACAATACTGAAGAAAGTCAACTGAATCTTTCCGAGGTTGATGAGTAACAAATTATACCTTTTTAGTGGTCATAGGCTCTTAAGAGGTGGCAACTTGCCCAAGATCATTTATTGTAATCAGAGGTAAGAAAAGCTGATGTTTTGCCTAACCTCTTATATCCTGGAACTGTACCAGATGCTTGTCTGAATGCTGCCTACAAGGCTACTGATTTGGCTGAAGGCTCCTTATTCCTTTTAACCATACACGTTTCTACTCTGAGAATTAGAGTCTTATTTTCTCTGGATGAGAAAAGTAAAGAAATCAGAAGGAAGAGAAAGTGTGAGGAATTCTCTCAAGTCTTCTCATGGAATCTTCTGTGTAAAGACTGGATGAATCATTTGCAATTTTTTTCACTGCAGATGTTTTGTACATTGCATATACCAGGGGTCTCCAACCTTGACAACTTTAAGATTTGTGGACTTCAACTCCCAGAATTCCTCAGCCAGCTTTGCTTTGCTGGCTGAGGTATTCTGGGAGTTGAAGTCCACAAGTCTTAAAGTTGTCAAGGTTGGAGACCCCTGGTATATACTGTATATGTTGCAACATAAGATGTACTTGCAATTTAAGACATATAAGCAAGTAACTTATCACCGTGCGGCGGGGGAGTAAATCCTGAAGAATTTCCTTCTTCCCATTCATCAACTTTTGAATCCTTGAAAAGGGATGAATTTCCTTAAGCGCCAGTGGAGAAACATAAAATATAAAGTGTCTGATAATGGATATATGTTCAGGTTTGAATCTAAACTAGCAGGATAATGGAGGGAAAATATAATTCCTTCTCTTTTTTTATATATTGGAAGGACGTCATCTAGTAACCCTGTTTAGGGTAGTTTATTCGCTTTTAAGGAAAGGACAACAGGTAGATCCCATGTCTGGCTACTTTGACTAGTTAAGTCTAGCACAGTGATGGCTAACCTTTTTGCCGTCACATGCCAAAAGCGGGGGAAACGTGGGAGTCGTGCGCGTGCATGCCCACACCCATAATGCAATGCTTCCCCCTGCCCCCCTGTGCATGTGCATGTGACCCCTGTGGTCCGTTTTGGGCCTAGTAGGCCTCTCTGAAGCCTCCTGGTACCAAAAAAAGGCCATAGGGGGTGCACTGCAACTCCCTGAGGCCCGTTTTGGCATGTGGGCACACCGCTTCTCCACAATCCCCCCACCCTGCCCATGCACACACAACTCCCCGCGCATGCCCGCACGTCTCCCGCATGCGCCCCGCACTAGAGACCCAAAAATTAGTTGGCCAGCAGGAGGCGCGCGTGCATGCGTAGTGAAGCTGAGCTGGGTGACGGCTCGCGTGCCCGCAAAGAGTGCTCCGCATGCCACCTGTGGCACGTGTGCCATAGGTTCACCATCAGGGTCTAGCAGTTTGCTATTTTACTTCACCAAAGTCCTGAGTATACTTGACTAGGCTCCATGTGTTGAAGCCTGGAGTGGTTCTACTCTTTCTTTAGAGAGGATGGAGAAGAGATATTAGTCAAACAGTTGCTCATTTGTGGGATGCTACAGAGTTTAGTGCTTTCTCCCCTGCTGTTTAATATTTACACGAAAATGCTGGGGATAGGATAACCATTGGGTCAGGATGTGGTACCATCAGTATTAGTGATGCCCAACTAAATATCATTATCCCATGTAGTCAATATAATGGATGGTCTTGATTTGATTACTATAGCTGTTCTGTTAAAAATAGTTTTAGGTCATTCTTAGTCTGGTCTACCTGATAGGACTAACATCAAGCTTGCAAGTCTGAATGTGCTTATCTTCCTCTCTCTTCTTTTTCTTCATGTTAATTAGAAAGCAGGAGGAAAGAGCTAAGATGTTTTTGTGAATCACTTTTCTGATCCAGGCTCAAGCCTTATTTATTTGATCATTGCCTTGGCAACGGATCTTCCCTCTGTCCTTCAAGGCCATTCTCTAGACTCATTATAGGTTGTTTTAAATTATTTTTATATTCTTTTACCATGAATGTTTTATTATATTATTGATGTATATGACCCATTGAGAGTCCTTTTTGATGGCAGTGAAGTACAAATAAAATCAATAAATAAACACAGAAAATATCAAGCCTTTGTACTGCTGAAATAAAGCAGTAAACAGTATTTAATCCTAATAACTGGTATCCAAGTTATATTCAATATCCACAGCTAGTCAACTTCTTTCTACATGATACACAAAAACCTATAAACACTCTTCTCCCTCCCTGACAAGAACAATTATTATTAATGTTAATTGTTATTAATTAAATTATGAAGTAATTAATGAGTTACTTTTTCATGGCACCTCAGAGGAGCTGCCTGAAAGAACCACTTCTATCTGCCTTATGGTAGGGATTGCCCTAATCAATGATCCTCTTCTTAAAAATGAATAACTTGGGTTTCACTGACTTCCAAAGCTTTTAGCATGAATGGTGATCATTCATCATGAATTAAACTGATAATTCATTTATCTATCTATCTATCTATCTATCTATCTATCTATCTACCTACCTACCTACCTACCTACCTACCTACCTACCTACCTACCTACCTATCTATCTATCATCTACCCAGTTTCACCATAATTAACAGAGATTATATATACCATTAGCCAAGTAAAATCTGGAGGGACTTGTTTTCCTTTATCTTTATTGTCAAATGTAGTCACTGGAATGGATGACACAAATAGATTTTTATGTTTGCATTTCTTGTAGCTTTTGTGTACTTACTATCATTGTTGGAGCCAGTTTCCATAGCACCATATGGAGGAGCCAGAAGTCCAGACATATACTGTCGATATTTCTGGGGAGAAAATACATGATAACATCATTTTGATTGAAATATTTTATCACCACGTTATTTTTTTTATAACAAATTTCTGGAGTTACACAATATGTTCATGTGCTCTTTCCTTTTTTCATTCTAAGTTCACTGAAAAAAATACAGAGATATTAAACCCTCAGATAAAATGATGCTGTATGTAAAGACTTACATTTGCGAAGATATCACTTAGAATTAATCATAATTTTGTTGATATCCAGATTATTAAGATTTGATGAAGTTATTCTAAAACAGCCATCCATCATCCGTCCGTCTGTCTGTCTGTCTGTCTATCTACCTACCTACCTACCTACCTACCTACCTACCTATCTATCATCACAAGAACCCAAGACAATACTGCAGAGCCAGGTAAGTAGAATGCATCTAGTCCAAGTTTGCACTAATCCATATACTAAGTATGGCATATCTAACAGAATAGGTTTTTTTACAATTCATGTTAACCTACAGTTTATCACAAATATCCATGGCACCCAATCTCAAGTCATATCCTCCTAACTCTAAAAGTCTTCTATTACTCAGCAGTATCAACTCTTTCATCCAAGCGAAACAGCAAGCTGCAAAATTCCATTTCAAACCCAACCCTCCACTTTCCTTTGCATCTTGTTAACATCTTATATTTAACTTGTTTGGCTTTTTTTCTCCTGCCACACAAATTTAGATGTATTCTTTTGCCCCCGATCAAAAGATGCATCAGTTTTTATCTAAAAAAAAACCCAATATTTTAGGCAAGATATTTTATCATGAAAATTCTCCCTACCATATCAGTTTAAATCAGGGCTCTCCAACCATGGTCCCAGCTTTGCTGGGTGAGGGACTCTGGGAGTTGAAGTCCACAAGTCTTAAAGGGACCAAGGTTGGAGAGCCCTGGTTTAATTCATTGCTTCGTTAAACCTCATACTATGGCTTTGGAAAACTCTGATGTTACATTTTCATGCCTACAAACCATGATGAATTAATGGTATAGAAATGAAATAAATAATAACGATTAATCAATTAGTAGAATCAGGGCCAGACAATGTTCATTTTGTGCCTTTGTACTCCTCCAAAGCTACCACCACCATTTTAAATCACCTAAAATAATATTGATTTCATTAAATTTATCTTAAATGCAAATAAAATGTAATTAAATTAAATTATTCTCATGGCTCCACCTATCTGTTGGAGTGAAGTCCCCAAGAAGTCTCTCTGAGCCTAAATCTAGATTTCTTTTTGGAAAAAAAATTCACAGATTTAAATGAACCAGAAGATAGATGACATAACCATTTTCTTCCAAAGTTCTGCCAATCTTTGTCCCTCCTTTGATATAGTGGTAGAGAAGTAGGAGTAGTGGAGAAAGACCAAGAATGTACTGTCCATGTAAGATTATAGGGAAAATGTACACTAGTCAAAAATCCATTATCTGATAGCATCTTTTCAAACTAACAAACCAATAGCAAAGGCCTAAGCTCTCATGAACTGAAATAAGAAAAACCATTTTAGTTGAAAAGATGCTGTTAGACTCATTGTGATTTGAATAATAAGAACAAACTATAGTTTAACATTTAGGCCAGACCAGTGATGGGTTTCAAATTTTTTTACTACCAGTTCTATGGGCATGGCTTGGTGGGCGTGGCAGGGGAAGGATACTGTAAAATCTCCATTCCTCCCTAATCCAGGGGAAGGTTACTGCAAAATCCCCATTTACTCTCAATCAGCTGGGACTCAGGAGGCAGAGAATAGATGGGGGCAGGGCTAGTCAGAATTTTTACTACTGGTTCTCTGAATTACTCAAAATTTCCGCTACCGATTCTCCAGAACTGGTCAGAAGCTGCTGAAACCCACCTCTGGGCCAGACTGTAATTTGGAATGGTTAAAATGTCTGCAGCATTCTTGATTGATTGATTTGATGTGCAATGGCTCCCCATTCCAAAAGACTCTTTTTAATTTTAATCAATATTGAGAGGAAGAAAGAAGAAAGTAAAAAAGGAAGAAGGGAGGGAAGGGAAAGAGAGAAGAAGGAAAAGAAGGATTGTTGTAAAACAAGTGAGAAGAATTGGTAGAAGAGCAGCCCCAAATATATAGATATAATTATTATTTTTTATTTTTTTATTTTAAATTTTTCTTAGGATGATGAATGAATTAATATGAAAGTGTAAAGAGTATACATATGATTAACAAGGGATAAGAGACTGTACATTTATAATATGTCTATGTGAAATAAAATAAAAAACTTTTTTCAAAAAGAAAAAGAAAAAAATTCAATCAATATTTAATACAACTATTCAGTTCATGATTAGCTTCTGTCCTAATGCTCGTGAGTAAGGAATTAGGAAATATTCCAGAACAGGAATGTGGGGCTGCTTTGGGGGAGAATGAGAAAGTTCCACTGACACAGGCAGTTGATCAGCAGGCTTCCAACTGGCTTCCAACAATGCTAATGTTATTGTCATTACCTACGATCCAATGGTGAAATCCAAATTTTTTTACTACCGATTCTGTGGGCGTGGCTTGGTGGATGTGGTGTGGCTTGGTGGGCATGGCAGGGGAAGGATACTGCAAAATCTCCATTCCCTCCCCATTCCTGGGGCAAGGATATAGCAAAATCTCCATTCCCACCCCACTTTGGGGCCAGCCAGAGGTAATATTTACCGGTTTTCCGAACTGCTAAAAATTTCTGCTACCGGTTCTCCAGAACCTGTCAGAACCTGTTGGATTTCACCCCTGCTACAATCCATAATTCCCAAATAATTTTTAAAAGGTGCAAATTCAAAAGATTATAGTTTATTTCTAATAAAAATATTATTTTCAACAATGCTTCCCATTTTATTCTAATATGCCAAACTGAGTTTGATCTGACAATATTTATGCATGCTCTGTGGTCCCTTGCTATAACACTAATGTATAATAGAAAAGAACCCTCCACGCGGGGATATTAAAACAATCCTGCTGATTAACACTTTGCATATTTATAAAGGTGATTTTCAAACACTACACTTATGCGGAACTGTCAATCACCAAGAACATGTGCATTATAGTCAGCCCCTGAAAAGGTGTAAATCTGGCATGGCAGCAGGTATTAAAGCCACAGTCAGGAACCTATCACTTTCATTTCAAATACAATAAACCCCGCTTACAGCCTGAATAAAAGAGAGCATAACTGAATTGCTTTAAAAAGCAATTTATTTATGTTTTAAAATGCAGATATATATTTATTACACATTACATATATATCCCATCTTTTCTCTGAAGCTTTTTTAGTTGCAGTCCCTGACCTTTGTAATGATCTCCATCTACTCCTGGCCAGTGTTACCCTTCAGGAAAGCTTTAAAAATTTGGCTTTTCCCTGGACATTGGGCTGGGAAAATAGATAAGGCATCTTATGGAGGTCAGTGGTCATCTCTTCTATACCACTGATGAGCCTTTTGCTGTGTGAGTTCAGTTATGGATTTCAATTTTTTGTTGATATTGTATGATTTTTATTTCCAATGTTGCTTCTTGGGGTTATTTAATGTATGTCCCCCAGAGTCTGGCTATAAACCTTCTAATTAAATAAACTTTGCTGATGATGATAATGATGATTTAAGAAAACTTATATGGTACTTATATGAGCCACAAGGGCGCAGCGGTTACAGTGCAGTACTGCAGGCTACTTCTGCTGCCTGCAATTTGGCAGTTCAAATCTCACCAGGCTCAAGGTTGACTCAGCCTTCCATCTTTCCAAGGCGCCAAAATGAGGACCCAGATTGTTGGGGGCAAGATGCTGACTATGTAAACCGCTTAGGGAGGGCTGTCAAGCACTGTGAAGCAGTATATAAGTCTAAGTGCTATTACTATTGCTACCCAACTCCCAACAACCCTGGCAGACATGTTGTCATTTTATCCCAACAATTAGAATTCAGCTAAGAAAAAGCCAGAGATAGACAGAGAGATACAGAGAATGGTCTTCAGAGCTCTATGATGGGATTGCCATTAAAACAACCTAGGAAAGGAGAACAATGATGAGAATTTTTTTTCCACAACTAAATACACCACCAACTTATAAAAAAAATAATGATAAAAAAATAATGTTAGATGTGTATTCAACAAACCTGCACAGACCAGTGTTGCTATGTCGAATTGGTATGACCATCCTTTCTGTTCTTTGTTAAACATGAGCGTTCTTCTGATCACCCCAAATTTAATGAACCATTTTTGGAATTTTGAACAAACTGGACAACCAATGTTCTTCCTAGTTAAAAACTGTCCTTCGATCTTTGGGAAAAATGGACTTAAACCTGCCTATTTCAATCTTAGCCTAACCCCTGAATCATGAATCAACTTTCTACTATTGACCTCACCCCATTCCTAAGAGGACCATAAGGGGCGTGCATAAGCGCACAAACGTGCCTACCGTTCCTGTCCTATTGTTTTTCTTTTCTTCTTCATATATATATATATATATATATATATATATATATATATATATATATATATATATATATATATATATATATATATATATATATATATATATAGTATATAAAGGTATATATGCTTATACCTTTATATACTATATAACCTTTCTGTATGATAGTTACATATATTGTTGTGACAAAATAAATAAATAAAATAAATAAATAATGACCCTCTAACCAAAAGTTAGATATAACTGTCCTTTTCAATTCTTCTGTTAAAAAAGCTGAAAAGGTCTATGCATCAGCTTCCAGACTGTGCACTAGGCTCACTTTCTGCAACATCACCAACTAATGCTTGTGAAAAGTTCCAGCGTGCAAAAAATGGTTACTGAAGGATTTTTATCAATACATTTATTGCTTACTGCAAGTTTCAGAAGAAGCAGCTTATAGCATATTGGCATTAATAAAATATTATGTTCTGAGATCTGTAAAAGACTTACTGATACTATTCTAATTTAAAATACTGTCTGCTCAGTATGTCAGAGTAATTAGTAGGCACTTCTTCAAGACTTATTCAGACAGGATGTGGGGTGCGGGGCTGAAAGGAATATAGACAATAAATGCACTGTCAATGTATGGAAGTTGATTGTCAACTGAATGTGATTTTTAAAAACCTGCCTTCTGGACTCGATGGTAAAACATAAATTGGAGTCGCAACAAAAACACTCTAGAAACTAATCACTTACATTTTTTAGAAAGTAGCAAATTTGATTTGTCAACTTTCCATTAAAAAAAATCCTCTTCAATAAGCAGCTTAGTGAATATTTAATACCATTTTTTGATGCAAAATAAATTCCATAGCTTGTTTTCTGAAGCTTTCAAGGCGACATAAAAAAAGGGAATAATGGCAAAAATATTAAGCTACTAAATCTTAAAAATAATGAAATGAATATGAATTAGGGCAACTATAATGTAGGGGGAGATGGAGAAGAAGGGAAAATGGCTGCCACCATGACAGTACTGAAAATCCAGTTATCAAATTCATCTTATTTCACCGTAATTGGTTGTTCACTTTGTTATTATAATGTTTCTATTAATGCATCTTCCCATAATAGTACAGGCTGGCATAAATGATTAGCAGAGTATATATATGGGGGGTGGGGGGTGTCACTAGATAAACTATGGCTTGTCTCTTCGGAAGACATTAAAAGCCTTTGCTTCTTCTGATTACCTGGCTCAGGAGATACTCGCAAGTTATAATAATAACTTTTACTGAAGTCAAATTCAAGTTGCAGTTACTAAACTTGATTAATTTAAACCTTCAACGAACCACACAATTAAAGTGTTTAAACAACCAAACAAATCACAATTCTGGGTTTGGTATGATTCAGCAAAAGCCAGTTTGGGGTAGCAGTTGTGAGTAGAAATCATGAGTCCTAGTCTTTCCGTGTTTCCCCGAAAATAAGACATGCCCGGATAATAAGCCTAATTGGGCTTTTCAGCACATGCGATAATATAAGCCACGCCGCAAAATAAGCCCCCCCACCAACTACTTACACACATGCGCAACCGGTCCCACCATTTCCTCTGGTTAATTGCCACGCAACCAAAATGAGTTGAGGAGGTGAGGCCAGAGGGGGGGAAGGGGGGGGGAACATGTCCTCTCCTCCCTATTCTTTGTGCTGGCTGAGCAGCCCAACACGTCCCACCCCACCCCCAATGGCAACAGCTGCTTCCCTTCCCCGCTGTCTCTTTATCGAGAGGGGTGGCAGGTGGGGTGGGGGAGAAGAGAGACACGTGGAGCGAGATGTGGCTCCCCTTGCCATCTCTTTCCCCCCCTCACCGGGCATGGCAGGGCTCCTTCAGTCAGAGTACAGATCACAGAGCCTCTGTCATGGGAATATTCTACCCTCCTTATGGGAAATGCAAGAATTCTTCAAAGCTTGATTACACTAAGAACTATAGCAGTCAGATAATACAGGTAGCTTCTCAACTTACGACTGCAATTGAGCCCAAAATTTATGTTGTTAAGTGAGAAATTTGTTAAGTAGTTTTGCCCCATTTTACAATTTTTCTTGCCACGTTTGTTAAGTGAATCACTGCAGTTGTTAAATTAGTAACCAGGTTGTTAAGTGAATCTGGCTTCCCCATTGATTTTGCTCATCAGAAAGTTGCAAAAGGGGATCACATCAGGGGTAAAATGCTCCCGGATCGGAGGGGATCATGCAATCCGGTAGCGATAACGGCTGCTGGTTCGGAGGACCGGTAGCAAAAATCCCTGGCCCCGTCCCCCCTGCCTCTGCTGAGCCACACCATCTGCAGAGGTTTTTTTTTTTAACTTTTAAAAGCCGGTTTTGCTTCAGCAGAAACAGGCCTTTAAAAGTAAAAAACAGCAGAACCTTAAGTGTACTCTTACTTGTAGAAAACAGCCAAAAAGCAGTTTCAGTTTCAGCCCAGACAGAATCAATCTATTCTGCTAATCTATTTCCTCGGTGATCAACTGGCTGGCTTTGCTGACTGAGGAACTCTGGGATTTGAAGTCCACAATAAAATAAAATAAAATAAAATAAAATAAAATAAAATAAAATAAAATAAAATAAAATAAAATAAAATAAAATAAAATATTTGTGCAGCTTTCTGAGATTTGGTGTGTTTCTGTAGTGTTTCACTCTAACTACACAAACACACAAAATCTCAGAAAGCTGTATGTGGCATATTGTGTGTGTGTGTGTGTGTGTGTTAGTTGTGTGTGTGTAAAGTGTGAAAGTTGGTTTTTGAGCTTTTTGTGGCTGTGTGAAGTGTGAAGTGCAGCTGCTTTTACATTGTGTGTGAGTCAGTTGTGGTGTGTGTGTAAAGTGTGAAAGTTGGTTTTTGAGCTTTTTGTGGCTGTGTGAAGTGTGAAGTGTGAAGTGCAGCTGCTTTTACACTGTGTGAGTCAGTTGTGTTGTGTTGTGTTGTGTGTGTGTAAAGTGTGAAAGTTGGTTTTTGAGCTTTTTATGGCTATGTGAAGTGTGAAGTGCAGCTGCTTTTACATTGTGTGTGAGTCAGTTGTGGTGTGTGTGTAAAGTGTGAAAGTTGGTTTTTGGTACCTCTTATTGTTTTTTAAACTTTGTTTATTATTTTTATTATTTATTGTTATTGGCCACGCCCACCAAGCCATCTGCCCACCAAGCCACGCTCACCAATTAAGCCACGCCCACAGAACCGGTAGGGAAAATTTTTAGATTTCACCCCTGGATCACATCATTCCGGAACATGTCATAAATGTGAGTCAGTTGTCGAGCATCTGAATGCACATCATGGGACCATGGGGGAGCTGCAATGGTTGCAATTGTGAAAAAGGATCATAGTCACTTTTTTCAGCACTGCTGTAACTTTGAATGGTCACTAAGCGAATTGTTTTAAGTCAAGGGTTACCTGTGATCCTACTCATAGACAAGACCTATCTATGTGGTTGCTAAGAGTCAATGCTTGATGGGACATAATCAATCAATCATCCTATAGCTTGAACATCCAGAGCTATGTGCTACCTTGGGCAAAATAAATAACAGAATTCACCAAGGGTGAATGCCACTCCTTGGCATTCCACCTCTTGGCATTCCACCCAGTGGTGAAATCCAATTTTTTTTTACTACTGGTTCTGTGGACATGGCTTGGTGGGTGTGGTGTGGTGTGGCTTGCTGGGCATGGCTTAGTGGGCATGGCAGGGGAAGGATGCTGCAAAATCCCCATTCCCTCCCCACTCCAGGGGAAGGATACTGCAAAATCTCCATTCCCACCGGTTCTCCGCTACCCATTCTTTGCCGGTTCTCCGCTACCCGTTCTTTGAACTGCTCAAAATTTCCACTACCGGTTCTCCAGGACCTGTCAGAACCTGCTGGATTTCACCCTGAGTCCACCCTTTGTACCACAAGTTTCCAAGACCACATAAAGAAATGGTGGATCTACCCATTTTTGTGGCCCCTGAAATTCTCCCAAAATGTGCCACTGAAATTCAGCCGCATGTTTCTGATAAGGAGCTTTTCCTTACCTTGAAAGGCTGCCATTCTCTATGAAAGAATGCTACAAAGAACTGTATTTCACCAAGCAATAGAACATATTGTACTGGGATAACAAGAAGAAAACATAATATGAATTTTTCCTGAAACGACCGATTATCTATGTACTATATGAGATAATGGGCTTCACATACTTTGCTCAATAGAGTGCTAAGAAAAATGTGAAATATGATACAATTTTTCCAATAGTTTTTTTCAGGTTAAATCTTTGTTTTGGACCAGAACTTTATGCTCAAAACCACTGTGTCCTTTTACAGAATATTTTCCTTTTTCTGGTGCTATTAATAAGAACCCAAATTTGAAATCAAGAGAGTGTTAGCTGAAGTCCAAGAAACTGTTTTTCTGGCTTGTCGTAAATGCCTAATCAAGATGCTAGAATAAATGATGGCATCATCTATCGAAATCATAGTACCCTGATCAGTGGTGGTATTCAGCAGCTTCTGACCAATTCTGGAGAACCACTAGTGGAAATTTTGAGTAGTTTGGAGAACCAGTAAATACCACCTCTGACTGGCCCCACCCCCATCTATTCTCTGCCTCTCGAGTCCCAGTTGATCGGGAGGAAATGGGGATTTTATAGTATCCTTCCCCTGGAGTGGGGAGGGAATAAAGATTTTACAGTATCCTTCCCCTGGAGTGGGGTGGGATTGGAGATTTTACAGTATCTTTCCCCTGCCACGCCCACCAAACCCCGCCCACCAAGCCCTGCCCACAGAACTGGTAGTAAAAAAATTTGAATCCCATCACTGCCCCTGATGTCCTAAACAGCTCATCTTGAAACAAGCTTCTCCCAGTAGAGCAGCGGTTCTCAACCTGTGGGTCGCGACCCCGTTGGGGGTCGAATGACGATTTGCCAGGGGTTGCCTAAGACCATCGGAAATATGGGAAGTATACTTGCAAGTCAAAGAATCGCGAATTCTGCTTCAGGCACAATGAATTTAAAAAGAGAGAAATCTTTGCTCTGATGTCTCCCTCTCAAGCCAGCTGCAATCACTCCCAATCGCTAGCCTAATCTGGCTTCAGGCGCGACAAACTTAATAGGGGAGGAGTCTCCGCTTGAATGCCTCCGTCCTCAAGGCAATCGCAAGCAGTTCAGATCGCTAGCCAATACAGCTTCAGGCGCGATAAATTCAAAAAAACAGTTTGCCGCTTTTTTTCCTCTTTTGCGGCTGCTGAGGTGCGCTGAGATCGCTGCCTAAAAAAAAATACTTTTACGGTTGGGGTCGCCACATCATGGGGAATTGTATTAAAGGGGTCACAGCACTATAAAGGTTGAGAACCACTGCAGTAGAGATTCAGATGAGACCTATGAATAGACATTCCAGAGAATTTTGATGGGGAGGATTAATCCAGTGAAAAACAATGATAAATCTGATAAGATATTATCAAAGATAGATGTACCCCCATTACAAACCATCGCAATAGGAAAATTCAAATACAAGTGACCAATATTGAGCTTGACTTTTCTATGTTATTTTTAGTATACTTGAAAAAAAGAACAATTCACAGAGTACGGAATCTCACCCAACTACCACCCTTCAAAAAAACCCATAACAATTCATGCTTTGTTCACTGAAATTATGCCAAATGAGACAGGGCCTTTCCCAGGGAGACATGTTTGCTAACAGAAAAGTGCAGGTTATATAAAAGCATCTCCAAGGGAATTAATGCATGAATAATAAGAAAACAACAAATTCTTTTGCGTTATTCTGCTTCATTTAATTTATGGCTGAAATCAAGTCATGTAGTCCCCCAGCTCAAAATTCAGGAAGAATCTCACTGAGTTTCCTAGAGATGCAGATACTCATGAGATGCATTTAATAGCTGGGCAATATTAATAAGAGAACATTATTCTCTTATGTTTTGAGAATAAAACAGAGAGAAGGTATTGGGGAAAGTGAGCCATCTGTAGTATTTGATATTTTTAAAAAAAAAAAAATCTATATTAAGACTGATTCATTCCAATGCAAATTGCTTGTAAAATCCAAGACTTATTCTTTAGGCCCAGAATTTTCATATGGAAGTAAAGTTAGAAAAATGTACTATTAAAACCACGTTAGGAAGTTGCTGTCTTTTTGTTTTATCATGTGAATTATGATAAATGGTGTAAGTGACTATCCTGAAAACTAACTCAAAACCTCCGAAGTCAAGCTGAGCGCTTTCTCCTTCTCCATTATCTCTGATGTAGAGATTCTGCAATCATAAAATAGCAGGAAATTGCAGGGATGGTATAAACAGCAGGAGAATATTCCTCTGATGCTTCTCCAAGCTATCAGACAGTTGCAAAACTGTTTCGCAGTGTTGTTGACTTGAAAATATACAGACAGCCAAGTCATTGGGTTAGAGTTAGAACCTCTGTTGATGCACGCACAAGCATAAATATGTGTGAGGATTGCTTAGAGATCGCTTGGATCATGCATTAATAGAAGGATATAGCATCAATAATGAAAACATTACAAGAGGCAGCATTTTTTCACACAGAGAGTATTTCACAGCATTTTTTTCCCTAACAAAGGATATACTAAATGCAGGCTATGCTAAATGTGGTTTAGCCTTAATCAGGATTAAGAGAATCATCAATAGTCCCCAAATGACAAAAATGCTTTGGTTTACTGGGTATCTCAACAATTAACTAATCAACAAAACTAATCAACTACAAGTGCTATCTTGTAGCACTAAACTTAAATCAGGACTTTTTTTTAATGCACTCAGAATACAGAAAAATAATAAATTGATCAAAATTGTAAACATGTATCAAGAATTCTTGCTGCCATTAGGTTTGACTTGTGTTGTTTTAGTCTGTGGAAAGAAACTGATCAACTTGAAAGGAGAAGATGAAGGAGATTATCTGTCATAAGACTCAATGTTGTGTAAAAAAAAATAGCTTGAGGCCCTTAAACTTGAGTGATATCCCATATGTCCCATATATCCCATATGTAGTTCGGACATTTCGTCGCGAACTAAAAACACATCTTTTTATCCGCGCGGGGCTGGCTTAAATTAGTTTTAAGGGGAAATTTTATTAATTTTAAATGGGGTTTTTAGTATGGAAATTTTTTAATCTTAGGCTAATTTAAATAAGTTTTTTAAATGGTATTTTAATCTGTATATTGTATTGTTTTATTTTTGCCTGTACACCGCCCTGAGTCCTTCGGGAGAAGGGCGGTATAAAAATAAAATAAAATAAATAAATAAATAAATAAAATATGTCATCGGCCCCCAATCTTTTGGGCATCAGGGACAGGTTCCGTGGAGAGAGGTTTTTCTGTCGATCAGAGAGGGTTGGTTTCACATGCTGCTTGCATGCCGTGGATGGGGCTTTGCTTGTTTGTACGACCTGATTTCTGGCATGCCAACCCACGGGGGTTGGGGACCCTTGCCCTACGTAATGGAACCATGAGTATTACCTAGCACAGTGATGGTTAACATTTTCAGCCCCAAGTGCCAAAACTGGAGTGTGCATGCATCCCAGAGCACTGGAACCCAGAAGAGAGCAGCTGGCCAGCTGCACTTCCGAGTTCCGTCTCGCGCATGCGTGCCAGCCAGCTGGTCTTCACATGAAAACCTGAAATCTGGAAGACAGCAGCTGGTCGCCGTGTGCGTGTGCGCCGGACCAACTGTCCAGCGCGCATGCGCGTGATGGAACCTGGAAGAGTAGCTGGTGGCGGCACCTGCCCACAGCGAGGGCTCTCCCTGCCACCTCTGGCACGCGTGCCATAGGTTCGCCATCATGGACCTAGCATATCCATCTGGTTTGTGCAAATGGACTATTAATTTTTTGCAGTTCTTTTTTGGTTTCTTCCTGAGAAGCATCAGAAAGGTTCCTGGTGCTACCTATGCCCACCTGCTCTTGGCAAGCCATACAGTATGCCTCCTACACTGCTTTTTGCAGAAGGATAATTCATAACAAGCCAGTGTTTGGCGGAACTTGGAGGAACTGTGCTTTATTTGCTGGCCAGGGAGGTTGATAGATATTGTGGGGGAAACGAAGCACTTATTGCTGGTCTTGTCTGCTTGGGGTTGAGATGAATGAGAAGGGGAGGGGGCTGACTTTGTTTAACGATGCATGCGAGTGCAAGTTTAAGCAAAGCATTAGGGAGTGGAAAGAATGGAGCAGCAACCAATTGTTGCCTAATTTATACAATACTTTCACATTTGACAGAAGCAGACTGAGGCCAATTGCTTCACCAAAAACCATAAGTAGATATAATTTTTCTGCACAGTACTTATCAGGGTTCCAATAGCACAGAATGATAACTTGTGGGAATTATTTAGTTACTATAGCAGGAATAAGGAGAAAGGAGACATGCAACTATTCTCCCCCCCCCAAAAAAAAGATCAGGAGAAATGGAAAAAAAGGAACTATAACCCCCCCACCCCCGTGCCCTTAAAAAGAGATGGCACTATGAAGGAGTGGAAATAAGACTGATTCATATTCCATAATATATTCCTGCCCACCCAAAGACTGTCAACTTCTTCATATGACTACCCAGCCCTGTATGTAATCAAAAAATGTTTCCATCTCATACTTGGAAGAAGCCTAATAGATATTGAATATGTATAAGCTTTAGACACATAAAAATTGTAAGTACTAGAAAATGCATATTTGTTTCTTTGTTTATAACAAAGTGGGCCCCAAACTTTTGGGCATCAGGGACCGATTCCATGAAGAATGGTTTTTTCGCGGATCAGAGAGGACGTGGTTTCACATGCTGCCTGCATACCGTGGATGGGGCTTCACTTGTTTGCACGGCCCGGTTGCTCGCAAACCACGAACCTGTGCCAGTCCATGGACTGGGGGTTTGAGACCTCTGGTTTATAGAATTCATATGGCCACCCAACTTGAACAATGTTATTCTGGTGATGTACATTAAACCAAAGAAGAAAAATAGAAAAATAAAATAATACCAGCTAAAACACATGGAACAACCATTAATTGGCAATCAGAAGTCCGATTTATTGCACGCCTCCAGAAGAGAATATCAGTCAACCTAGGCCAAACACCCTAAATTTGTTAATTTATATTTTGCCATTCCTTCTTTCAATTTTCCCCCAATGAAACAGGCTGGGGGCAAAAAAGACAAGTGATTCAAAATCACCCAATGGGGGAGGATGTACTTGATTTTAGGCCTCCCTTACCACACTGCGCACTCTCTCCCTCCGCTCCGTCCCTCCGTCCCTCTCTCTGCAAAAGTGCAAAAGTTAATCAACCCATAAAGCCTGTGAGCACAGGTGTAAGGGAATCCAGTACTTTACCATTACACATAAGAGTTTGGTTTACTATAAAGTATTGTTACCAGTAAAGAGGAAAATGTTGTGGAATCATACCAAAAGCCTCTGACAGTGTAACACATATGCAGGTCTAATTTAATGCAGCCTCAATGAGTTTAATACGACTTACCCGCACCCCCAATAAATGGGTAAACTATTACAATTCGAATCACAAAAATCCTTGGTGGCGAACCTATGGCACACGTGCCACAGGTGACACACAGAGCCATATTGGTGGGCACGCAAGCTCAGCTCTGGCCAGCTGATTTTTGGGCCTTCTGGGCCCACCAGAAGTCACCAAACAGACCATTTCCAGCCTCCAGAGGGCCTCCTGGGGATGGGGAGGGCCATTTTCACCCTCCCAGCCTCCTAGAAAGGCTCTGGAGCCTGCGGAGAGCAAAAAACAGGCCTACCGGGCCCACCATGCCATTGTGTGCCAAAAGTGGGGAGAGCGCAGGAGGGTCGCACGCACATGCGCGGGGGGCAAGGTGCATAGAATATGGCTGTGGGCACATGTGCACATGACACCCCCCCGCCCTTCGCCCATTTTTGGTTAGCCATCACTGATATAAATCCTTAAAATACTGGTCTTACTAGGGCTCAAATTCTGCTAAATTTCCTTTAAAAGTAAAGTACTTGCCTTCAGATTATTACTTATCAAACAAGCTTAAAGAATGCTAGCCTGAAACTCCTATTCCCATAATTTGATTGAAATTTATCTGGAAGGAAATTGAATCTCTAACCCATTCTCTTTGAAACTGCTGACAAATCCTGAATTCATCAGGCCTTGTGTTGTCCTCATATGATACTTCTCAAAAAAGCTGTTTGCCAAAAGAACCCGGGATGCCTTTTTAATATTCTATCAGTTCTTTTGATTGCTAATCCCTCAAAGAGAACCCAGTTTCCGTTGTGATTAAATTCAAAACAAAGCCCCTTCCTTTTGTTAACTTTCTAGCAAAAGAACTGTTTTGTTCTTGTGCATTTAACTGAAGCATATATTTCAGTTTCCAATATCTTAAAAGCAATTGGTAAACATGCATAGAAATTGTGGATTTTGAAACCGATGAAGATTCAATCGTCTAAGTATTAAACATGCTCAAATTGTACTTTTCTCAGAGGAAATTTACTCAAATGGCTGAAAACAAATAGTACCTTTTTCAAGTGAGTCCCCCGCCCCAATGGATTACGGGCAGAATTTTATACTACTTCACAAAGCCTATGTTATAGTGTTGCAGAAAATTTAAGTTTTAAATCAGAAGACAATACCACGAAGGGTAACAGAAACAAGCTTTATTTTGTGCAAAGGCTCAGACCCATTCACATGGAAAAAAATCTGAACCCAGGGCAACGCCCAAGCATCACTTTTATAGTTTTTACGTACATGGAGTATCATAACAAGGAAAAGAGAAGTTATTTTCATTGGTTATCATATCATCTGTCCATATATGGGCTATATCTTACATCCTCTGTTACATCTGTCACTTTCCGTACCCTTTCCTTACAAAATCATGTTTGAAACTAACTGGTAAACAGGTTACAAAGAATAACGTATAGAAATATTTCTGTACTTTCCAAAAGACTTGCAACACAACGCCTTTGCCAAACAATATTACTTCTGCTTATACTCGATAAGTAAAATCTCTAAGCCATATATGTATAAGAGCTTTCAGCTTTAGGGATATATAAGTTCCTTGCATTAGGGAGGTTTGCCTTATTCACAATAAACACAACCAGTACTGGCAGGAAGGGGAATTTACCCTGGCACTATATCCCATCGCTGCTCCCATGTAACACCACTCCTGCGCAGTCTGCACTGGCTTCCTGTGGTCTTTCGGGTGCGCTTTAAGATTTTGGTTACCACCTTTAATGCGCTCCATGGCTTAGGGCCCGGATACTTACGGGACTGCCTGCTGCTACCTTATGCCTCCCACCGACCTGTACGCTCACACAGAGAGGGTCTTCTCAGGGTGCCGTCCGGCAAGCAATCTCGGCTGGCGGCCCCCAGGGGTAGGGCCTTCTCTGTTGGAGCTCCTACTCTTTGGAACGAACTTCCCCCTGGTTTACGCCAATTGCCTGACCTTCGGACCTTTCGCCGTGAGCTGAAAACGCACTTATTTATTCAAGCGGGACTGGCTTAAAAGTTTTATTAAATTTTAATTGGGGTTATTTATGAATTTTAGGGTTTTAAATTGTTTTAAATTTCGGCCATTTATGTAATATGCTTGGTTTTAAGTTTTTGTTTTAATGTGTATATTGTGGGGGTTTTATTATTTGGCTGTACACCGCCCTGAGTCCTTCAGGAGAAGGGCGGTATAAAAATCTAATAAAATAAAAATAAATAAATAAATAAATAAATAAATCCGTGTGTCAGCTGCATCTTTCTGGGAGGCCATTCTGTCTTAAAAATCAATTTTTTTTCCTGCCTGCTTTCAAGATAGTTCTTTAGGGCAATTTTGGCTTCCTTTCCTGAGTACAATATGTTTCAGTGTGGCAGCCCTATCAGTTTGATTTATGACACTAGGAAAGGGAAACTGCATGGTATTTAGAGAAGCAGAGGGTGTGTGTGTGTGTGGAAATCAAGCCGGATGATTTTTGAATCTTGTCTGGAACTAGCAAAGCATGAAGAAGACAAGAAGGGAACAGATTCCTCAAAATGCTGGTAATCCCAATAGGGTTAAAACAATGCAGTAGCAAATGCTCAAGAGGGAGGAGGAATAGAATAATTTTAAATACAGTATTAAATAGGATATTATTGATAATATTAATAATATTAATATTATTATGTTAATATTGTTATATTAATATATAATAATAATAATAATATTAATATTATCAATTTTAATCTGTATTTATATGTATTTTAACTGCCTGTGAACCGCCCTGAGTCCTTAGGGAGATAGGGCGGTATATAAATTTGATAAATAAATAATAAATAAATAAATATATTAATAGTAATAGTATTAAAGGGTAGCACTGCTTGGACCTCTGAAAATAAAGAGATGCTACAAAGCAAAAAAAAAAAAGAATAGAACTTTATTACGGTCATAGACCAACAGTAGCAGGAGGAGGAAGAGAAGGAGGAGGAGATTATTTTACCCACCAAAAGTTAACAAGCAACTAGATTGCGTACTGACAAAAAGGAAGAAGTACTGAAATGAATGGGGCTTAAATTAGTGAAATCTGATTATTTCAATGAATCTGAAATCTGGCAGAATTTGGATTCAATCCATGATCACTTTTTTAGCCATGTGATTTCCAAACACATTGAGAAGTCATCTTCAAATGAAGTATCTGATGCAACAGGACGGAAAATCAGAATAGATTTCTTTCATGGTATATTATATAAGTCCTCATATGGATCATCCTTCCGTCACCTTCTGATAAGGCAATCTTGTTACTCATGACAATCTGCTAAGATATTTTCAGATAAGCAGGTGGCCCAGAGCAGTAAGGGAAGCTGTAAAACGTGTTAAGGAAAATGTGAAAAGTATATTTAAAACAGAACAGCGTGAAAGTTCAACAAACAATTATATTTTAAATGTTGTCAAGAGGAAGATGAATAATAACTAACAGAATGGCAACATTGGTTTTGATTAATCCAGCTGCATGTGTTGAGGACATCAATATTTTGCCGTACAGAGAGATTGTGATGGTCTTCAACTTAGTAAGTATAAAATAATCATTTTCTTAAACTTATGCCATCTCCATACAGATAAAAACCAATAGATCAAAGAAATATAGAAATAGGGGAGTCATGATAGCTGTGTTCCAATATCTCAGGGGCTGCCACAAAGAAGAGGGAGTCAAACTATTCTCCAAAGCACCTGAGGGTAGGACAAGAAGCAATGGGTGGAAACTAATCAAGGAAAGAAGCAACTCAGAACTAAGGAGAAATTTCCTGACTGTTAGAACAATCAATAAGTGGAACAACTTGCCTGCAGAAGTTGTGAATGCTCCAACACTGGAAATTTTTAAGAAAATGTTGGATAGCCATTTGTCTGAAATGGTGTAGAGTTTCCTGCCTGGGCAGGGGGTTGGACTAGAAGACCTCCAAGGTCCCTTCCAACTCTGTTATTATGTTATGTGAAGGTACATCAAAAGAAGACAGCAAACATTTTAAAAAAAACCCTTAGGGCAGGGGTCTCCAACCTTGACAACTTTAAGACTTGTAGACTTCAACTCCCAGCATATGTAGAAGTCCCAATAAAGGGGAATATTTGCAGCTCAGGGTTGTTGAAATGAGGGGTCCTTGGTGCTCTTTGAGCTTGGCTCTTTTCTTGCAGACATTTCATTGCCCAAACTAGATAACATAATCACACTAGTAAGGGATGGGGTATGCTCTCATATACATGAGAATAGATTAACTCCAAGGTTAACATCAGACCAACAACCAAGGAGTAAACAGGGCAAGAAGCTGCCAAGCAAGCCAATAGTTAACAGCCCAACCAAAGAATCTCCAAAACCACTTTCATCAACACTGACAAGGCAAGCCACTAGAATATAAAATGAGAGCAAACTCCACTCCTTACTAGCACTGATGATATCACCTAGGTTGAGTAATAAAATGTTTGTAGGAAAACAACCAAGCTTAGAGAGCACCAAGGACCTCTCAATAGAAGCACCTTTTAGATTAGAACTTCCAATGTTAAGTGTAGAAGTTTGAGACAGGTTACGGACATGGATAATGCTTGCAAAAGACTAGATAGATAAGATATAAATGATATTAAGCAGGCTAATTCAAATGCAAGTTCCTTGTTAAGATTGCAAACTTTAAAATAATTAAGAATGGGACACATGCTGGCACTCTTTTGAGAATGAAACTACAAGATACAAAAATCATATTATCGGCCCTGTGGATGCTCTTTATTTGCAATATTTATAGTCTGGCCCTATTCCAAAAAACTCTGGCTAGCGTACAACAGAAAGTGTTTAAAGTGTTTTATCGGCACTGGCATTCCTCAATAAAGTTGCATCACTTTAAAAAGGTCCTGCTTCTTACAATCTGAAGCCCAAGATAAACATGAAGTATTTTGTACCTGAAGATGAAGCTCTTTCATTTTCTTAGATTATATGTCTGAGACATGATCTAGTGCTCTCTGCATGTGTTCAAGCCAGGGGTGAAATGTTTTTTTTCACTTTTAAAAGCATTTTTTTCTACAACCTCTTCAGCTGTTGTTAAAAAATGCTTTTAAAAGCTTCTGATGATCAGGCAACTCAGCTGGGATCGTCAGAGGAGCCTTTTAAAATAATTTTTCTACAATCTCTTTGGCCGAAGAGGTTTTAAAAGCCTCTGACGATCCTAGCTGAGCCGCGCGATCATCAGAGGCTTTTTTTTTACTTTTAAAAGCATTTTTTTGGCTGAAGAAAAAATGCTTTTAAAAGTAAAAAGAAAATCTCTGATGATCGCGCGGCTTAGCTGGGCATGGGGTGGGGAGGGGCAGGGATTTTTGCTACCGGTTCTCTGAACTACTTGCCACCATCACTACCAGATTGGGCAATCCAGTCCGAACCGGGAGCAGTTCACCCCTGGTTCAGGCTACAGCTTCCACTTTTCCTAACCAGCAATATCTACAATGTTTATTGGAGATTTGGGGAATTGTCAACTCGATGCAGCTAGAGGACACCACATGCAAATTAGAAAGAGAGAGGAACTTCACAGAGAAAACATTATTTGCTTTGTTGCTACTTCTTTGTACTAGGTCAGGCTTTGCTAGCTGAGGAATTCTGGGAGTTGAAGTCCACAAGTCTTAAAGTTGCCAAGTTTGGACACCCCTGTACTAGGTGATATAAAGCACACATAAGAATAAACACTGACCATTTATTAAAGAAGTGCCTTAATATAAATTGTAGTTCTTTGTAATAAATGCTTTTCTTTTCAGTGCAAAGCCCTTCAGCTCTATTCAGCACAGCCAAAGATTTGTTGGAAACACAAATCCAAAAATATCTGGAGGGGTACCAGTTACTCTTATTTCTTAGACTACTAGACATTAATAACAGTTTGATTCAAGAACTGGAAAAAAGCCCATTTTTAAAGAGAGATTGAAGTAAAATTCACAATGAAACGATTCATATTTGAAGAGTATTGCCTTTGTTCCTATAATGAGGTACAAGGAAAATCAAATGACCTTCATGTGAGAAGATGCATCAGAGTCTTCTAAGAGATTGTAAGGGAGCCTTTAATGAATTCTTGATTAAGGGTCTTTAGTTTTAAAATACCATGTTACACACTGTGTGGTATTTTCTTTTGATTCCATAAAGATTTGAGAGAGGGGGTTGAGTCTTGAGAAATAATTTTCACTCCCTCCCCCAAACTAGAAATTTTTTCCAGCTTGTTTGACATATCATCATATCCTTTGTTTGCATTAAAACAATCTTCAGGCACTGTCCTTCTTCCGCTTTGTCACAGGATAGTATTTTCAAAATTTTACATAAGTACAGTTCCTAATTTTATAATGCAGTTGAAAAGTTTTTTTTAACTTTGAACGTTTTTATTTTTAAATGCCTTTTTAATTTGCTGAATTAAAAATAAAAAAGTCAGAGGGAAAGCAAATGATTAAAACATAAACAAAAAATTGGAAGTTTTGCAGATAAAAACATGTAATGTTTGTGATATTAAGGAGAAATAAAAACATTTCAAATATGCTTATTAAATATTATTTCCAGAATATTTGAACAAAGATGGTTAATTAGGAAAATAATATTAACATAATTAATAAATTGTAACTAAAATGTACTTTTCAATTGTAATAGTTTTTCAAAGCTTTTGGTTTTTTTTTCCCCAGCTGGAGTAATTTTCCACTTTTAAATGCTATGGATCCAGTGAAACATGTCTCTTTATTTTTTAGAGTTTTGCAAAAACACATTTCACTGCTCATGGTAGGAATTCAAGTGATTTGTTATATTTCACCAATTTATATCTCTTAGAAAGTATGGACAACAAAACCATATCAATATTCCTTGTGAGAAACTGAGAACAATTTCTCAAAAGGCTTAAACCAAAATGACAAATTGATTTTTACATCCAAAGTTGATGTCTCAATTTGCATACAACCCTGCCAATACAATCCAGAAAAACTACGGTTTACACTGAAATTTTAGTGAAGTGCTAGCAACAGATTGTCTTCACAATCCTTTTCTTGCTGACTTAATATTATGCTGCAAAGAGTTCCAATTAGATTATAAATCTAATCAGATCCCAAATCATTCTCTCAGGGCTGGTGGTATGAATAGAATAGAATAGAATAGAATAGAATAGAATAGAATAGAATAGAATAGAATAGAATAGAATAGAATAGAATAGAATTTATTGGCCAAGTGTGATTGGACACACAAGGAATTTGTCTTGGTGCATATGCTCTCAGTGTACATAAAAGAAAAAGAAAAAAAATACCTTCATCAAGGTACAACATTTACAACACAAATGATGGTCATAGGGTACAATTTAACCCTTAATGATAGCAACAAAAAGTTACAGTCATACAGTCATAAGTGGAAAGAGATTGGTGATGGAAATGATGAGAAGATTAATAGTAGTGTAGATTTAGTAAATAGTTTGACAGTGTTGAGGGAATTATTTGTTTAGCAGAGTGATGGCCTTCGGGGATAAACTGTTCTTGTGTCTAATTGTTCTGGTGTGCAGTGCTCTATAGCGTCGTTTTGAAGGTAGGAGTTGAAACAGTTTATGTCCTGGATGTGAGGGATCTGTAAATATTTTCATGGCCCTCTTCTTGATTCATGCAGTATACAGGTCTTCAATGGAAGGCAGGTTGGTAGCAATTATTCTCTCTATCTATAATAACCATTTAGCCTATCCTTTTAAAAATGATGGATTAGAAACTTTTATATATATATATAAAAGTCCCCCCTCCCCAGGTTTCTAATTCATTGTATATATGTATGTATATATATGTATGTATGTATGTATGTATGGGTTTTTTCCTATCGAAGCAACCTGATTTACCCAAATATGGGAGGCTTTCCATATTTGCTTCCCTTTCGCCTTTCAGCTTCCCTTTCGCCTTTCAGCCCCAATCCAGGAGCCCTCACAGGCAGTCGCTTTCACAACAAACTATTTTGTGTTAAATTTACTGACAAAGAAATAAATCTCTCCCCTGGTGCAGCTGACAAAGCGAGGACAACCTGTGGCTTAGAGGTTAATACATCTGCCTAATACGCAAGCAAGCCCAGGTTTGAATCCCAGAAGGGTATGGCTAGCTGATGAGAGCTAAATAGCCTGAAATAGATCTATACTAGTCTTCCTTTATTTCTTTGTCCAGTTCCAGATCATCTGCTTTTATTCTTCCCTTACGGGTATCTTTCCCTTTTCTCCGTGTGTCATCTTTTACAGATTTAGAGAGAAGGGAGGGCACATTCATTCTCAGTCAAAAGACATTGTATAGGCATGTTCTGGTAAGAAAAAAAAGCAAAGGACTCAATGAAAATTGCATAGAAGTTGCAGCCTAGATTAAAATACTGTAAAAGAGACAAAATGATTTATTAATAAGACCTTCATCCAAAGTATTCTTAAATTTTAGAAGATAAAAACTGACAATTAAAATTTATCGGCTTCAAAAGAGCACCAAGAATACCAACACTGTATTGCAAAGAAAGATCAGCTAGAACTCAATTATCAGAAAATCAAAATAATGCCACTTGCCCAAAGGCCCCAAAACTACTCCTGGATGATAGACGGCCACAAGATTGAGCAGGAATCTTGTTTCAAATATCTGGGAGGAGTCTTACATTCTGTCAACAGTAGAAAACCCCATGGGGACTACGTCACTGAAAATACACACAAGAGCTTATCTGCCATCCTTAAATTCCTCAAGACAAGCTGTGGCTACTACATTCCTACAGCACTCAAATTATTTGAAGCCAAGCCAGTTTATGGTGCCCAGCTGGGACCTTTCTCCAGTTTTGCATCATTAGAACTTATTCAATCTAAACTTCTAAAATTGGCACTGCTCAACTGCTGCCTCAGACTTCCCTTTTTTCCCCTTGGCCTTGAACCACCAACTGTGAGGGATGATTTTTCAGTCCACGTGGAAAAACACTGTGACAACTAAAATCTCAAACTTCGGTTTTTCTCCAGGTCTTCTACTCAGCATGGGATATGATCAGGCCAAAGCACTCATTTAAACAGTACATAGCAGACGCAGAGGAATATTGAACTAGCCAGATCCCCAACCTTTATTGCCAGTGAACCCACCCTTCTGCCTACCCTATGACAACTTAACTAAACTTGAAGTATCTAACAGCCTGACAGCCTTTACTCTGGCACTATGTCATATCCTTGTTCTTGGATTAGAAGCAAAATATCTTCAAAGAAAAACCAGAAAGTCCAGTTGCCTCTTGAAAAAGCACCTTTGGGATATCCATCTTGTTGTTAAAGATTTTGATCTTTTATTACCCACAGAGAGTTAAGGGAAAGGAATGGAATACTAGCTTCCAGGCAAAAACATTCCTCTTGCACATGTTTCCACTATTTAATAAGGGGATCCAAGAGGCTAATTAAGCTTAGAAAAAAATAAGGGGTCATTTGGGTCCAGAGACATACATAAACATGTTGACACTTCTTGAGATCTGTCCAGGGTGCTGAATAAATCAGTCCTTATTCTAGTTATCCAGTTCATTCTTTTCAATGTTTAACTATATATGAGCTGTTAAAATACTTTCGAAGTGATTCCTGTGAGACATGTATGAAAAATTCCCCATAAGTCAGCTATATCTTTTATCAGGCTTGCACAGCTGCTTCCTAAGTTTCTCATGACTGTCTCCACATGTGCATATCCAGGCATTTCTGTTGTATAGTTCTAAAGGGTGTGCAATCCTTCCCATTTATTTTCTGCTCTTATCAGCTTCTTCAAAATAAATTTCCTCAACTATACATATTAATATGTTCAAATTCTAACGACATAAAATTAAATATAGTCTGTTTTGGTGTCATAAAGTCAGATATAAAGGTACATAGCTCCTACCGCTGCACTATAGAGAGTATCTTAACTTACTGTTCCTGTGTATGGTTTGCTAATTGCACAGTGGCAGATAGGACAACACTCCAGAGGGTTAAAATCATTGCCCAGAGGATCATTGGTTGCCCTCTCCCCTCCTTGGAAGAGCTTTATAGCTCCCGCTGCCTTAAGAAAGTTCAAAACGTTCTTAAAGAGCCATCTCATCCTAGGCACACTTTTTTTTGAACTATTGCCCTCTGGCAAACTGTGAAGGACAATAAAAACAAGGACAAATAGGCTGAAAAACAGCTTCTATCCCAGAGCAGTAACTATGTTGAATTATACTATATTGTGCAATATTAATGCAGTATCAGGGGTTTTCAATTCAGTTGTGTAGAATGTGAAGGATGTGTGTTTTTTTTGTGTGTTTTTTTATAGTTTTCATATAGTATGAATGATGTACACTGAAGATGGCATTAAATTTCATTGTACAAGGTGCAATGACAATAAAGTAAACTTAAACATAAGAGTCAGTGAACCTTCTGCTAGGTGACATAAATCTACATAAAGCTATGAATATGTCCACATCATGACATGAAAGACTACTTTCCTGTTTGTAGTCCTGATACACATTGACGATATGCAGTTAATGTACAAGAGAATCATTGCTGACCCACATCTTCATGCATAGGAACTGGATTTACGTGAATGTGTATAACTTCCTTTCAAAATTTCCCAATGTAAATGCAGCAAGAAAGTTCCTACAGCCATGTACAGATTGAATCTTACACAGAAAAAGAAAAGGAAGGCCGATAAGCTTCCAGTAGGTGAAATTAACGAGTAGCAGTTGGTCTAAATTTCTTTCCAGAGCTATCAATGTTTCTGTTCCAGACAATGCCTGTTGACAATTCATTTGGCACCATTTAAACAGTGGCAGAAGGATATAACTAAATTTATGTGGCAAGGTAAAAAAAACCAAAAAAACTATGACTTAAATATAAAGTTTTACATGATGCAAGGGAAAGGGAAGATTGCGTTTATCTAACCTAAAATTGTATTATGCAGCTTTTTTTTTTTTTTTTAGTTTGGGTGAAAGAATGGAAACAAGGCTTTTGGAGTTAGAAGGACCCAGCCCAAGATGGTGTGCCATGAATATTTGTGGTAGGATAAAGTCAAGGTTAATGTGGAATTTTAAAAACATTGTGTTAGACACACAATATTGAGAATACAGAATTGATGCAAACCCAGGTTGTGCCCAAAAACACATTTGTGGATCTCAGCATAAGAAGCATTTTATAAACAAAAAGCAATAGACAAACAGAAATGATTAACTTATCATATTAAAATTTTGCCAAGGAGAATGTAAAATAAAATCAAGAGGAGACTAGTGGCAGAAGGATACAGCTGTCAATGGTTCTCTTATTTACAATTATTAGAAAGATTTAAGGTAGATAAAAGAATGCATGGTTTTGAACACTGTAAGACTGAATTTGAAATAGAATTGTGTATAAATGATAAACATGTAATTGCTACAATATACAAACTTTTATTGAAATTTGAACCAGCAAAAGAGCAAGTAATAGAATGTATGATAAATTTTCATTTATAATATACACATGGGACGACGGAAAAATATGTGGTTGAAAGGATTGATTTACATTAAGTTATAATTTTAAACTTCTATAAAATGATATACCGTTGGTACATATTTCCAGAGAAATTGTCTAGAATGTAAAAAGGCACTTCAAATTTATGTTGGAACTGTGAACAACAAGGAACCTTTTATCATGGCACTTCAAATTTATGTTGGAAATGTGAACAACAAGGGACATTTTATCATGTTTGGTGAACGTGTAAAAAAGCTAGCATAGTCTGAATTGAAATACATATACTGAGCCAGAAGATTTTAAATGCACAACTGATGCACAACTGAAATCAGAGATATTTCTTTTGGGCACTGATAGAAAAACAGTTGGAAAAAAAAGTCACGGAACTTCGTTTTTATACATGGTAACTGCAACAGGATAATTGTATGCACAAAGATAGAAAGATCTGACACTATCCACAATGGAGGAAAAACTGGTGAGAATGATGGAATTCGTTGAAATGGCTAAATTAACTTCTTTGATCAGAGAAAAGGCAAAATCTACATTTATTACTACCTGGAAACTCCTTTATATACTTTTTGTGGTGGGAGGGGAATGCTCATTTGTAAGCATGAAGTCTATGGAGAAAGGCTACTCAGCATGCATGTTAAGGATATAGATATTTAGTACAGATCTACTTGTACGCTGCACTTTGTCTTAATGACTAGACAGAAGAATTGGCAACACTAATGGGAATTCCTAAAGTAGATGCATGAATTCCCTGGATAGCTTCTTTCTGCAGCCCTGGGAGCCCTCACCTCCAAGCAGATTACCAAAATCTAGCTGAAAGGATGAAAAAAAGTGGCATAAGAAAACCAAATGGGGAAATGGATCAAGCCCAAATTCCCTCTCTTTCAGATGACATTGTATTGCCAGATGTAATTAAACTACTGTTTCCAGAACTATCAGTCAGCACAGCATTAACAATATTTGGAGATTCCAAAGGTTTCTTATTCCTGAAATGCTGCTTGTTTATAGATCAAAAAATTTAAGACTAAGTCAAAACTAGTTCATGTTAACTGTCAGTTCTGCGTTTAGATTCACTAAAACAAGAGCTTGCAAAGCTATGCAAAGTATCACTTTAATATTACCACCAATTTAAAATCAGACACAGATTTTAAAAAAAGAAAAACAAGGAGAAAGGAGACTCAAATTTGACAAAATCATTAGCAATTTTGATTTTAATGTGTTGACATTCTGAATAAGTAAAAAGCAAGGCAGAGTTGACTCCAGAAGCTTTTGAGGCAAATTTTATGAACTGAACAAACTTCAAAATATACAAATAGAGTTTACACAGCACAGAATCAAAAGTACAATATTGTCAAATGTAGGCATAATTAGCAAAGAAAAGCAGGTTATCCACTGGCCCAACCACCTTCAGGCTAAGAGAATGCAAAAGTTCAATGCCTCCTCGCACCAGAAGTCCCATAAGAAATTGTGCTTTGTTCTAATTTTGGAATCTGTAAGAAACAAACATGAGGAAGGAAACTTTTTAAATATGTATATTTCTGAAACAGAATTTTTTTTTAAGGAAAATCACCATGAAATAAAATGCTACAAATTATTCATCCAAAAATACTAAACCAATTGTATGTTTTAATACTATAAATATAAGGATTAATAGTTATTCTCTGTTATCTATTTATTTGGCTTATATTGCTGCTGAACTAGATACAATTTGTGATGCATACTATAGAGACATAACTGATATCTATCTTCATGTTTGTCTGTGGTGTCAGATAAATGAAATGTGTATCTGTTCATAATGTGTGCCTAACCATACGAGAAAAGGGAGGGATAAATTCAACAATACTGACTATTTAATGAGTCTTACCTTCAGTTGTCTACTATTTCTGCAATTTTAGGAAAGCCTCATTTATACATTCTACATCGCTGTAGGACACTGCTTGAAGAATTCTTTCATAGGTCAGTGCACATGATCTATGGCTACAGATATAGATTAGGAGGATCACTGTAGACTTTGGCGGATGATGAAAATGGTGCACAAGCTATGTTACTGCGAAGCAAAAGCATGATACACAAACTACACAAATTCGCTCCCAATTTCCAACTTGCAAACATAGTTGCTGGAATCATTCCTCATTTGCTAAGAGACCTGCAGCCAGTGGTGGAACAGAGTAGGAATAAAATATTAAAGTGTTATTTAGTTTGGATCCGGAGGGATATGAGCAAAGCACGAAGCTGTCATGATGAATGAGAAAATACTGATATAAATTTTGTAAGTAAAAAAATAAAACCTGCAGTATTTGGAGAATTGAAGCACATTCAAAACAGAATGACTTGCAATCATAGAAAATGTTTTTCCCTCAAACAAACTAGGAGTTGGCTTAAGTATTCATTGAGGCCAAAAAGATTGCCAAACCGATTAAGTGAAAAAATGAACGGAAACTAAAAATAGTAAAATAATTTTAATGGACAGAATAGTGTAAGAATACCAACTGTGCAAGACTTTAATGAAGCAGCACAAGATCTTGTGAGATTTGGGGATCATGCCTGAAAATATTGCTGACCTTCAGGTTAATTTTTATTGTTCTGGTATATTTATGTCAAGCATCGTGATTTCATTTGTGCCTGAAACATTAAAGAATGGCAAAAAACAAAAAAACCAATGTACAACTCTCTGAACTAGTAGATATCCTTTTCTTGTATTCCGTATTTCAGATACATGTGTTGGGAATAATGACAGATACCGATCCTTAGAATAAGTATCTTCTCAGCATCCATCATCCAAAATTCAAGAAGTTGCTTTCACATTTCTATAGTGGCTTTCAGTTCAGTAATAATCAAAATATGACCCTGCTTGTCAAATTTTCTACCTGTACTGTGAGAGGAAATGAAAAACAAAAGAACTTATTTGCTCAGCGAGACCACCGAGATTTTAATCCCAAAAAGTGTCAAATACCAAAATCAATTTTGCCTAGGGAACTGTGGAAATTATAGTCCAAAACATTTGGAATGTGCCAGGTATCGGAGGTGGAAGCCATGCCAGCTTTCCTGACAGCAGGAAGCTCACTTGAACAATTATTAGTAAAACAGGTTTATAACTATTTCAGGAATCACAGAAGAGGGACAGGCAAAGCCAAGCACCTTGCCAGGTACAACCTAGCAGAAGAAGAATCAAAGAACATGTCCTCTGTGCAAGCATGCCTGAGAAGAAAAGCAGCAGAAAGTGGCCACAGATTGCCAGCCTTTTAGACAAAGAAAAGCCAAATGTCAAAGAGGGAATACAAACTCCTTAATTCTCTATCTGCATCCTCAAAAGTCATGTATTGAAAAAGCCTAAACTATAACACTAGCAAATTATTTGGCACTGAAGGCAAATGTTAAAGCAGGAATCCTAGCTGCAAACATACCAGAGTAAATCCCATTGAATTCAGTGTTTTCTCCCAATAAATACTCATAGGAAGCCTTCAAAATAGTTATTTTAATTTAATATTTAGTTTAATTTAATTTTAATTGAATTTTAATTGTATTAATTTATTTATAATTTTATATTCTAAGGGTTTTATATCGGTCTCTGACCGTTTTAGTTTAAATTGGCCGGTTAAATATTTCATTTTAAATGTATTTTAAATTTGGGATTTGTATTGTGTACCTATGTGTTTTAGATAAGGCTGTACACCGCTCTGAGTCCTTCGGGAGAAGGGCAGTCTAGAAATCTAATTAATTAATAAATAAATAAATAAATAAATAAACTTGCAACTAATGTATTACTTTAACTTCAGATTGATGTATTTTATTTATCTGATGTCATAATTATGCTGCTAGCATTATGGGAAATTAATGTTGTTTTGGACTGATGTTTGCACATCTTATTATTTTTTAAAACACTATCCAATTATTTCTTTTAAATATAAGGAAAATAGATATGCTATATAGGATTGCCCAGCATGGAAATTATTACCCCTAAAGAATGAAGAACTAAATGTATCTCATGTTTTATTGTTAGGTTTCTGCATAAATTTCAAATTAAGCCCGGAGGATTCGAAAACAAAAGTATTCAAAAGAATATTCTGATATTCTGATATTCTTTATATCAGAATATTCGAAAGTCATGTGTTCTGATCAGGGGTGAAATCCAGCAGGTTCTGACAGGTTCTGGAGAACCGGTAGCGGAAATTTTGAGCAGTTTGGAGAACCAGCAAATACCACCTCTGGCTGGCCCCAGAGTGGGGAGGGAATGGGGATTTTGCAGTATCCTTCCTCTTCCCCACCCACCAAGCCATGCCCACCAAGCCATGCCCACAGAATCAGTAGTAAAAAAAATTGGATTTCACCACTGGTTCTGATTGACATTCAGCAGTACAAAGTACTGAGGAGAGTGACAGACTTCTTCTACTATAAGCATTGAATCAACCCAAGATTGGAACCACACCTCTATATATACCATAGGTGGTAAGAAGCTTATCCAATTCAGAGTGTTGTAGTGTTGTTATGCCATCATCCTTCAGTCCTCCCAAGTGGCTTTGCCATTTCCCTTACACAATGGCTAATTAGGGGTTGATTCTGTTTATTTTCCCCATCCAAAAGTTTTAAAAAAGCTGAGGGAAGAACAACAGCTGATAGGGTGTTGGCTGATTGTTATTTTTTCATGGCCAATTCAGTGGGAAAATGGAGGAGAGGAAAATGGAGGAGAGGAATGAGGAGACTCGAGCAATGATATTAAAGTAGGTGCAGAGTTTATGAGGGGAAAAGCTCTAGTAATGTATAAAGAATAATCCTGCATCTTTGTTATAAAAATGTTTATTGATATAAAATATACTCCAAGAAATACAGGTGGTCCTCATTTAGTGACTACAACTGGGATCAGCAACTCAATAATTACCGTTAAGCAAAGTTCTTATGATCTTACTTCAGTTTTCCTTTGTTTTACAGACCTGCGACAGTTGTAAATGCAAGTTTATGTTTTTTCATCACTGTCATAACTGTAAATATTATGTTACATAAAGCATTGGTGTAGTATATGTGTGGATCTGAGCATTGTGACCTTTTGTCCTTTTGTACATGACAGATGGAAATTTCATCAATGGACATATTTTTTAAGTATTAGCCAAGATGTTTTAGTATGGTACCCAATGTGCTGATAACCACTGAGATCACATTACTATGTGTGGGTAATCTATTGTCTGATTCACAGTCTAAGACTGTGGAAACTAAATAACTCAAGAATCATTAAGGTAACATTTAAGAATATAGGCAGCTCCTAGTGAGGTGAGTTTTGTTTTGTTTTTTGTGGTAAAATTAGGTGTTCATCTGATAAATTCAATGTTTCCAGATATCCAAGAAGTCCTTTTGGTATTGTTCCAAGAGCTCCAATCACAATAGGTATAACAACAGGGTTTTTTTTATAAGAGTTCAACTTTGATCTGCAAATCCCAGTATTTCATAATTTTTTCTAATTGTTTTTTCCTCAATGCAAGCATTACCCAAAATAACACCATCAATGAACCAGATTTTCTTGGTTTCAGTAACTATTAGATGTTTTCATGAATAAGATGTCTGTCTGTTTGGATCTTAAAACTCATAAGATCTTAACCCACTTATTTTCCAAAATCTTCTCAACTAGATGGTCCCAGTAATTTTTGCTACATTTCAATCCAAACCTCCGGCAAAATTTTTAATGAATAATTCTGGCAACTCGGCACAACTGTTTACTGTTGTTTGTTACCTGTTGAATTTTTGCCTTCATGCAATTACTTGCCAAAGCTCGTGCTTGAGCTGCTAAAATAAAGCCTTCAGTTTCTTTCTTTTTCTAACACACCTGATTTAAAAACTCCACGGGAGCTTATCAGTATTAATATTAGTTTAGCTTTCTAAAAAAATCTCAGTAATGTTGGGTGATGTACAATTGAGGAAAAGAATAACTGTGTCGGGAGACAAAGTTCATTAGGAATATATGATCTCAAGATTAAGAGAGGTCATAAGCCTTTGAAAGGCAAACGGTACTTTTATGTAAGACGGCACTCAGTTCACTCACATGCTTACCAGATCTATCCAGCTTTTTCATCTTGACTGTCACAACACAGCTAGAATAATAGGCAATGCCCAGCAGGCCTCCTTTTTTTGTAATGACCCACCACAGGATTATTCCTTCCTTCCCCAAAAGAAGTAAATTATAGGAACCAGCAACTTGCATGTTGCATTTTTCTACACTAAAAACCTATGTCGTACATAATTCCCATCATTCAAACAAATGAGTGATTTTCTTATTCAAAGAGACCTTAAATAAGCTACCAGAACTTAATCTTGATGTTATTAGCACAAATTCTTCTAGCTGTCCTTGGCTATTTAATAACAGGTATCTGTGCATTTTCAACCAAGTTCTGAAAAACAGTCAGCTTTCAATGGCAAGATACTCAATATCCCGTGAATGCTTAATTTGCATTACTTTTGCCTTGCATGAAAATATATAATCTATTTTTTTAACCGAATTTGGAATATTTTCATGAATCCTATTTTTAGACAGAAGACTCAGTGGCTGAACTATTGAGCTTCTCCCTGCCTTCTTTCTTCCAGATATCAAATATATAACATATAATAAAATTGTAATAAAACATGAGCACAATAAAATATAACTTATTCACAATTTAATCAGGGGTCAAAGATTGGGGGCTTTTCAACTCAGACAAAAAAGTTCCATTTATTATGCCAAAGGGTTGGAAAACCTAACTCAGCATGTTTATTTATTATTTATGAAATTTCAAAACCGTCTAACTGTTTCGACGATTCTGAGTGGCTTACAAAACGTGTGAATAAGATTACGCAGTTCCTTTTCCCCAAATCATTGGCTCTATGGTTATTTTTTAACATTCTACATACTAGTGTAAGAATTTAAATATTTAAATATAAGTACTTAATAATGAAGGCGAATAAATGTATCCCAGGATAATGCAGCAGGATCCAAAACCGGGACCAGAGATTTTGTCTTTTCAGCTTTCGGACTCATGCTGGGCTAGAGAGAAGTTCCCTGAAGATGGCCTTCAGCACAAGTCCAAAAGCTCAGAAGACAAAACCTCTGGTCCCAGTGATGGACCCAGATTTGCTCCTGCATAAGTACTTATTCCTAATATCCCTAAAATATTATCCTACACTTATTTGGGAGCAAATATCACTGTTGTCAACTTCAATGATGTCATCTTTGTTGATGCAATCTCCTTTGCATGACTAAAGTTTCATATAGAAAATACACTCACTTAGTGAAATCTAACACTTGCTCTCCCCATATCAGACATCATTCTTTCAGCTTTAAGGACCATTTTAAGAATTTCAGCATGGAAGATAAATTATGGCATATGGAAGCAACAATGATTGATATAAAGATCTAGTTTGGAAGTGATACATTGGAAGATCTAGTTTGGAAGATCTAGTTCAGATCTAGTTTGGAAGTGATACATTGGAAGAACATTGTAACAACTCATCCCTGATGACATTAACACCACATTAATTTCAAACAGGAAGTCAGATTTCAATTTGATTCCAGAACCAGGTGGTGGTGATGATGATCAAGATGACCACCATTATTATCATCCTCATTTTGGTTATTTAAGACCAGTTGAAAAATGTATGCAGCCTGTAGGATCTTTTAAGCAAGGCACGCTTGTCAACATGATAACTAGCTACATACATTATTAATACCTAGACTTGATGGGTATTATTAATACCTATCAATCTTAAAAAAGCCAGAAGGTGTTGAATCCATGAATGCAACCCTGCTAATATCTTGCTATTGGCCTGAGAAGATCTCCTCAATCTGAAAGACAAGGTAAATATAATTTATTTATCTATGAGATTTTATCTTGAACAAGTTTATCTATTTCTAATCTGATATCTCTCCTACTTGTAACTATTCCAAACATTTAATTAGTCTATTCAATCTTGCTCTCTAGAGATCCTGTTTTCAATACATTGGAAATTTTCTCTTGATTGCTGATCCTATCCTGAGCTTTAATGATATGTGATTTCATATTTTTTATTGATTTATTAGCTGCAACCAATGTTCCTTAAGCTTCACATGCAAAGACGAAAGACATTCTGCTTGGGGGGAAAAAGGAAATATACAACAGTTCAATTGATTGATCAATTGAATTCAGTTGAAGAAAGACCAGAAGACTCTCATATTCTCTAACACAATAAGTAAACATTGATTTGGTCAATTTAATGACCAAATTTCCAATGTGCACACTAGAAAACGAAATTAGTTGAACCGAAGGATAATTGTGAAGTCACACTAGCTTACTGAAGAAATCCTGTTCTAACGCCTCTAAACTTTTAAAAAGGGGTTTATTGCTAAAATTCCCTTTGCTACACAATTATAAATGATGTTGGAGCTCTATTCCTTTTTCACTTAGCTATCCTAACAAAATTATAGATTGGGCACTGTTTGCTTTCATTCAGATTGATCAAACTCAGAGTTTCAACATTTTGTTTTTGTTGTTACTCATATCTATTCCATAGATCTACCACACTTGAAAAACTGGTCTCTACCTTTCACTGCTCTTGCAAAAAAAAAAAGGCATGAGGGAGAAGGAAGCCTGCCCTGTTTTAATTTTCAATTGTTCTTTAAGTATTATGTCATAATTCTCTTGTTGTTCAGAAAGTCACCACTTGAAATACCAGGAGGAATTAAGCACAGAAAATGAATCTCTTCAGGCTTTCTGCTACAGCTCACCACTACGGGAAAGGGAAGAATAAATATTGAATGTAGAACTGCCCTGGATGATATTTTCAGATATTTTCTCATTGATATATAAGAAATCTCAGAGACATTAAAAATAAATATTCATACCTATGAGAACAGGAAGTTAGGAAGCACATCTAAAGGGAAAGGTATAGTTAACTATGCAGACATACAAATAAATCAGATTTAATTAAAACTGAGGATTAAAACTAGGTTTTATGGGAAAGTCTATGGTTTGAAAGTTCCAGCAGGAAAATTGGGTTCTAGTCCACCTCAACCATGCAAGCTCATGAGGTGATTTTGGCCCATTCATTGTCAGGCCAACCTACCTCACAGAACTGTAGTTGTGGGGATGAAGTGTAAAGAGGGAACATATGCAAGCTGTCTTGAGCTCCTGGATGAAAACCAAGATAGCATATAAATAAATCTGAGTCAAATTTCCTGCTTATTGTATTTGATAACAAATTGCTATGGGATTTTCCATTATAAAGCAGTCTAAAGACTGAGGTGACAAAGTCACGTATTTTTCACAGCTAGCCATCTTTGCAACACATTATTTTGAAAGTAAGCCGCCCTGAGTCTTCGGAGAAGGGCGGGATATAAATTCAAATAAAAAAAAAACATACTGTCAGCCTTACCAGGTAGACCAGATGGGAAACAGATGAGCCAATTCTCGTTTATTGTAAAGCCACATAATCAAATTTTGCAAATCTTGAAAGTAGCAATAGAGAGAATGTTTATTGGCCAAGTGTGATTGGACACACAAGGAATTTGTCTTGGTGCATATGCTCTCAGTGTACATAAAAGAAAAGATACGTTCATCAAGCAATAGCACTTAAACTTATCTACAGCTTCATAGAGCTTTACAGCCTTCTCTGATCAGTTTACAGAGTCAATATATTGCACCCAACAATCTGGGTCCTCAATTTACTGACTTCAGAAGGATAGAAGGCTGGGTCAACCTTGAGCCTGTTAGGATTGCACTCCTGGTGTGAGCAGTGAGTTAGTCTGCTGCAGTACTGCATTCTAATCAGTGCACCACCCTGGCTCTTTCACATCTCTTACAAATCTCTCACCCTCTCCTATACAACCCAAGAAACTAGAGAGAGTCCTTTCTGAGCCTGTTGCTCCATCCACTATCGAGCAAAAAAAAGATCCCTGTTTTTAGGAGAGAAGCAAAGCAGGGATCAGGGACCATTAAAGGCCAATGATGCTTATCTACAGGAGACTCATTTAATGAAATAGGATGAATCTCTATTAATAAAGGAGTAAATAGGATAGGTTTATTGCACAGATACTTCAATGAAAGCTATTGGGGTGGTCATTTTGGTTCAAAAAGAATTCCCAATTGGTTTATATTGGTTATTACTGATGTAAATGAGCATTATTTCATTTTATGTGCTAAAATAGCAGGAACTGAAATAGCTATGGTTAATGTTTATGGACCTGATTAAACAATTCTAGTAAGCTCTGGGAGTTTCGGCTAAGCAATTTGTTGTGCAGATTGTGGCAAATTCTGCCCCAGTCATTGCATTAGTTGTATCATGGCATTCTGCAAATTGGTCATCCGTTCATCCCCTTGCTGCAGGTGTTACAGCAACACTGCTGCCAGGTGCTCAGCAGGTAGCAGGGGAATTCCTTGAGGATCAGAGGCCATTCCTGAAATTCCTCCTCGTTGGAAGAGAGCATGAGACTCGATAGATTGATATCAGCCTTATCAGGTAGAACAGACAGGAAACATGGCCAGATAAGCTAATTCTACTTTGCTGTAAAGTTACATTAACAGCACGTTGCAAGTTTGAAAATACAGTTCTCCTCTCCATCTCCTTTGCAGCTGAAAAAACTAGGGAGGGTCCCTTCATAGCTTCTTGCCCGGCCACTATTCAACTGCAAGCTAGGCTCTCTCTCTCTTATTTGACCATTCCCTAATCAGCATCTCTTCTCCCCCCCCCCACAACTCCTAAGGTCTTTCCCAATACCATTATATTAACAGGCAGAAAATTGAACTCTGAGATAATCAATGCCCAGACTCACAGTGAGCTACAACCAGGGGTGAAATGCTCCCGGTTCGGACCGGATCAGTCGATCCGGTAGCGATGGCGGCGGGTGGTTCAGAGAACCGGTAGCAAAAATCCCTGGCCCTCCCTGCCTATGCCCACCCAATGCCCGGTCGCCTGCTTCCCCGCTTGCCGCTTCTTTTAAAAAATGCTTTTAAAAAGCAAAAAAAGAGGCTCTGACGATCGCAGATCCGCCGAATAGGTTGTAAAAAAAATGCTTTTAAAAGTAAAAAAAAAAGATAGCATGCCACAGCTGATTACCCCCCCCCCCATGTGCGCTGTTCTACTTACCCCATGCTTCCTTTTGGCACTCACTGCGTGCCTGCACCTTGCATTTAGTGCGTAGTGTGCATTGCGCATGCACACATACAGCGCGCATACACAGCCAGTGAACCCGTAGTAAACCGGATCAGATTTCACCACTGGTTACAACTGTCTAAATTTCTTTAGCCGGATTTTGGCTAGTTTTGGCTGGATTTTTGTTGGTAGCCTTAACTAATAAGGATGCTGAAATTGGTACTCCTTTTTTCTACATTTGATTTGATCAAAAAATTTGATTAAATAAATAAATAAATAAATACATGCACAGCCTTTTTTTTACCTCTTTCCTACTTCCACAAAAGCCACGTTCCCTTTTGAATTCCCTCCTCTAAAGTTCAACATTTGATCTGGAACCCAAACTTGAATAGCAAAACATTGTGCATTGCCTTTTGCAACTGTGCATATATTACAAAAGCATTTCATTCTGAGCAACTACATTAGGCTTTTGAAGCCAGTGTTAAAGCAGCATTGTGCTATTATTCAGGAAAACAGTTTTGAGGCATTTAAAACATACTTATTTCCCCTACACTACTGAGTGATTGAAACTTCTAATTCTAAGCACAATTACTTAAGGGTAAGTTCCATTGAATGAAATAGAATTTGCTTCTGAGTAGATCGGCACAAAAATTGCACGTGGGTGCAGGTGTTAATCTTACTTGGTGCTGTGCTGCCAAATTATATGCTGTTTTTCTAAGTCTTTTCTTTGGGAGATGCCGAAGCAATATTAAATTCAACAACTGCAGAATTTTTCTAATGTCGGGAAAATTACCGTCCCCATTCAATTCCCTTAACCTAAACTATTAAAACATATTTTAATTCTTTGTGTTTTCTAACTCAGAATAAAATAATTACAATCTTTGCCGAGTCAAATAGTACACAGAGATATGTTTTTGATCTTCAAGAATTCTTTTCTTCATTTGAAGCATAACAAACTAAGAAAGCTAATGCAAAACACCCTGACTCTTACACTAAAGTACACACAAATGTTAAAAAGGAGAATTACCATTAATTAGTGGTATAATTATAATCATATAGGACGTGAGTTCAAGCATATCTCCTGTTTCCACCCCCACCCCAAAAAGTAAAAGTAACAATATGCATTAAAAAGAAACATCATCATCTCCAGGCATGGAATAGCAGGTTTTAAAAGCTTTTAAAACTCACAGTGTTGGGTTCTCATCAGTCTAAGCCAGCAAACAGCCGCACGAGTCTCTTTTACATTTTATATCCATACTGCATTCTTCTTAGCAATGTGACCATTCAGGCACATGGTCAAGTTGTACTCAGCTTCTCCTTAGTGATGTAGGAAAGAGGCGAGCTCTGCTGATTTATCTGGGCTTTTTGCAGCTGTATAGGAGTAATGTTTCTGCATCTGGATCCTAACTGACTAGCCTTATCGCTGGCAATCCAAATTAACAGCGAAAGCAAGACCAATAATCTTTCCACCTGCACGCACACACAGACACTCACAAATAAAACAACTGCTAGGCAGCTTGCTGCCCCTACGAGAAATAACATTGTTTACGTATATTGACTCTCTGCTCTACTTTCTTTGCTGGGAAGAATAGCTAAGATAAGTAGCTGTCTGCAAAATCAAACTGCTGTTCAAAGGTCTATTTGCCATTCATTCTCTTGAAATTTATTTTGCCAGGACAAACAACTTACACACTGAAAATCAGGAATTTTTGCTACCTGTAGCCCACAACAAGCATGTGTATGTTAATTTACTATTATATTTCCATGGCATAATAATGTTTTGAAAAACCAAATGCAAAGCAAGCAGGCTGTAATGCATTTAAGATCCATTAGCAACCATAAACCCCTTCTCGTAAATAAGCATTATTTAATTACATTATCACATGCACACATAGGTTACACCCCTAGTTCCCTGATTCATTTATCCTTTTCTGCTCTGTTAGGAATGCTTTGCATCTGGGAACATTTGTCAATCGCTCCTCTTAGGAGTTGTTTTCAGATTAACCTTTTGCACTTTGAAAACATAAAAAAACAAACAACTTAGTTCTATCCATCTGGAAAAATTAAAAACTGAAGCTCCTTCAATCTATTATTTCAGGCTTTTCCATAATCAAGGAGTATCTTAGTAATAAGAAACCATATTTTATTCATTATGTTTTCAGACCAAGATAACATGAGAACTTTAAAAAAAAAACTTTAAATTTTCATAAGCACTCAAGAAAATGGAATATGCCCTGGAGCATTAATTCATTAAAAATGAGAAGAGCCTGACAAGTTTTCCCAGTCATGCTTCTGCCAATGTGATGCCCTCAAAACCCACCCAGCCCCCAACTGACAACTGTTATTAGCTTTAATCCTAGGAAATAAACCTCTTCGTTGAATACAGTAAATGTCCAGCTGACATAATATTTAAGCCCTCATAAGTATTGGAAACAGATTCATAGATGTTATACAACTGACAATAATTTATTTTACAAATAGAAAGTGATATAAAATAGCTACTATGTGCATGTTTACTAATTGGAAGCATCTGCAGGCTTATTTATATATTCTTATATTCAATTGGGTTCAGTTCTCAGACTACTGCCTGAACAAGTCCCTGTAGGTTTTTGGGCAAGGTTTTTCAGAAGTTGTTTGCAATTGCCTCCTTCCTAGGGCTGAGAGAGAGTTACTGACCTAAGGTCATCCAGCCGGCTTTGTGTCTTAGCAATAGCATTCAGACTTATATACCGCTTCACAGTGCTTTACAGCCCCTCTAAGCGATTAGCAGAGCCCGCGTATTACTTCCAACAATCTGAATCCTCATTTTGCCCACCTCAAAAGGATGGAAGACTGAGTCAACCTTGAGATGGTCAGGATCAAACTGCTGAACTTGCTGGCAGCCGGCAATCAGCAGAATTAGCCTGCAGTACTGGATTCTATCTAGCCACCGTGCCACCACGGCTCTGGAGCAATGGTTAGTTAGAATGCAGTACTTCGAAGAGACTAGAACTCACAGTCTCACAGTTTCTAGCCCAGTGATGGTGAACCTTTTCGGAACCAAGTGCCCAAACTGGAATGCACGCGGATCAGTAGTGGGTTGCACTTACCTTCGCTACCGGTTCAGAACTGTGAGCGTGCGTGTGTGCACTTTGCTCACGTGCAGCGCTTCTACGCATGCGCAGAGCATCCGTGATGATGTTCAGGCAGGTGAGTCACCCGCCGCCACCACTACTGGTTTGCCTGAACCAGGGCGAATCAGTAGAAACCCACCACTGGTGCACAGAAGCACTGGGAACCCAAAGACCAGCTGGCTGGCACACACATGCGCACCGGCCACCGGGTCTTCGGGTTTCTAGCGCACTGGCGCGTAAAGACCAGCTGGCCGGCGTGAAACCAGAAGAGCAGCTGGCAACGACGCACATGATGCCTTAACCATTACACCAACTGCTTCTCAAGTATAATTTATTTTGGAAAAAATACTTAACTCCTCCAAATTAGAGTCATAAAAAATTTAGAATCTTTTATCTTAGAACTGGTAGCACTTAGTAAATATAAAGAATGAAATTATTTGTTTTCCTTAAATTCTAGCATCTTTACTTAATGACTAATTGGGACAAACAACAGGACATGATCCTATTACAAAACAATGTAACCAGCTAAAACTGAACGAGCCATATTAGTTGAGAGACAGTTGTCAGGCTCAAGCAATCACATCCAGATGTGAAGGGTTCAAGTTAACTACTTTACTGTATCCTACTGTATCTATAATACGTCTTCCCAGTCTTTTTGCCTCCTCTTGGAAACAAATAGGTTTCCAAGATCCATGGAACTTAAGGCGGCGAGAGTTGGTCCCAGGTCATTTGTGGCTGCACAACAACTCGAGACTGATTCCCAACTTGATCCTTCTCTGGCAGCAGTTATGGATGATGAGGAGGTTGGGGAGGAACTTGGGCCAGTTCTAGAGTCTGAGGAAGACTCTGAAGGATGCCTGCGTCAGAAGCAGAGACAGAGCCAGGGCCGTCCAATATTTCCCATCCACTAGAGAGGCAGCGGAGATAAATGGGGAGGAAGAACAGCTGGGGCCTTTCCCAGAAGCGCATTTGCACAGAGCTGTTAGGAGAGGAGAACAACTGAGGATAAGGAGTCGACTCGCGAAGCAAGGCACACATGGACGCTGAATGGCCTCTCCCTGGCTGGGGAAGTGGAAAGGGGAGTGGTAGTTGTAGGAGACAACCATTTGCATTTCGGAAGATTTGCTCATCATGGTTCGTGCCTCAGAGACAGCTTGCCAGAACTTAATTTACAGCTTTGCAGCTGGAAGCTGCCAGCCTGGCAATTATCTCAAGGAACTGATAAGGTCTGTTACTGCAGTTAACTCTTTGAAGGATTATTGCCGGGACTTTTCAGTGTGTGAACGCCATTAATTCACAGGAGATAAATGAAGAGGAGTTTTTCGGGACAAGGAGTCTGTTTCTTGTTTCTGCTAAGGCTGGGTCAGAACACCTTGCCTGTTTTTTTTTTAATTTGCATTTATATCCCGCCCTTCTCCGAAGACTCAGGGCGGCTTACACTATGTCAAGCAATAGTCTTCATCCATTTGTATATTATATACAAAGTCAACTTATTGCCCCCCCAACAATCTGGGTCCTCATTTTACCTACCTTATAAAGGATGGAAAGCTGAGTCAACTTTGAGCCTGGTGGGACTTGAACCTGCAGTAATTGCAAGCAGCTGCTGTTAATAACAGACTGCATTAGTCTGTTGAGCCACCAGAGGCCCATGGTTGATAGTTTCCCAACAACAGTCCTGTTACCTAAGTTCCCAAGAAATGGAGGGGGATAGTCATTTCTACTCTTGCACCTGAAGTGTCAAAGGACATGAATGTCTATAAGTCAGTAAGAAGATATTATTATGTCACATTCCATCTGAAGAGCAGTTTTAGTATTAGAAGTTTGGGTACAGCATATACCCAATGACGCACTTTCCCGTGTCTTGTTGTTCAGATGCATGGCTTCCTTGCTAAAGGTGGGAAAGTTTCGTTTTCCTGGTTCTGTAATTGATATATCTGTCCATCAATACTGAGATAAAGCAAGGTACACATCTTAACTCTCTAAATTAGGCTGAACATCAGTGATACCAGGTAGAGACAAACATTTTAGCCAGCAGAAATAAAACATTAATCCTCACTACTTAGGAACAGACATAATTATATTGTCAAGTGAGAAACCAAGGACAGCTCAGCTTGGTCCATGAATAGAGTATAAATGGATCTGGCTAAATTGTTTTCAATACACAATAATGGCATTATTACTTCTGCGAGAAAGAAAAATACGCTTCAGCTTCCATTACTTGAATATCAAATGCTGATCACACGTAGCTCACTCAGATCCTTGGCAAGATAGAATGAGATACAGAGGTGGGTTTCAGCAGGTTCGGACCAGTTCTGGAGAACCAGTACCGGAAATTTTGAGTAGTTCGGAAAACTGGTAGTAAAAATTCTGACTGGCCCCTCCCCCATCTATTCTTTGCCGCCCGAGTCCCAACTGATCGGGAGGAAATGGGGATTTTGCAGTAACCTTCCCCTGGATTGGGGAGGGAATGGAGATTTTACAATATTCTGCCCCTGGACTGGGGTGGGAATGGAGATTTTACAGTATCCTTCCCCTGGATTGGGGTGGGAATGGAGATTTTACAGTATCCTTCCTGTGGAGTGGGGTGGGAATGGAAATTTTATAGTATTCTTCCCCTGCCACGCCCACCAAGCCATGCCCACAGAATCAGTAGTAAAAAAATTTGAAACCCACCACTGATGAGATACTTCATTTTATTGCACCTGCCATCTTTACCTTTATTTTTAATGTTACTTGTTTTATTGTCATTTCTTTACTTGATTATTATGGGTAATTGAGAATCGGCAGCATGCAAGTGTAATAAATTATTATCAGAACCTCACTACTTTGTGTGCAGCTATGATTTTGATGCATGTACAAAAGGAATGGGGGCTTCAATCACATGGTTGAAATCACCATCTTATTTTTTTTTTTTTTACTGTTCTTACAGATGTCCCTGAATCAGTTACCAAGTTGACTCACAATACAGACTCATAGTTACACTTCTGGAAACTCTATTTTTGTGAAGCTCTATTATTATAGTATGGAAGTTTGCAAACTCATTATTATTGGACAGTAATAACTAGTTGAATTCTGCCTATATACTGTATGTGACCTAAGTGTAATGGATCAACTGGAGAAAACTGTTATCCTCACATGTGCACTAAATCGTAAATTGTACTATTCATGGCAATCTGTGTCACAAAATGGCATTATTATGAACATTGCCATGAATGATACGACATCAAAGTAAATTTAACTAACTCACATATAATAGGTTGTCCAATGTTTTGTGGGGATGTCCAGGGCTGCGGTGTGGCTCAGGCTGTAAGAAGCCTGTTATTAAACACAGCTGCCTGCAATTACTGCAGGTTCAAGCCTGGCCCAAGGTTGACTCAGCCTTCCATCCTTTATAAGGTAGGTAAAATGAGGACCCAGATTGTTGGGGGCAATAAGTTGACTTTGTATATAAAGATACAAATAGGATGAAGACTATTGCTAACATAGTGTAAGCCGCCCTGAGTCTTCGGAGAAGGGCGGGATATAAATGTAAATAAAAAATAAAAAAAAGACAGAGGTTTTGCTGAATTATCTGATTTTACAAAACTTGGCTGTATTACATCAAGGACTGTGTGTGTGTGTATTATATATGGAGTCTGCCCATCACTGTCACAGAGCAATGTTGAAATTGATATTAAAAATTCAAAAGTATCCACAAACTTTCAAGCACCCACTGTATAGTATGCTTACTCCCCATAATATGGCACTATTAAATATCCTATCATTTCAGGCCTCACAGAGCCACTGTGGTTTCAACTGCCCCAGGTCCTTCTCAGTACTGCCACTGTCCATACCACCTACAATTATGAGGTGATTCTCTTTCCTAAATAGTGACAACCTAACCCCAGATCCAGAATTCAGGTAGTCCTCGACTTACAACAGTAAGTAGTAAGTAGTAAGTATTTAATAAGTATTCAAAGTTATGGCACTGAAAAAAAATGGCTTATAGGTTTTTCACACTTATGACCATTGCAGCATTCCCAAGGTCATGAGATCAAAATCCAGACGTTTGGCAACTGACTCATTTATGACGGTCGCATTGTCCCAGGGTCGTGTCATCACCTTTTGGGAACTTCTGACAAGCAAAGTCAATGGGGATTCCAGATTCACTTAACAACCATATTAATAACTGACTTAACAACTGCAGTGATTCACTTAACAATTATGGCAAGGAAAGTCGTAAAATGGGGCAAAACTCACTTAACAAATATTTCAATCAGCAACAGAAATTTTGGGCTGAATTCTGGTCATAAGTCAAGGATTACCTGCAGTCTTCAAACACTGTATTTATTCTAGGACAATGATACAGAAGCAGGAATTTGCTTTTATCTTGTTGGGTGTCCTGGGCATTTAATCAACATGCACTAATTTAATTATCTTCTTCTGAAGCACTCTCCGAGGAGACCAGCAACTTGATGCGTGGAGCAAGGGAACAAGCATACCAAAAGGATTTACTGGCTGGGCATGTTCTATCTAGCACTGTTGCCATTAATTGGAGTTATATAAACCGCTAAACAATGCGGGAAATTGTCAACCTTTACTGTGTGATGATAATCCCCTTCTGCCATGGATCAACTTGTTTAACTATTTAGAAACACAGAATTGTAGTCTGTAGAATCATCAATAGGTTTCATATTTTGTAATTTGGAAAGCAGTTTTATATTTTAACAGGGCAGTGAATGAATATCCAATAGCAAGGTGAATAATAACTCAACCAATCACTGAGGTCCTTGAATATAAGCTTTTATTTTTTGAACATCCATTCAATCAGTATATTGTTTTGGTTACTCCTAATATTTCAAACCTAGTAACTAGGCGAGATGGGTAGTGTAGATAAAATAAATTAAATAAAATAATATTTGGTTGCTCTCAAAATATTAAGCAGACCCAGGCCAGGCTAGTATCTTGAATAAGGGACTATCTACAGCTGTAGGCTAGACTGGAAAATTGAAAGGAAAAAAATCCCAGGAATTGAAAGAAATCACTGTCAACCTACTTCCACTCTGTTGTTCAGAAAACGTCTCCCCAAAGAATGATCACTGACAAGTCAATTCAGTCACCCTGAAGGAGCTCAAATGAAAGGGGATTTTTGATATTTATAATATAGAGACAGTCACCAATTTGGGAAGTCAGAGTTTGCCTTATTCCAACTTTTAGTCCCCACTCAGTCTCAAAGCTTACGGGGTGATTCTGCTCTCTTTCATCCCAGGCTCCCAGGCTCAGTTCTGCGGCGATAAAAAGAGAGGCAGCTTCCACGTACACTACCTTGAGATATAAGGCAGGTAATTGAAAAGGTAGGGCAGGGTTAGTGTACACAAGGACATCTGAAGCACAGGTAAATTTATTGGACCACAGATGGCAAAGAAAGAGAGCATAACCTACTATAAAAATTATCTTGTTTGAGAACAGTAAGGATGTAAACAATTTCACTTCCAGATAAGAGAGAGAGAAAAAAGGACAAATACCATGGTCACATTATGCCCTCTTGCACCATGTTTTGTATTATGCATTTGAAACAGATGTAAAAAAAAGTTAAGAAAATAATTGGATCTGGTTCAATTTTTTTTTATTAATTTGAATTAACCTTCCAAATGCTCTGAAATTATTACTATAAAGACTTTGGATTCTGTGGATAATTTATTAGGGGCAACCCTTTTCTCACTAGGTTTCAAAGCTTCAGAACAACAAGGTTTCTTCAAGAAAAGAGGCAGCTTATTCTTTCCCCATAAAAGAGAACTGGGCACAAGAGTGAAACCAATATACTGTTGCTAAAGAAGTACAAAGAATGGTTTTGAAGGCCAAGTTGATGTTAGTGCAACACTAAAATGTATGAATGTGCTGAGCTGCTCAGGTAGAATGAGAAGATACAGCAGTGGGACTTGGAAGTCAATTGAGCTGGAAACAAAAAGCACATCACATTACACAGTTTTGATACACTACTTGAACGAGGCGTAAGAAAGAAATCATTCACATGATTCCTTGGAATGAAATGCATGCTCAAGAGAGGTTTCTGGTTACTTGGTAGAATTAAAACTGACTTCCTGGAAGTTAAAGAACTATGGAAATGCAAAGCACGAGCTATCACAAGGGAAGTCTATATATAATCTGAGAAACTGAGCTGTCTTGGAAGATCTAAACAATTTTCTCACCCAGACTCTGAGCTAGCTCAATATGATGCCCTCCTTGAGTTAAATGAATAGGTGGTGATTCAAGACAGAATCTACATTATCAAGGCTTCCCAACAAGCAAGCTCCTTTAGCAATGGAGTATGCATTATTTAATTTTTATTTAATCAATGAAGCACACAATTAGACACTGACCCTAATTCTTCAGGGTATTGTTTTTGTTAGCAGTCTGCAAAATAAAATGAATTACCAACTCAAGTCAAAAGATAAATACAATGCCCAGAACCTGAGCATATTTTAGCTCCTACACTACAGATAGTCCTCACTTAGCAACCACAATTGGAACCAGCAACTCTGTTGCTAAGTGCTGGAGTCGCTAAGCGGAAAATCATTTGACTGTGATGGATTTATAACATCACTTCAGGGGCGCTATTCAGCAGGTTCTGACAGGTTCTGGAGAACCGGTAGCGGAAATTTTGAGTAGTTCGACAAACCGGCAAATACCACTTCTGGCTGGCTCCAGAGTGGGGTGGGAATGAGTCCTTCGGGAGAAGGGCGGTATAAAAATTTAAATAATAAATAAATAAATAAAATGGAGATTTTGCAGTATCCTTCTCTTGCCACGCCCACCAAGCCACACTATGGCCACCAAGCCATGCCCACAGAACTGGTAGTAAAAAATTTTGAATTCCACCACTGCATCAATTCCCACTTGGTCATTAAGTAAGTCACTATGAGCGGTTAAGCAAAACCTCATGGGACTGCGACTTGTGATTTCACTTCCATGTACTCCATTAGCTCTGCTTGTCACAATCCAGTTAGGAACATGGAAAAGGTGATGACATGACTGCAACAGTTGCAAATCTCAGGATTGGTTGTATCATCATATCTTTCAGCTGTCATTCAATGAGACAATCAAGTAAGCAAGGGGTAACTGCACAAAAGAGGGTATGTACCATACTTAGCTTCTTGCTATATTTTTAAGGACCTGATTGTATCTTTAAAAATTAACATTTCAGACATTTACAATGCTCTACCTGAGCTGGTCAACACACCCGGTCATGAATATTTGAAGAGGTGAATGTTTTGTGATGAGGCATTATTGGAAGAATTTCTATGCAACTGAATTATATTTTCCTTTCTCTCCTGTACTCTTATGTTGCAGTTTTGGCTCATGCCGGCTATGCTAAAGAATAAGACAATAAAAGATGTATACATCGACACTGCTAATGGAATGAAAAGAGATGAGGAAAGCAACAATAAGCAAAGAGAAGGTTCCTGCCTCAATTTGAAATGCACAATTCCAGAAATGTCTTAGCTAGAAAATGCACACAGGTACACTCCAAGGATACTGTCATTGGTTTATTGTTAGGGCCTGCAGCTATTGCTTATAGTTCCCCAATAATGGCCTTCACATGCTACCCAAGTGCCCTTATTGCTGTGGTGAATTATTACGATCAGCTGTCAAGAACATCACATAGCAAACAGCATTTTTGCAAATTCCAGTATATCAATATTGAGTACGTGTACCATGCCTGATCACTCCTACTTGCTCTTCTGTTAAGTGGAGCAGCTAACAAACCAGAGAACCCGAGTCTTGTGTTTTACTTAATGTTACATCTCAGCTAAAATCCTTTGGTTTATGGCTGTCTAACAAGCCAAAATCAGAGACTAAGGACAAATACTAGTTTCTGATTCTAACTTGCCAGGAGGGGTATGAGGGACCCTGACCAGTGGTGGGATTCAGCCAGTTCGCACCTGTTCGGGAGAACCAGTTGTTAACTTTCTAAGCAGTTCGGAGAACCGGTTGTTGGAAGAAATCTCCTTTTGTTTTTTTCCACTTTACAGGGCTAATCCGGTAAGGCAGGCAGGAAGGAAACATTCTAGCCTAATCTTTATTACCCTGCTTACAGAAACTGCCTCTGGTTAACCCTTATTACATTGTAACAGCTAAGGTAAAGCGCCCATCAATGTGAGTGATGTTGAGTTGACCACGCCCATACGGTCACATGACCACTGAGCCATGCCTACCAAGCTGGCCATTAGGGCAGAGAATCGGTTGTTAAATTATTGACCACTGACCCTGACTCAGATCTAATGCTAGATAAATTCACCTTTATTAAACTAAACACACGCAACTTTTATTTTTAGGAACAGGGTGCGAAGTGAGGAATCAGGCAGCCCTGATATACAGTACCTGGTTAAAAAGTCTGGACAATCAATACTTTTTAGACAACACAATGACAGGACAAGGAACTTCCAGTTAAATTTATTAGGGGTTTGAATTATTTTAATATAAAATTCTAACTTGTTTGCTAGCCTTTGAAAATAATTAATCTTTATTCTATATGCAGTGGGATGATCTGAGCTTTTCCCCCACCCCCAAAAAAAGTTTTAACACGCTACACAGCTCGACAGACAGCAACTCTGTCATTAGTTGCTTGAACAATCTTGTATATCATGATCTCTTTATTTAAAAGAATTTTAAAAAAGGCCTGTGCTACTTGTCTTAATTCTATTTCACCTTAAGTTCGGTGTGCAGAGACTCTTCCAGACAGAAAAGTGAGGCACCGACTAGTGAGTAGCAACTGCAAAAAATGGACTCTCCAAAGAAGTAGAAAACGTGGTGGAGTTTATTCTTCCTCAATCCCTTGAGTATTCCGGGAGAGAGATTGGCAATAAAAACAGATTGCTTGGAGCCTCAACAATCCAAACAAAGTCGTCCAAATTAACTCTCAAAATCTAATTGAGGAAATAAATGGACCTGGAAGCAGCGATTTGAGGCTTGTTCTCTTGCTGTCACAGTCTCTATATACTTGGCTGCGAGCATATGGTAATCCTTGTCCCCTTTTATTTCTTCTTAGTAAGGCTTTCCAATGTGAGAAGTCAGTTCTCTTTTCCCTATCTGGGCAATGAGCTGAGCCAAGCAGCAAAGAAGGGTGTGTGGGAGGTTGCTTACATAGGCCTGATAAAAGTAATCCAGCAGATGGTTTCTCTGCAGGGTTTTCTTTGGTGTCCTCTGACTTTTTCCTTCAAACCCCCTCACTCATCCTCCTCTTTCTTCAGAGCAGTCTTTATGCTTAGCAACCAGAGTCTGCAGGTACTCATAATCTGGAGCAGTATTTCTCAACCTTAGGGACTTTAAGATGTGCAGAACTCCCATGCAGAATGGGAGTTGGTCCATTCATCTTGGCCAAGGTTGAGAAACTCTGGTCTGGAACCATGGCTTACTCACCAGGAGGAAGGTGTTTTCCACGCATCACATTAACACTATAAATAATAGGTTTTCATTTTTCATTCATATTATTTATTCATTGCTTACAATATTTATATTTATAAAATTTATAGGGTAGGCCAACAGCAAAGTTCATCAATGCTATTGTTTTACCTTGATGAAATAAATCCTGGCACATATTTTATGTAGCCTGAGTTTAGAAGGAAGAATCACTTAAGAATGATGAACATGATCTATTTTCAGAATCAGGACTTACATAAGGCTGATCAAGCTCACCTTTCAGGAAGCAAATGCTTCTTCCCCTGGAGCAGAAAATATTTTCTTTCATATGTGTTTATGTGCATAAAATATTATATTATTGTAAACATTATATTAAGCATAAACATAAAAAGAGAATAGAAAGGAATAAAAATGCAAAAGAAAAAAGAGAGAGAAAAGTAAGAATATAATAAAGAGAAAAGGCATGTGTAAAGAAGTTATTTCCAATCTTCCTCATAACAAGTATAAACAAATTTAGTGACTCCTCACTCCCTCTAAGGTTACAAACATTTATCTTTTTATCCCATATTATATCTACAAATGAAATCCATGAATCATCTTTTCAGTCTTGGTCTCAGTAGAAAGTCCATAAAAAGGTTGTCAGAGGCAGTAAACATACCTTGTTTTATTTTTGATCAAATAAACCAACTTCTACTTCTAACCAACTTTATCTTTAGTTCATATGAAACGTAATCGTTTCTTAATCATATGAACAGCAATTCCATCATTAACCACCCTCATGAAACGCTTTTATATCCACTTCTCTCAAACTTGAAGAACCATAAATGACACTTGGAATTACTTCTGAGAGGTTTCTTTATTGTTGTTCATTTACAGATGGATCTTGCCAGAATAAAGGAACTATTTCTATAACTATAGCTATACTCTGTCCGGGAACTGCTAGGGAGGGTATGTCCTTGTTCTCTTCCTACCTACCAGACATTCCAAGGCTTGCTTTCCCTTTGCCTTCTGGGAAAGAGCTCTTCCCTCCTGCAACTCCAGACTACATTCTACCACAATTTCACTACAAATCAATATAAATGCCTAATCTCAGATCAATATTCTTACAATGTAATACTTTGCTTAACATTAGAAATTATATATATTTGTGAGTATTTACCCATCTCATACTTGGGAGAAAGTATGTGCTTTCATCAGTGCAAAATTGTCATTAGTACATACTTTCTCACAGCTGTTGAATGGGCTAAACATACACACTTGAATTAGGTCTTCTAAATTTATTTTGGTTTTTAAAAATCATTTTGAGCCTTTCAAAATAATTCATGTGATAATTATGCAACATTACCATTATTTACCTAATTGGTGTTTCTTAAATAGATTTTAATAGTTTTTTTACGCCAGTAGCTCAGAAATTAGATTTTAGATTTATACTCCAATGTGAATCATGTGCTCAGAAGAACATGAGACAAGATCTTATTGGTTATTGAATCAGTGCTTGCCATTTCTGCTCAAATTAAGCAAAATCTTTAGGCATCTTATATAGAAAAGACTGTACTTCTATGTTATACTTGCCTTCAGAAGTATATTATTCCTCAATACTTATTTTTTTAGTCCTCAAGAATGAAAATACTTGTTTTTCTCTTGTCACCCCAGAAACATCAAGCTATATATCGTGGTAGGATAATGCTCCAAAAATAAGTGAAATCCCTCCAAAATTTATTTTCTTCCTATCTGAATCTCAGCAACCAAATTGGAGATTAACACCTGAAAATGTAATAAGTACTGCATTTTATAAGTAAATTAATCTGCTCATTAATGCTTGATATACACATTGCAGGATATTGACAAGAGACAAAAAGAACTGTAATATTCCATACTATATGCTGCTGAGGTTTCTCACACAGAGAAATCAATACCAAAACTCATAGAGTACCAAAACTCGCCCATGAGAGCAATTTGAGGATTTGAAGTTTTCCTATTTCAAAAATGAGATCTTAAAAGCCCAAGGGAAGTTGTTGCTTTTTACAGATAAGAGATCGGACATCTTAATCCTCCAGGAGAACTTTTATCGCATGCAAGCTGCTACTACAGCTGCCTGTGTAAAGCTAGATGTCTCTACGGATGAACATGATATGTAGCAGAGCAGATGTTCATGGACAAGATGTTATTTAAACAGTAGCCATCAGAGGGAAAGAAAATAGCCCATTCTGGAAGGGTTGGCAGAAGAAGGGTGATATTTGTTCTTTTCATTGAACAATTACTGAGATAGTGAGGGTGATTTGGAAAACAACTACAGTTTACTTCTCTAGGCTTGTCAAAAGAACAACTGTTCTATGGAAAAAAGGAGGAAAAGGAGGACCAGGATCTAATTAAAATCCAGACTCAGCCCAAAGCATCTTCCTATCTCACAGAAAGCAACTGTTTGACCTCCCCATCCACATACCATATTTTTCAGAGCATAAGACATACCATTTTTTCCCCCAAAAAAGAGGGTGAAAATCTGGGTCATCTTATACTCCGAATGTGGCCCTGCCTAACTTCTCAAATGGAGGTCTCAGAGACTGAAAAAGCATCAGAAAAGAAGTTTCAGAAAAGAAGTCCCCAAACAGAGCTTCAGAAAAAAAGCCTCCAAACAGAGCTTCAGAAAAGAAGCCCCCAAACAGAGTTTCAGAGGCTTTTTTTCTGAAGCTCTTTCAGACGCATAAAAAAAGCAAAAAAAAAAAAAAAGCAAGGCACAGAGCTCACAACCAAGGAACCTGTTGCTAAATTTCACCTCTGGAACATCTGATTGGGGGTATTCTGGGAGGCTGATCCATCTGCCAATCATCTGCCATTTTTTCTTATTTTCCTCCCCAAAAACTATGGTGCGTCTTATACTCCGGTGCGTCTTATATATATTATTTATTTATTATTTATTTTTATATATATATTATTTCCATTTTCCAACATCATATTTATGTACAATCTGTTATCCGTCATTAATCATTAATTTTTATTTATTGCTGATTCGGACCTGCCCGACTGCCACTTCCTTTCTTCACAACCTCCCTCTACCCTCTACTACTTTCCCCTTCCTTCATCTCCTTCACTTTACTACTTCCTCTCCTCCTTCTCCACTCCTCCCTTCTTCCACCCTTTCTAACCTTCTTATTCCCCTCCTCCTTCTCAACACTTTCCTACCTACTTTCTTCCCTCCTTCTACTTCTCTCTCCCTTTCTTTCTGAAATGGCAGTTGGGCAGCCCCAATATCATTTCAAATTTTAATTTCATGTCTTCAATCATTACTGTACATTAATAACCAATCCATGTATCATTTCCCCCCCTCTCCTCCCCTCCCCTCCCCCACACACCCCCCCGCACTTCCCAGAGCAAATACTGGGTATTATGACCAACAATCACAAGCTAAGATATACAAAATATACATAAACTCCCACCCCTCTCTAAAACTTTAAATCCCCTCACAATAAAAATAAAGAGATAAGAAAGAATAATAGAAAAGGAACAATACCAATACAATCTTCCCTTCACATATTACTTCTTCTTACAGTCCATTTTTAAAATTAGTCCATCTTCTCAAATTCAAATTTTCTCCACTTGTATATTCCTTCAAATTTCATAAGTCCATTTCTTAAATTACAGTCCATCTTCTCGAGCTCAAATTTTCATCACTTATATATTTCTTCAATTGTCATAACATTAATGTCTAATCTTCCAATATTACTCCATCAGTCAAATATCATTACGAATAAAGTCTCTCATATACAATATTTCCAACTTCATAACTTTTGCTGTCTATAAACTTATATCCAAAGCGTATCAATTAAAACAAATAATCATTTAAGTTACATCCACAATATAACAGTAAACAATTAACATCATTACATTCACAACATTATCTAAATTCATAAGTTTTACTTTCCATCCATCAAAATTAAATAGTATCATCCTATAGGTTTATACCTGACAAATAACAAATAACTAAAATCCTATAATTTATATACTAAACAAATCAATTCTGGAAATTAATCATAATCATCATATTCACATCTTAAACATTCCTCCCCTCTCCTATTCTATTTTCCATCATCTCCAAACCAGTTAACTTAGCATCTATCAACAAAGGATCCCTACTCTTTAAAACATTAATATAGAAATGTCTTGCTTTCATAACTGTACTAAGAAAATACTTTCTACCTCTAAAATTCACTGACAAACCCATTGGAACTTCCCATCTAAAATATATCTGATGTTTCTTAAACTCATCCACTAAAAAAGCAAATTCTCTTCTCTTTCTTAACATTTTAGGAGGAATTTCCTTCATCATTTTTATATCTTGTCCCAATATTTGAAATTTATTTTTATAAAAGGCTTGCAAGATTTCATACCTAATCTTTTTAGTTGTAAAATAAATAACCACATCCCTCGGTAATCTATTTTGTCTTGCCCACCAAGAATTAACACGATAAATTCTTTCAATATTAATCTCAAAGTCTTCTGGCTCCACACCCTTTATCTAAGCAAAAGCTTGCGTAAAAATCTCTTAAATTTTCCTTCCCACTTTCCTGCAACCCCCTCACCCTTATGGCATATTCCATTAATCTATATTGTAATATTACTCTTTCTTCATCTGCCCTATCTACCTTTGCCTGTATATCTTCTATCTTATTATCTAAGTTCCAATTGTTTTGATTCTTTTGAATTTCCTCTATTTTCCTTTGCAACTCTAAATTAACTTTATTACGTTCTTCCAAACTATCCTCCATCTGAATACAAGACCTTAATATTTGCGAAATTGCATCCTTTACCATTTTCATTTCCCTCTTCTGCTCTTCCACCACTTCCTTAAAATCCAACATCTCTTTCTCTATTTCATCAAATTTTTGATCTATTTCTGAAAAACGAGTCTCCAGAAACTCCTGTAAAAAATTTCTTAATTCCTCTTTGATGTCGTCTTTTAATTTTCATATCTGAACTGAAGAAATTTCAAAGTTTTTAGTGGCTTTTGGTACTATTTGCTTAAAAGCTATTTTTTAAAAATATATAACCTACCCAGTAACAGAGGACAAAAAGGGGTTAAAAAGGAAAGATTCAAAAAGCTTTTCTTCTAGATCACTATAATCCCAAAGAAGAAAAAACATAAATCATAAAATTCTCATTTCTTCCATTTAGTCAGTATCTTCTTGTATATCTCCTAGTTCCATACTAGCTGTTAATAAGCATTTCCTTAACTTTTGTTTCCAATACACAAATCGCCATTTGCTTGCATTCCACAAAACACCATTTGCTTTCTTCTCTCCTATCTTCGCAACAAATGTATCCTCTATTAGGGGCTTGCAGGCTTCTTGCAAACAAATATTAGAACTCCAGTTTCTGCTCTGTCCGTGTTACAATCCATCACAAATCCATTTCTGCCACGGAGATTGGACGCTACATTTTTTTCTGCGAAAAGCAGATGCCCTCTGAGTCCGGAGCTTCTTTCAGGCTTTAGGAGCACTCCCCTCAAGCCTCCAGAAACTTTTCTGGGGCTTCTCCGGGTGGCTCAACTTCAGCCCGAATGCTCATCTCTCCCTCTTTGCCCAAGGGGGAGATTTTCAAACTGCCAGACAGCTGATTGAGGCTGTCCTGGCAGCTCTACAGACTACGGGGTTAGTGGTCTAAAAAAGACCGCCATCAATGAAGCGCAGCCAAACCAGAAGCCTCCCTCCGGTGCGTCTTATACTCCGAAAAATACTGTATATGAACTGATCACATGGCAATTGAATCTTCTCACGAAGGTGGCAAGAGGCAAAGGTTTGAATTATAAAGGTACTTTGGAGACGCAGGGCAACTGTCACCCATAAATTCATTCATTAACTTCTCATTGTCCTGCAGCATCAGTAATCTGAAGCAATAGCCTTACTCTGCCTTATGTTTGCCTGTCACTTGATAATATTTCTGTGTATAGTTTCTATGAAATAAAATGCACATGTGGCAAAGGGAAAGATTGTACCATATACATCAAATTCTTTAATTTAATTCTTTAATTCTTTGATTTTTTTTTCCTGGAACAGTCCATATATTGCTGAAGCCAATCTCCCTGTCCATGATTTAGCAAAAAAAAATAAAAATCAAGCGATTAGTATTAATTCTAATATTGTATGTAAAGAATGTTCCAGATCCATACATGTTAAATTACTGTTCAAAAGCTTTGCAACCATAGGGAAATGTTTACCGTATCAGGAAAACATAATATTTTTATAATGTGACAATTAACCACAGAATATCAGTTCTATAGATTAAAATAATTAAATTCCTGAGGCTACCACCCCAAATGTTGTAAAGAACATCTAGCTCAGGAGACATCAGCTTACTTTATTCATGTGAGTTGAGACTTCCTAAGTCATGTTTTCAAGTTTTAAAATATTACTCTCTAAAATCTAGCAAATTAGTAAGTTAAGTATGAACTATGGCTACTACGTATGAAGACACAACTAATTAAAAAGTGAGAACTTCCATCTCCCATTCGCCAATTAATGAGGTTATTTTTCAAATTTAACTACATTTTGCTGCTAATTCTAAAATTCCTCAAACTGTTTACAACATTCTTTGCCCAAAACATCACAAATCTCCAACAGCACCTAACTTTTCACACTGTGTAGCTAAATAAGTTATGAGATTATCAAATAAAAGCCAAATCATTTCAATATAATAAATATTTCATAGAATATTTCATAGAAGAAATGACAAAACAAAAAGTATGTCAGATTACAGATGCATACATAAATGAATTTTAAAAAGAAAGAGGGAATGGAGAGCCTTTTATTAAAACAAAAGTACTGATGAGCACCTCAAAAATAACAATCTGCCAATTTGTTGAAAATGTTTTGGCTTCTCCTTGCTACCATTTTGAAAAATACTTCACCGTAGCAAGATACTGTCACAGAGCTTATGAAGAACTGCAACCTGCTCTACTGAATGTACAGATAACCTATCCATGCAATATGCGGTATGATTTAGACGGCTTGACCTTTGTTCCGTCTCCCTATGTTAGCTTGGATCAATCAGTTTTTTGAGCTTACCTCCCAAAGTGCCTTGAAATCTTTCTGCTCAATGCGCAGGAGTTCACTGTTTTCTCTTGTAACAATAGTAGCATGACGAGGGGTGTTATCCAAGACCGACTCTCCAAACGCTGTCCCTATTCCCAAGGTGCATATTGTCACAGCATCCTGTGAAGCAGAGTTAAAGAGACAGCCACTCAGCCTTTGGATGTCAAAGGATGTAGGAACCACTGTCTTGCCAAAGACAAACGATCTTCAGTTGGGAACAATGCTTAGGAAATGACAACTCATTTCCTACAAATAGTGTATTTGTCCTTTAGGAAAGTCTTGTCCTAATTCAAACTAATGCATAGGTTCTGAATGTTTAGTCTACATCAAGTAATGATTAAAAAAAAAGAATGGCATCTGTTCTCTAAAGAGTGGTTTTCTATTATCAAAGTCTAGTTCACATTAGGTAGCATTACCATATTTCTGCTGTAACAAATCTGAACATCCACTACACTGCAGCAAATAGAGAAAAGTCTCTTTGCTGTCATCTAGTGGTTAACTGAAGTTTTGCAAGAGAGTTGCAGGCAACCTTATGTTAGGATGATGGGCAAACCAATTTTCAGCCTTTAATACAAATTGAACAGAACAGTCCAATGCATAAATACTTTTTCCCATTGCTAGGAGTTCAAATCCTTCAATCCTGAGATTTGATTCAGGAATCAGGAATCAGAATCAATCTTTTAGAAAGTTGATTCAGCCTTCCATCCTTCCAAAGTCAATAAAATGAAGACCAGATTGTTGGGGGCAATATGCTCTGTAAATTGCTTAGAGAGGGCTGTAAAGCACTATGAAGCCGTATATAAGTCTAAGTACTATTGTTATTAAGTGGTCTTACCAGTGCACTTACTTCAGACTGCAGAAAGCCAATCCACTGTGTTTGGGAACCTGCCTGAATGTTGTACCGCATTATACTTCCACAACTTTTTCAACATCCTGCTTTGCTGCAATTACTTGTTTATTTAATTTCTGGACAAAGCAGTGTATGTATGTATGCATGTAATGTTTGTTTGTTTGCTTGTTTGTTTGTTTGTTTGGAAGGATGATACTAAAAATAGGATTTAATGAATGAACAATGAGACCAAGAAGTAGGCATCTTGTTTAGTCTTAGTGGTTACCAATATTCAAGGCATTATATTCAAAATGTTCTTTTTGTTCTTATTTTAATATTATTTGTATATTACAGGATATCACCTAATTATTTCATCTTTGATTCATACATTTTCTTTCATTATGTTAACAGTACTGTGATGACTCATTATCTTTAACATTTTAACAGCCTAATAAAAGTCTGCTGTCTTCCCAGCATAATATTCCCAATATTGAAAGACTATTGATTCTACCTTTTTTAGAAAGAAGCTCTGTCTACTGATTCCAATGATTTTTGTTCAAAAAAATATTTTTTTTAATTTTTGTGCTCTATCCATTGAGCAAAGAAAGCAGTTCATAACAAACCATACTGAGGTTAAAATGACACATGCCTCATAACGTCATCATGCAAGTGTCACAATTATGTAATAATAGTATGACATTTGATGCTTCTACATATACTGTATCACTCAAATGATGGTTTCATGAGGTATATATTGTCACCTGCCCCCCCCCCCTTGAATGGATATGAGGGAGCAAGGGCCCTTAGTCCACATGAGAAATAGAATATTTTTAAAAACAGGACATATACAGGACATGATTATCACAGGCAAGATCACAATGAGCACATAGACAATGGTGGAGCTGGCATTACAATGTAATAATCTCTTAAATATTCAGGCTTGTTCAATGAATAAACCATAATTAGCTTCCCTATTTTTGTCTGAAGAGATGAATTCGTAAGATGGAAATAAAAATAATTAATTGCAGAGGATTCATTCTGAAAGGGAAAATTCCAACCCCTGTGGACTTGAATTCAGTAGCTGGGTTCACTTACTACACTAAGCCATGATTTACTCAAGTGCAATGGGTTTACTAACCGCAGGATTTCTGTTTTCATAATCACACTAAGCCATGTACTTTTGGCTTTGGCACAATATAGGAAGCAGAACAGTTAAGAGATGTGATATTGCTACTTTTTGATCTATTTTCCTTTTCCTTGAAAATCAAACCGCTCTATAGTTCTTTTTCAAGAAAGAAGTACAAAAGACCTTGTTCAGAAAGTAAACAAATTGGGTAACTTGAAGCATTTCTTATGCCCTAGAAGTATGATTAATCTGATTAAGTTTAGAAAACCTAATTCAGAAAGGCAGGGGTGGGTTCTACTTTACTACCAATTTGCATTGTGCCCACGCGCTCTTCTCCGCATGCGCAGAAGTTTCTGCGCATGCGCAGATCACCTATGATGATGTCTGGGTCAGTGAGCAGAGCCTCCTACCGGTTTTACTACCGGTTCTTGTGAACCGGTCCAAACCGGGAGCAACCCACCACTGCAGAAAGGGTAATATAATTGGAGAAGGAACAAAAAGGAAACCAAGTTCATATACACATCTGTAGATTTAGGGTGGCTTAAAAAACTCATCAAAAACAGGGACGTTTTTCTGGAAAGTCAGCAAGCTTTTTGATAGCTTAGAGGCCAAAGGCCCAATCTCTTTTTGGTGCCCATTTGTTTAATGGCAAAGTCATGACACAAGCCAATTAAATGATTTAACACTCTCTCGAGGAACTCCTCCTGCTCTCATGATCAGACTTTGAGAATGTGATAAAATTTGAGTTGTTCCCTCTGGAAACTGAGAACTAGCTGATGGGTCAGCCACTGAGTTTTCTGCAGAAAAGGTGAGTCAGAAACTTAAATCATGTGGTTTATTTCTGACATAAAAATTCAATTAATATATTGGTAACATGCGCACATGGAGGTCTGGAGTGCTATCTACTCCATTATCCGCCTCCAAAGTGCCACAGCCCCACTGGGGCTCCAGACTAGTTGGCACAGCCATGTCTTCAAGGCCTTTCAGAAGGTCCAAAGGATGGGAGCAGATCTGACCTGGAAGGGCAAAATGTTCATTAGAAACATCAGAAATCAATGTTAGCACAAGTCAAATTCTTCAGTCATCTATAGCAAGTAAAACTGTGGTTTAGAATGTCAGTGTTCATGGAGAAACCTGAATATTAAATAAGTAATGGGAATACACTGTATCCCAAACCAAGGTGTGGGAAGTGGGAAGTTTTTCTTTTTCTCTCAGGTATCCCAATCTAAATATTCTGAATCTTTCTCTCCCATCTTGAGGTTCTCCACTGAAGCTAGCTATGGAGCATGCTTCTTTATATAACACATACCTAAACTAATAACATTAGTAATGGCTACTGATCAAGATGATTTTAAAAGGGAACTAGACAAATACATGGAACATTAGAATAGTAATAGTTAACAGATTTGACAGATAATTTCTATCTTCTAGCAACACCTAAAATACCATCTTGTGGGAGGAATGATGGAGGAGGCTGTCATCCTCATATCATGGTTTAAATTTCTTAGATCTAGTGCCAAACTTAATAGACCTTAGTTCTGATCCAAAATAATTCTTCTGGATTTTCTCCCAAGCAAATTCTTTGTTGCAGTAAGAAACTGAGGCTATTTATATTCATACAATTCATTTTCCATTGCCCATGATATTTGTTTGAGTCATCAAAATCACATTATATTATACAGGCATACATGCCAAATATGATCTTATATAACACATTCCAATGTGTTATGAGTTAATTAATAAAAGGAGAACCTGTTTAGTATAGTTAAAGAATCAGGATAAAAACCCAGCTTAGGACAAAGCCAACTGGGTGACTTGGGCCAGTCCCTCTATCTCAACCCCCTACTGAAATATTCTCAAGAAAACCACAGACACTTGTCCAGAAGTCTGATCCAAAGGTATAATGATGATGATGATGATGATAATGATAATAATAATGATATCTATGGAATTGTATTATATGCACTAATTTGTGATTGGTCTTGTACTGTTAATAAATTTTGAGTTGAGCTGAATTGAGTATGTGCCTATTTCTGGTTTATATAACTCAGGTTAAATTAAATGTAGGTGCCTTTAAGCCTATAAGAATTTGAAATTTCCAATTTTACAGAAAACTGCTTTCAAGAAAGAGTTGACAGGTGCTCTGGGCTTTGCATAGCATGCCAAAATACCTTCAAGAAGTGGAATGACATTTTGCCAATATTTATTTTTAATTCTTTTCTATTTTACTGTATTTTTCCTTATTTTATTTCATTTATATTTTATTTCATTTTCTTGTGGGAATTTGGTTATTAGCCAATCTATGCCTACTCCTCAAAGGTGGATCGGTCTCATTAGGCACATATGATGAAATGAGCTGAAATTAGTGAAAGCTTATGTCTGTTAATAAAATTTGCTTGTTGAAAAAGGTGATACAAGACTTTCAGTTTTTTGCTACCATAGAGTAATACAGCTCTCCTGCTACAATGGTTGCCTAAGTAGAAGGTGCAATATCACTAAGAATTTTTCCTCAGTATTGCAGAGCCCTCTGCTGATTGATAAAACTCTGCAGTCGATTATATTTTTTCAGACTGAAAATCAAACAGAAGAAGGAATTTCTGCAATGCAAGTGAGCTTGGGGAGTTCATTGGAAGGGGGATAAAGGGGAAAATATATATTTTTACTCTTTAAAATACAAAAAAAAGAGCCAATACAAATCCATCCTTTTGATGAGGGCTGAATTATTTTTTATTTAGTCTATGCTTTAACTCTCTGTAAAGTTCAGGAATTTATGTGATTTAATCCTCCTTAAACCCACTAAGGAAAAAAAAAAGTCCCCAAATGGTAGTCCTGCTCAATCTACTGAGCTCTGGGTTTTTTTTAACAAAATTATGAGCTTCAGTTCACTCACACCTGGTCTACTGTCACTATGCATTCAATAACAGCTTCTAGCATTATCCCAAAAAGTATTGCTCACTTATTCTATATTTGCCTGGTATGGAACATACAAGACTAAAAGTGACCGATTTTTTTTTTCTATCATCAGCTAACAAACCTACTTTGTGAATTGTCCAATGACATCAGTATACTTTGTTGGTCTTGCCAATATATTCAAATATTCTCAGACAGAAGTTAGCCATGGAGAACTTTCACAGAATCTACTATGGTTAAGAAATAAGCTCAAAGAAAACCAGCCTTTCCCAACTTGGCATCAAAATTTTCAAAATATTCTCTTTCAAGACATCTCTAATCTGTTGGCATTAATATCTATATAAAGCAGGAAGACTGCAGTCCTAAAGCCATTAAAGCAGCATAAGACTGGCCAGATGTTCTTTTCTGGACTTCAAGGATCAGCTTTGACTTAGAAGAGGGTGGTCCTTCTTCCATGCCAACCTCTAGAGCCAGCTCAAAGAGGGCAAGAAAGGGATGAAGCAGGATGACTGAGGAAAGGGATCTATCACATTCTTAAAACCAAATTAGGATGACTTATTTGATGTTGCAAAAATAGAATGACTGTTTTAAAAACAAGAAGTTAAAGATGGGCTTTTAGGAGACTTGGTGGTCAGAAGACTCAAGAAATCCAAAATATGTACATGTAGTTGTTTTTTTAAAAGGGAGAAAAACATACTTTAAACATATATGAAAAATATGTGATACTGAACCAGTAGCTTTTTTTTTTTTTACTACCGGTTCACCCGAACCGGTAGTTTTTATCACTACCGGTTTGCCCAAACCGGGGTGAACTGGTAGCATTTTACCCCTGTCATACAGGCTATTGGAGTTTCATCCATTAGGAAAATATTTCAGTTTATTAAATGATATACATCACAGTCTTGAATATCTGGCTTATCTTCATTCATTCATGACCTTATTTTCTACGTCTCCCAAAAATACCTTTAAAGCATATATGGAAGGTGAAAAAATTTACAAAAGCTGATATTCTATACATTAGGAAATAAAGATCTGAATGTTGGCTCTCACTATTTCCAAAAGGTGAATTAGAACAAAAATATCTGTCACTTTTTAAATGGAAAACAGGTCTTTGAAAAAAATATTGAAGAAATTGGTTGCAAAAAAGGAAAATGAGGAAACAACACTTGTCTCCCCGGAATTGCTACAGGTAATTCATCCTGAAACAATACAAAAATTATGCCTTTGAATTTTTAAGATTCAAACAGAAGTTCACAGAGAAGGAGCATGAAAAATATATTCAGAAGTATTTTTTGTTCTACTGTGTATGAATTGATGCAGTAATGGAATGGAACGGATTTACCAATTAACACCATCAAAAGATAAATGATTGCAAATAAATTGTTCTCTCCATCCTATGTTCTCTCTGCCAAGTAGAAAGAGGCAACTAAGAAGGCCCAACTTTTGAGAAAAGTCCCTTTATTGATTGAAAGTCGTTCTCTCAAAATACAATGGTTGGCTAGTTTTCTTCAAGGCTACTTAAATATTAAAAATGAATTCACAGGATTGTCACTGTGGATGTAGCTGTGTTCTGTTTCTATTTATTTTATTTTTCCCTGGTGAGCAAATGCAGGATCCATCACTGCTCCCTGAGTAAGGCATATCCCATCCTGCTTACTTTAAATCTTGGCTGCCTTCTAACTGTCATCTATATTTTATAGCCCAGTTATGATACTGTATGGTAATATAAATCATGGAAAAATAAAAAATGCTGTAAAATAGCCCTTTCGTGATTTCTTATTTCTTCTTTTGCTTTTAAAATTGCTTAAATAAAGGCCACTGAAGTCAGACTCTCGTTAGGTTTTCACATATAGACAAACTACTCTCATTGTACCACCTGTAAATCAGTAACTAAAAACAGTGAATTACCATATTCAATTGCATTAGTTTCTCTCAAACTCACAGACATTCTGAGAATCTAGGTTTCTATTTCTGCACTTTTGTCGAGTGGTTTCAGTAGCCAAATCAACCCATCCAATGAAGAAAAAAAAATGATAATACTTAATACTGCAAGGGCTCTAAGTCTGCTGCTCTAAGTTTAATGTAGGAAAGAAAAAAAAACCTTTATTCATTCTACCACTGCCCTCTTGTGGTTTAGAATTCTGCAGATAATAACACAATCCAGCATAAAACAGCAAATTAATTTAATTTTCTAATTTTGCCATGTTTATTATTCACATGAAATACAAGCGTCAGCAATACCTGGACTGATCAGTTACTTCAACGGTTACTGCTTCTATACAAATAAATCAAAAAACCTTGAAGAGACAACAAAACGAAACCTGGGTTTTCACATTTTAAATTTGAATAGTTTATCTCTTTTATTGTTTCATTGTTTGTTTCGCAATATTAAAGAAGACCATATTTTGCAGAATTATAAAATATACACATATTTTATAGGAGGAGATCTTAATTTAATCTAATTTAAATTAATTGAATTGAACTGATTTAGGCACCACCAAATTTGGGACGCACACAACAGAACAAACAAAATAAAATACAATATGAGTAAAGAAAGAAAGAAACCAAAAAATAATCTAGGTAGGCCACAAGTGAAAAATAGGTAAGAAAATGGCAAAATTGGCTGAAGCACAGAAAACAGACAGACTCCAGGGCCTGGGAGTGTAGCCAAGTCTTTAAGGCCCTCACAATCCAGATGGAACTGTCTTGATCTCAGTGGATGCCTGACAGGCCTTCTAGTAAGCTACTCCATTTGTCCATCTATCCCAGGATAATTTAGACTGATCTGAGTTGTTTTTTCAATATTTCACGGAGAATTCCCATCTGGAGATGCCAGAACCTGTATCTGGAATTTTATACATACAAAGCAGGTGCTTCTATTGCTGAATTAATAGTCTCATCTCAGAATTAGATAGCTATCCCTGGATGGGCCACGGATCTTATATTCTAGATTTTTCACAAGGTGGAAAAAGTAAAAGGGAAAGAAAAACAATATATATAAATATAACCCTCAAGGAGATTTAGAAGTAACAGAATGCGAACATGGGTAATATAGCCTTTGTTTGGTCTAATTCAAGGGGTTCAGACTAAGCATTTTAGTCAGGCTTTACTGAAAATGGAATTGTCATAAATGTTGGTGTTTAGAGAATTCAAAGCATAACATGTAGGAAGTGGAGAACAAAGTAGTTCAATAATCCTAAGGCAAAAAATAGCGCTTATTTTGGGGGGAAGGTGGTCTGTGCCTCCTTCCCTAGAAACTTTGATACATCCTTGACATTCCCTTCAACTGTTCCATGAGTCTCTTCATGCTTAAGAGGTGTCAGGACAGCGTCCATAGCTATCCCCAATTCCTTGACATTTGGTCAGGGAAGGGACAGGTAGGTACAATTAGGAACGATCGTTTGCTGCTATATTTTGCATAAATATAAATGTAAACGTGGAACTCTGTATGATCCAGTTCCTTAACTTTCTGAGACTGCCCGCAGAAGGTTAGTCATATTCAAGACAGAGCAGGTCTATTTGGAAATTACCCACTAAAATGCATTTAAATTAGGAAGAGCAATGGAAATCCTAATAATAAGGATATGGTTATGCAAAGTCCTTATTAACTAGGTAAAGGTAAAGGTTCTCCCCACGCATATGTGCTAGTCGTTCCCGACTCTAGGGGAGTGGTGCTCATCTCCATTTCAAAGAGAAGAGCCAGCGCTCTCTGAAGACATCTCCATGGACATGTGGCCGGCATGACTAAACGCCAAAGGCACATGGAACGCTGTTACCTTCCCACCAAAGGCGGGCCCTATTTTTCTACTTGAATTTTTTACATGCTTTCGAATTGCTAAGTTGGCAGAAGCTGGGACAAGTAACGGGAGCTCACCCTGTTACGCAGCAGCACTAGGGATTCAAATCACTGAACTGCCAACCTTTGATCGACAAGCTCAGCATTTTAGCCACTGAGCCACTCAGCCTTATTAACTAGTTGCAAATAAAAAGGCCCAGCTGAAGAAAAGACTTAGCATGTTTCTTCTAAACAGAAAAAAGCTTCCATTCAGTGGCGTTATAGTTGTGCATACACACACCAGCTCAAATGACCCAGAAAGTCGTTTGAAGGGACCATACACATGTGCTTCAAGCAATAGATTCACTTTTCAAAGTTGACCAGATGCCTGACCGAGTGCTCCTTTGTAGGTGTCACACAGCCCTCATGACACTAAAATTCCAAAGAGGTCTTGTTAGAAAAGTAGTTTATAATAAAGGCAGAAAACTAGAAAAGAAAACCCACAGAAGCAGAGCTGCTTCCTGAGAGGATGTCTGCGAATGGTCCCTGCAGAATCAACTATACAGTCTCCAATGGAGTGTATGATGAAGACTGTGATGAAGACTTAGCCTCTTTCCTATGTGTGTCCAATATCACAACGCATATTCTAAAGGAGCAGACCTTACACGATACCACTTTCATCATATTCTCTCCTGTGGACCCTGCTGGTTCCTTGTTAGCAATTATGGAATAAAAGCCATGCTACACGAGCAAACTTTTTGGAGTCACACCTGGAAAAGGTATTGTTCAATCCTCTTGTTCAGCAAAAGTGTTTGTATGGTACATACGATGCACCATATTGCCGAATTAAAGGTTACAGGTACAAAATGTTTAGTTGTCTATCGGTAGGCAATATTTTCCTGAGGAAATTGTACTGCATTAGAAATGCAATTTTGGAATATTAGGTGGTATGAATGGATAGATAATAGAAATAAGGAATGGAAATGTACATAAAGGAGTAGAACGTTTAGAAATAGAATGTATATAATGTATATAATGTATTGAATATTGATTCTAGTTGTATGAATAATGTCACAGATCTGTTAAATATGTAATAGTGATATGTAAAGAGAAAAAAATGCAATAAAATAAAAGAATAAAAAATATGCAATTTTACCTGATGGTTGCTCGTATCGGAAACTTTAACATCCAAGGATCCTGTCAATACAGCATACCAATTTGTTCCAATATCACCTTGACGAAATACTGCCAAAAGAGAGAGGGAGATAATCAAATTCAAAGATACATTACATGTATAATAACTATATGGTTAATATAACCTAATTATAATAACTTTTGATTAAATAAGGATATTTGCATCAGCAATGATTACATTTTCAACGAGAATTTTGACTGCAGTTGTCAGTAGAATCCTTCAGACTGAAATTCCTAATGTTCTTTGGAATTTTCTAATTACATTGGTTAAAATGGGTTGGTTTATTTTTCTGTACATCTCCCTTCCATGTTCAATAAGAAACATGATGATACCATGCATTTCAAAATCTCATCGTTTTGTAAATCATGTAAATTATGATAACTTCAGGTAGTTCCTCGACTTACAACCACAATGGAGCCCAAAATGTCCATTGCTAAGCCACATAGTTGTTAAATGAGTTTTGCCCCTTTGTGGGCAAACTTTTTTTGTCACAGTTGTTAACTGAATCGTTAAACGAATCTGGCTTCCCCCATAGACTCTGCTTGTCAGAAGCCAGCTGTGAAGGTTACAAATAGTGATCACATGACCACCGAGATATTCCAACTGTCATAAATACATGCTGGTTGCCAAGCACCCAAATTTTGATCCCATGATCATGGGGATGTTACAATGGTAAGTGTGAAAACTGGTCATGTCACATTTTTCAGTGCCGTTATAACTTTTAACATTATTTATTTATTTATTTATTTATTTTATTAGATTTTTATACCGCCCTTCTCCCGAAGGACTCAGGGCGGTGTACAGCCAGATAATAAAAACCCACTATATACACATTAAAACAGAAACTTAAAACCAAGCATATTACAAAAATGGCTGAAATTTAAAAAATTTAAAACCCTAAAATTCATAAATAACCCCAATTAAAATTTAATAAAACTTTTAAGCCAGTCCCGCTTGAATAAATAAATGTGTTTTCAGCTCACGGCGAAAAGTCCGAAGATCAGGCACTTGGCGTAAACCAGGGGGAAGTTCGTTCCAAAGTGTAGGGGCTCCAACAGAGAAGGCCCTACCCCTGGGGGCCGCCAGCCGACATTGTTTGGCGGACGGCACCCTGAGAAGACCCTCTCTGTGTGAGCGTACGGGTCGGTGGGAGGCATAAGGTAACAGCAGGAGGTCCCGTAAGTACCCGGGCCCTAAGCCATGGAGCGCTTTAAAGGTGGTAACCAAGATCTTAAAGCGCACCCGAAAGACCACAGGAAGCCAGTGCAGACTGCGCAGGAGTGGTGTTACATGGGAGCATGTAACGAGTGGCTCCCGTTACTACCCGCGCAGCTGCATTCTGGACTAGCTGCAGCCTCCGGGTGCACTTCAAGGGCAGCCCCATGTAGAGAGCATTGCAATAATCCAAACGAGAAATGACAAGAGCGTGAGTGACCATGCATAAGGCATCCCGGTCAAGGAAGGGGCGCAACTGGCGAACCAAGCGTACTTGGTGAAAGGCCCTCCTAGAGACGGCCGCCAAATGATCATCAAATGACAGCCGCCAATCCAGGAGGACACCCAAGTTGCGTACCCCCTCCAATAGTCATTAAACGAATGGTTGTATGTTGAGGACTACCTGTATGATGAAATTATGAAATATGTGGTAGTTACACAAAGGGCATAAAATAAATAATTCCATCATTTGTGCAATGACATCATGACATGCTTGACACCGCTGCCCTCCTATAGATGCCCATGGATCTGCCTTTATTGCTTTCTATCAACATCATATCATAATTAATTCCCTTATCTTGACACTCTTAAACTCTAATACTATTATGTTGCAAAATGTTTTAATATAAAGAAACCCTCAGAAATGCTCCTTAGGTCTACATCACACACGATCAAAGGATGGAAGGTCAGGACGTGTCGTGTAAACTTTTATATGCAGTATATCAATCTACCTTTCATAATTGCTTCGTTTCTTCTATTCTAAAATTCATTCTGTTTCTCCAAAGCCAATCAGTCCTTTGTGGTCACTACTGAGTACTCACAGTAGTGTCCATAGTACTCAGGGCAGTTTTTTAAAAATGTTTTTTCCCCATTTGGGTGAAGGTCTCTCCCACTCTCTCTGCATTTCTGAAATGCATTACCCACTTCTATGACAAAAATAGATCTTGACAGTGAGAGCAAGAGAAGCAAAGTACAGTTTATGCCTGTCATTGCTATGGTGATTGTCAGGAGTTAAGTGAAAACTTCACACAAGCAGATTGGCAAATTGTCTTTTGTTTGTGCAGAAGCTGCTATAAAAGATGACGTTGTGCTTGGGTGGATGGAAAATATACAAGTTAATTGTGTACCTCATTACTGAGTACAACCTAGAAAATAGGACTTTGTACAGCTGGTTTTTTTAAACAAATATTTTTATTAAAAGGTTTTACATATATAATATGAAACACACTCAAAGAAATAGATGTATTAAACATGAAAGAGAAAAGCAAGCAAAGAAAAAAGATGAAGAAAATTAAATAGAAAAAATTACAAGAAAATAAAGAAATAAAAAACATAAAAAGTAATATAAATAGCTTCAATCTTCCTCTCAGGAGTTATACAATCAAAACTCTCTCTCTATAAGATTACACCATGATTCCTTTCTTTCTATAACCTATTCTTTCCAATCATCCAAACCATAAGTCACAAAATATTTTTTTTATGCAAAAAGTCGGTAAAGGGTTTCCAGTCATTGATGAATGTCAATAATGTCTTTAATCAAACAAGTCAGTTTGGCCATCTCAGAAAGTTCTCTCAATTTTGTCAACCATTCCTCTATGGTGGGTAGCACCGAATCTATCCATCCTTAGGTAATAGTGCTGTACTGACTTTTTTCCAGCTGTCAGGAATCTTCCATTTATATAAAATAATATACATCACTTGTAAAGATTACAAACGTTCATCCTCTAAACATTTATAGTGAGAGGCCAGCAGATCATCTGGACCTGTTTTAGACTTTTTAAGAACTTCACAAACTTCCATTATTATTGGTATTTTTGGTATTTGGTATTATTTGGTATTTTCATAATTTATCTCTGATTCTCTGTAATCTTTGGTAATCTTGATCTTTATATAAAGTAGAATAACACTTTTTGCATGTTTCCTATAGATTTTTCAATCTTTTAAATTTCTTCTTTCATATGTTTTTTTTAATCTGTGTAAATCCTTCTTGCGTTTCTTTCTTTTTTTTTTAAAGCAGACAAACTGTTGGCAACTGTTTCAAATATTCTCTTGCTAAATTCCTCAAAGATTTTCTGCAGGGAACCTGATGTAGTGCCATTGTCTGCAAGATGCTCTGGTGAGTCTCTTTCCTTCTCTTATTTTTGCTGTTTTTCTTGTTGATGCCATTGTATTATGGCTCCAAAGTGAAAATATATACCAGTTAACTAGGGTGAAAATAAGAAGCTTCTCCTTTTTCATTTTTCTGTTTGCTTTTCTCTTTCCTTAGCACTCTAGTCCCAATTTGCTCTCCATAGATAAGTCACTCAATCTGGGTCATTTGTTTATTTTATTTATTTGTATCCCACCTTTATTACTTTTACAAATAATTCAAGGCGACACTTATCCAATACATCTTCCTACTACTACTGTCCCCACAATAACCTTGCGAGGTGAATTGGGCTGAAACAGAGTGACTGGCACAAGGTCACCCAACTGGCTTTCATGCATAAGGCAGCACGAGAACATACAGTCTTCCACTTTCTAGCCTGATCCATTAACTACCAGATCAAGCCACGAGACCAAACTCTCAAATTACCCTTACCTTATTTTGTACAATTTACTTTATTTTGTTATTTTCCTGTATAGAAAATAATCAACATTCCTACAAAGATCCTGATTGTCTACTTAATTTTATTATCTTCAAAGGCATTTTCATCAAGATAATATTCTTTTCCTAAAATTACTGTCCCCCACTTATCTGTTTAAAACTTTCTTAAATCACAATCTATTAAGCTTTTCATGTTAAATCAAAATCCTTTAAGATAGAGCTCTTTTTCCCCTCTCTTCTTAATTCTAAAAAAAAAGGCAACTCACCAAGTGTCTTATTCTTTCCTGCCAGTTGGAAGAAATAAGTTGTACATTTTTAGTTAAGATATAAATTAACTATATCCAAAAGTGTTTAAAGAAGTGAACCTTGTACAAGTAAAGTGTCCATAAAGGTTGCATAGCAGTTTTGAGCAAAATGGTAATCCCTTAGCCCCCAAGACACTCACCCTACCTGACTTCAAGAAACTTAATGTTTGCAGTGTCCTCATGAGGAGCAGGTATCTAGAGCATAAGTGGGTGAGCTCTTAATCCCTCCTTCTCCAGAACGAATTTTGTTAGCCAGCATTCACTACCTGGCCACAGAGGTGGGATTAACTTACCTTCCCTAAGGTAAAGGTAAAGATTTCCCTTGCACATACGAGCTAGTCGTTGCCGACTCTAGGGGGCAGTGCTTATCTCCGTTTCAAAGCCGAAGAGCCAGTGCTGTCCAAAGACGTCTCCGTGGTCATGTGGCCGGCATGACTCAATGCCAAAGGCGCACGGAACGCCTTTGGCGTTTGGTATCTTCCCTATCAGTTCGCAAATGTGAACACGCGAGCACGTTTCACTCGCATGCGCCATTTCTGTGCATGCGTATGGCCTTCTGCGCATGCGCAGTAGTCACGCATGGGTGGGAGGGCAGAGCCTCCTGCAGTCACCACTACAGGTTCGCGCAATCTGGATAATATCGGCTGAATCCTTCCACTGCCTATGGTGCTGTCCCTCCTCATAGATATGCTCACGTGGACTTCTAACCTGCCATAGTTCCTCAACCGGAAGACCAAGACTTTGTAAAACTATTAAGATTAAAATCTAATTTTACTTAGCTTTTCATTGCTTTCCAGAAATATCTCCTGACACACTTTACAAATTTAAATAATGTCTGTTTTTCAAAAAACAACTCACAAAAAGTAAAAACAAGGATTTTAGTTTCTATTCCACCATTTCATTATGGCACCTCCTCCTTCACACATGCAATGAAGCTTTTTAAGACAAGATTACAAAAAAAATGCCTCAGTGGTGAAATCTAAAAAATTTTGCTACTGGTTCTGTGGGTGTGGCTTGGTGGGCATGGCTTGGTGGTCACGTGACTGGGTGGGCATGGCCAACTTGACATCAGTCACTGTTAGAGCCAGGACCTGCACATTCTGAAGTACATTCTGCCCTTCTGAAGCCCCCAACGCTTTGAGCCTCCCTCCACCCATCTGGCTTGACTGCCCCAGCGAACCTGGAGCCTTCTCTTGCCCTGCTCTCCATCCCGGAGGGTCACGCATCCCCCCCGCCAATCCTCTGTATAACTGCCCATGCTGTTTCTGCAAAGGCAGAGCCCCCCCCCTTGCAGGGCGATCCAAAGAGGGGAGGGGGATGCTGCAGAAAAGGCCGCCTTCTACCCAAGCCTCCCGTGCCGGCTCCCTGTGGCTTGGGGCTCCAAAGCAGCCCACTGGATTCACACCCAGCCATCTGCCTGCCAGCACCTATCCGGGAACTTGGACAGCAAATTCCGGCGTTCCGGGAGAAGGAGGGTCAGCTGCAGTGGTGCTTCCTGGTGGTGAAGAAGCATAGAAAGCAGGGCGGAAGCTGCAGGTAGCTGGCAGGGTGGCAGCCCACCACACAAAGAGGGGGCCAGGCCTAGCTGCACCACCACAGAGCTCGCGGCACTTTCCCTTTGGCCTAAGCGGTGGCGCTTACCTGGGCAGGCCAACATGGGTAGCCCTTCATCTTCCGAAAGAGCAGGTCGCTGCACTTGTAGTCGCACAGCCGGCCGGAGCAGAACATGGCGCAGGCGGAGAGGCATATGCAGCCCCTACCAAGGTCACCCTAGCCAAGTGATTGCTGCGCCTCTGCAGCAGCAGGCTTGACAGGGCCACCTTGTCCACCTTCACCACCTCCATGTGTGCGTGGAAGGGGCTGCCACCGCTCTTGCCACCCTCCCCCCCCGCCTGACTACAGACATCTGCCTGCCTGAAGCAACCTCCTGAAGCAACCCCGCCGCCATTTGCTGTTGTTTCACTGCGGGAGAAGGAAGAAAGTGAAAGGCGGCAGCACAGCAGTGCTCCGGGAGGGCAGGAGGGCCGCAGACATCCCGGGGCTTGTGCACATGCATGTGCTGTGCCACCTTGGTGCTCCAGAAGGACTGCAGGCCATGGACTGGTTCAGGGGCATGGCCAGCCAGCGATTGCTATCGGTTCGGCAAACCAGCCCCAATCTCCGCTACCGGTTCTCCCGAACCGGTAGCATTTCACTCCTGCTCTAAATATTGCTAAACTACAACTTCTAACAGGTCCAGATACAATTGCTTAAGCTGGAAGAAGAAGTTTAGTAACTCCTGGAGAATCACAGATTGCTCACATCTCATGGCTTTTGCAACAAGAAATTATTTTAAATAATTTAAATTTAAATAAATAAAGGGAGGAAATAAGCAAATAATGTAACGTTAAATAGCCCTGATCCCTATATTTATAAAACTCAATCCTGCTTGAGATCCACCAGATCTTGGCCCACTTAAATTAGCAATTTTCTTTGCACATATATTTATTCTCTAAGCATGATAGTGCTTGGTTTGTGCAAAGGCAATGCTTTCAATGCTATATTATCATTTAAATTATATCTTTACCGGGTGCTTTAATATCTACTTTGCTGGTTAATATTATTTTTCCCCAAAAAGTCAGATTATATATTTCTGGACAGAAAATGTAGACCCAAAACTAATTCTTCTGCCAAAAAACCATAGCATTTCTGCAGTCATTCTGACCTTTTTACTGTTGTGATTTAAAACTGTCCCATAAAGGTAATAAATGGGGGGTGGGGGATTGGTCACAAAACTTTACAAAAAGAAAATCGTAAGCACAGAAGTCTTTCCCCCATAATGAATGAATGAATGAATGAAAAAAACCAAAATTCTTCTCCATACAAACCATTGGTTACCAGAACATCCTTAAGAAGGCAGACTATTCTATCTCATTAAGGTAAAGGTTCCCTTGCACATAGTCATTCCCGACTTTAGGGGGCGGTGCTCATTTCCATTTCAAAGCTGAAGAGCCAGCGCTGTCTGAAGATGTCTCCATGGACATGTGGCCGGCATGACTAAACGCCAAAGGTGCACGGAACACAAAGGTGGCCCCCATTTTTCTACTTGCATTTTTTACGTGCTTTTGAACTGCTAGGTTGGCAGCAGCTGGGACAAGTAACGGGAGCGCACCCCATTACACGACACTAGAGATTCAAACCGCTGAACTGCCGACCTTTTGATCAACAAGCTCACCTTTTTAGCCGCTGAGCCACCACATCCCGAATTAGTAACCTGCCTCATTAGTAACTCCCAAATTGTCAGTTTTGTAGAAATTGTAGTCATGACATTTCCCACTTGCCTTCTCTCCCTTCACTTACTCTCTCTTCTTTTCTAACATAGTAAAAATATAAAAATAACATGCTTGTTCTAACTGGCAAGAGGAAAAAGGGGCAAATTGGAGGAAAAATAGAGACTGGAGACCCAATGACAACAATAAGGATCAGCTATTTCTGTTTAAAGGTAAGACAGGTTACTAACTTCCATCCTAGAACCCTGCATGAAAATTCATCTAGGATAGCTAATTAACACATCTTTTATTTGATCCATTTAAATAATAAGCCAATAATATTTAAGCTTTTTTTTCAATCTAGAAATGTTGTTATAACTTTTTTGGTCTCAGATTAATAAATATAATTATCATAGCAAATTATTTAAAATATTTATGCATATTATAAATGTACAATTAATAATAGAAATAATCTATGGCTAATGGATTACAAATGAATACATGAACTAATTTCATTAGAAAGATAACTTTATCCCTGCTCTAAAGAACATTTTTCATTAAAAACATTAAATTAAAAAAAACATTTCATATTAAAAATATAAATATCCAAAAGTGAAACATTAAAGCATAAAAAACATTTCACGTTAAAAACACTAAACATTGAAAATGAAAGGAACTTTGACCTGATTCCTGGTTTATTCTTCTACATAATGTTAATCTTTAAAAACAACTTACGTGTGATACCCTTTTCCAAGTTTTCATAATAGCCGCAGAGACATATTTGCTGGAGAAGATTGGGATGAAATTTCTCAAAAGCTTTTACTTCTTTTAGGCGAGTAAATATAATATCCACATCTTCACTTGAACGCTCCAAAGGTCTGCAAAAATAGGAATGACATTAGTTTATCATTCGCTTTTTGAGTCATAATATTCAAAGATGATGATACTGTACTGTAGGATTACAGTACCAAACTGTCAGCTAAATGGAGCTAAAATACAGAAGTCAAAATTGCGCGCAGTTAAAACCAGCCAAAATTCACCCAGCTGCGCGGGTGATAGAGGGAGCCCCTCGTGGCTCCCGAGTGACACCTATCCTGCGCAGGCTGCACTGGCTACCTGTGGCCTTCCGGGTGCGCTTCAAGGTGTTGGTGAACGTCTTTAAAGCACTCCATGGCATAGGGCCGGGTTACTTACGGGACCGCCTGCTGCTACCGAATACCTCTCACCGACCCGTGCGCTCTCACAGAGAGGGACTCCTCAGGGTGCCGTCGGCGCGACAGTGTCGTCTGGCGACGCCCAGGGGAAGGGCCTTCTCTGTGGGGGCTCCCGCCCTCTGGAACGAACTCCCCCCAGGACTCCGTCAACTTCCGGACCTCCGAACCTTTCGCCGCGAGCTTAAAACTCACTTATTCATCTGCGCTGGACTGGGTTAGTTTTTTAAGTTTATGGGTTTTTAATGGGTTTTATTTCTAAATTTTAATTCTGGCCAATTTAATAAGTTTTTTAATAGTATTTTAATTGTATTTATAGTGTATTATGTATTTTTACTTGGCTGTGAACCGCCCTGAGTCCTTCGGGAGAAGGGCGGTATACAAATTTAAATAATAAATAAATAAATAATAAATAATAAATAAAATAAATAAATATAATCAAGCAGCAGCAACAATAACCACAGCAACAACCTAACCTTGATTGTAGATCTCTCTCTTAGAAAATTTGGATCATCTTTTAAGAAATTATTTTGTCTCATTAGAATCAGAATATTAGAATTCTGTAATAGCTGAGTGACTCTCAAAAGCATATTTTTATTAGGTGCCTCTTGTGAAAAGATGATAAATGATGCAGGAGTAACTCCCAGTGTTACATATAGATAGTCCTCGTCTTACGGCCATAATTGAGCCCAAATTTTAAGTTGCTAAGTGAGAAATTTGTCAAATGAGTTTTGCCCCATTTTACAATTTTTCTTGCCGCATTTGTTAAGTGAACCACTGCAGCTGTTAAATTAGGAACACGGTTGTTAAAAGTGAATCTGGCTTCCTCATTGACTTTGCTTTTGTCAAAAGGGGATCACATGACCCCGAGTCACTGCAACCGTCATAAATATGAACCAGCTGTCAAGCATCCAAATGTAAACCACATGACCATGGTGATGCTGCCTTGATCGTAAGTGTGAAAAATAGTAATAAGTCACTTTTTTCAGTGCCGTTGTAACTCTGAACGGTTCCTAAATGAACTGTTGTAAATCAAGGACTACCTTTATTTTAATACAGGGGTCTCCAACCTTGGCAACTTTAAGACTTGTGGATTTCAACTGCCAGAGTTCCTCAGCCTGCAAAGCTGGCTGAGGAATTCTGGGAGTTGGAGTCCACAAGTCTTAAAGTTGCCAAGGTCGGAGACCCCCTGTTTTAATACACATTGCTGTGAGACAGTCTATATGATCTCATGGTTAGAAGGATTTGTATTGTCAATTATTATTTCAAATCAAACTCATGGAAGCTCATCGGATAATTTTGTGTCAGTCTTCTTGTCTCAGCTCAATCTATTTGACTGAAATACTGTGGGCACAGAACTGGAGGAAGGGAATACTATGTATATTGCCTTGAGCTCTAGGAGGAAACAACTAACAAATAAACTGTGGAGATTAAATAAAATGAAGAAATAAGTACTCAGTGACTGTGAGCCTTTGAGCTTCTTTTTTTAAAAATCAGGCTTACATTACTGTCATATTTTTCTATTCAGATAGAAAAAAAATACTACTTAGTTCAATAAGGACGAGGAAACCAAGTCAACCATGAAACAAATATCATAAAGGTGACTGGCATAAGGGCTGACAAGAAGGGGAAACATATTTTTAGACACCAAACAGTTCTGTCTCTTTGATTTACAAAAATTATCTTGAGGTCAAATCACGGCTAAAGTGTAAAGGAAAAGAAAAGTTCTTACTTTTCATCTGCACCATAATAAAGAGCAGCAATGCAGGGGGGAAAAATATCAAGCTATGCCCTTCTGAAAACATCGGCTTAAACTATGCATTATCTTCAGAAACATAGCTTTCTGAATGGAAAAAAAAGTTAACAATGTACCTCTACGTTTCTGTCTTGATTGAAAGGAAACTGTATTTTGACAGACCCTGTTTCCCCCAAAATAAGACATCTCTTGATAATAAGCCCAATCGGGCTTTTGAGTCCATGGCAATAAGGCCAAGCGCTTTATTTCAGGGTTCAAAAAAATATAAGACAGGGTCTTATTTTCAGGGAAACATGATAGTTGATACTGCATAGGACTAGCAAGCAAATGTAGCTGAACTTGGCTGATCAAGTTAAGTAGGGTTGGCTTGAATTAGTACTGTACTAACTAAAATACCATCATAGAAATCCAAGCTGTAGATTAAACTAGGAAACTGGGGGGGGGGGGAATCTCAGAAGGCAGCAATGGAGAACCATTATCTGTATTAGCTAATTAAGACAACTATACAAATTGCTCCAAAGTCAAACTCAACTAGAATGAGACTCTATTTAGTCTGGCATAGCAATACGGTATGCAGAGTTTTAATAGCTATCGTTTTTATTTTATTCTGCTTTATTTTAGGGATGTTCCTTCTAGCCTTCAAGAAATTCCATGGAAATTGATAACAAAGAAATCACCAAATCTTAATTAACGATTCCAAAATTGGGAGTTGAGTACTTGATTTTTTTAAATAGACATTCATATAGCAATAGCAACAGAACATAGACTTATATACCGCTTCACAGTGCTTTTCAGCCCTCTCTAAGCGGTTTAGAGAGTCAGCATATTGTCCCCAATAATCTAGGTCCTCATTTTACCGACCTCGGAAGGATGGAAGGCTGAGCCAACCTTGAGCCTGGTGAGATTCAAACTGCCAAATTGCAGTCAGTCAGCAGAAGTAGCCTGCAGTACTACACTCTAACCACTGCGTCATATGTCTCTCTCTTTATAGCTAATTGATTGATTTATTTAGTCAGTGGGTCAATCAATCAATTTACTTTGGTCACTGACCAGCAATTATTTTTATTTGTTTAATTTCAGAGCACCGACGATGGCTAAAATTCAAAAATTAACCAAATATAACAAAAATAGTTAAAACCACTGTTAAAACTAACTCAAAGGGAAAAGACCTGGCTGAAGAGGAAGGTCATATTGTAGGTCTTTCCCTCAAAACGTAAAAGAGTACAGAGAGAGTGAAGTTCCTAGGAAGTGAATTCCACAACTTCGGAACAACATAGGAGAAAACTATCTTCCATATGTCTGGGAAATGGAGATAAGAAAATAAGAAGGCCTGCTGATCAGACAGATTCACAATGAAATAGTCTGTTCATGTCCTAAGTATAATGACATCTGTCGAAAACATATTATGTTTATATGCTATACAAGTCTTTCTGCAACAGGTCAGTGCAAATACAATGGCTTCTATTATATATGTTGCAGTTAAAAAGGAGGATGGAATCTGGGATCTAAGAAAAGGCAATTGTCAGTGAAAGTATGAAAGCAAGCCAGCATATTCAAAGAAGCACAAAAAAAGAGAAGACAGTTCTGTGTTCTGTTGCTGCACTTCATTTGCTCACAAGTATCTGTTCCTGAACTTGATTCCAATAAAACATTCCCAAAAAACTTTTCTATATATACCACTCTGATTAATTTCTACTTGTTTTGCCAGTAATCACTGGTATTTTTTCATAATTTTCACTAAATAACATAAGGAAATAATCAGAATTCTTCCATGAATTTTAAATTCAAAAAAACAAATGTATTCTCCTTTAGGTCAAGTAAAATCTAGAGTTAGCAAGCGCTGCCTAAATTTCTGGTTTATTTATTTATATTTATTTCCCTATCAAACTTTTTAACCACCCATCTCCCTCACAGAGGTGCTCTTATTCCCAATCTATGATAATGGTGGTAACGGTGAAGCCTTCTAGCCTGATTTAAAAGCCCCGGGGGAACTCAAATGATGGCATACACTTCCAAATGGTCCTAATAAAAGCATTTTTGTATTGTGGATAATCTTGTCATAAATCAATCAATCATATTTTGTCAGCCTTTAAAATTCAATTATAAGAGAACTATCTATACATAAATAACTAATAGAATCAGAGGAGAAAAGGCAGAACAAATAGTCCTGAACAGATGACTATTTGTTTAACAATTCTTCAAAGTTACAATGGCACTGAAAAAAGTGACTTACGACTGTTCCTAGCACTTAAGACCATTGCAGCATCCCCATAGTCACAATAATCAAAGTTTTGTTGCATGGCAACGATCATGTATTTACAATGCAGCATCTCAGGGTCATCTAATAGCGACCTCTGTGACCTGCCCAGACAGTTTCTGACCAGCAAAGTTAATGGAGAAAGCCAGATTCACTTAACAACCATATGGTGACCTAAACATCTGCAGCGATTCATTTAACAACCATGGCAAAAATATTGTAAAATCGGCACGACTTACTTAACAATGGTCTTTGCTTAGTTAGCAATAGAAAATCTGATTCTTGGGGTCATAAGTTGAGGAATCAGGGTGAAATTGAGGATCATGGCTGGTGGTTCAGTGAACGGTAGTGATGGCGGAGCAAAGCTCCGCCCACCCTCCGGTGTCATTACTTCCTGGTTTTAACCAGGAAGTAATGTGTTTTACCTTCTGCGCATGCGCAGGTTTTTCCACACGTGCAGAAGTTCTGTGAGTGCATGTGACACGTGCATGTGTGTGGCGATGCACTTCCGAACCGGTAAGGAAGGTAAGTAGATTTCACCCCTGTGAGGAATATCTGTAAATCAAACCTACCTGCGGTCAGAAAGATAAGGAGAACTTCTGGCCTTAAAATTCTTTCCCTGCCTTGAAGTTTATTCTAATATAACGCTATGGATATTACCTGATCAACATTTCTGTATTCAACATCAAAGCCTTGATGTTTGCAAAAAAACCCGCAAAAAACCCACCCCTATTTCTTTCATCATTTTGAAGCTCTGTACCAGGAGTTCTGAGCAGTTCTTGGTACTCATAAATCATGAATGGTAAGTTATCAGTGCCAGCTGCATAGAAACTTTTTTTAAAAGTTGTTCACAAAGAGAACTATTTGGCAGATGAGTATCCCTCCTTCCACCTTTGCAGTAATTATGCAGGAATTTGTATCATTTGATCCAGCCTTCGGGAAGATTCTCACGGCAAGGATTGCAGGAGGGAAATTCCTTTCCTTTTCAAATTAGATGTGCAAAAAGCAGTAGAATAAACTATAAAGAAATCTATAAATCTGTCTCTGCATCCCAGTTTTAGCTGAAGTACACACATCAACAGGTTTTTCCAAACAGAAATTAACAATAGCATCTGCAAAAGGAGAAGAGGTTGGGCCGTGTTAATTCCACCCAATTCAAACACTGTATACGAAAACATATTATGTTTATATGCTATACAAGTCTTTCTGCAACAGGTCAGTGCAAATACAATGGCTTCTATTATATATGTTGCAGTTAAAAAGGAGGATGGAATCTGGGATCTAAGAAAAGGCAATTGTCAGTGAAAGTATGAAAGCAAGCCAGCATATTCAAAGAAGCACAAAAAAAGAGAAGACAGTTCTGTGTTCTGTTGCTGCACTTCATTTGCTCACAAGTATCTGTTCCTGAACTTGATTCCAATAAAACATTCCCAAAAAACTTTTCTATATATACCACTCTGATTAATTTCTACTTGTTTTGCCAGTAATCACTGGTATTTTTTCATAATTTTCACTAAATAACATAAGGAAATAATCAGAATTCTTCCATGAATTTTAAATTCAAAAAAACAAATGTATTCTCCTTTAGGTCAAGTAAAATCTAGAGTTAGCAAGCGCTGCCTAAATTTCTGGTTTATTTATTTATATTTATTTCCCTATCAAACTTTTTAACCACCCATCTCCCTCACAGAGGTGCTCTTATTCCCAATCTATGATAATGGTGGTAACGGTGAAGCCTTCTAGCCTGATTTAAAAGCCCCGGGGGAACTCAAATGATGGCATACACTTCCAAATGGTCCTAATAAAAGCATTTTTGTATTGTGGATAATCTTGTCATAAATCAATCAATCATATTTTGTCAGCCTTTAAAATTCAATTATAAGAGAACTATCTATACATAAATAACTAATAGAATCAGAGGAGAAAAGGCAGAACAAATAGTCCTGAACAGATGACTATTTGTTTAACAATTCTTCAAAGTTACAATGGCACTGAAAAAAGTGACTTACGACTGTTCCTAGCACTTAAGACCATTGCAGCATCCCCATAGTCACAATAATCAAAGTTTTGTTGCATGGCAACGATCATGTATTTACAATGCAGCATCTCAGGGTCATCTAATAGCGACCTCTGTGACCTGCCCAGACAGTTTCTGACCAGCAAAGTTAATGGAGAAAGCCAGATTCACTTAACAACCATATGGTGACCTAAACATCTGCAGCGATTCATTTAACAACCATGGCAAAAATATTGTAAAATCGGCACGACTTACTTAACAATGGTCTTTGCTTAGTTAGCAATAGAAAATCTGATTCTTGGGGTCATAAGTTGAGGAATCAGGGGTGAAATTGAGGGATCATGGCTGGTGGTTCAGTGAACCGGTAGTGATGGCGGAGCAAAGCTCCGCCCACCCTCCCGGGTGTCATTACTTCCTGGTTTTAACCAGGAAGTAATGTGTTTTTTACCTTCTGCGCATGCGCAGGTTTTCCACACGTGCAGAAGTTCTGTGAGTGCATGTGACACGTGCATGTGTGTGGCGCATGCACTTCCGAACCGGTAAGGAAGGTAAGTAGATTTCACCCCTGTGAGGAATATCTGTAAATCAAACCTACCTGCGGTCAGAAAGATAAGGAGAACTTCTGGCCTTAAAATTCTTTCCCTGCCTTGAAGTTTATTCTAATATAACGCTATGGATATTACCTGATCAACATTTCTGTATTCAACATCAAAGCCTTGATGTTTGCAAAAAAACCCGCAAAAAACCCACCCCTATTTCTTTCATCATTTTGAAGCTCTGTACCAGGAGTTCTGAGCAGTTCTTGGTACTCATAAATCATGAATGGTAAGTTATCAGTGCCAGCTGCATAGAAACTTTTTTTAAAAGTTGTTCACAAAGAGAACTATTTGGCAGATGAGTATCCCTCCTTCCACCTTTGCAGTAATTATGCAGGAATTTGTATCATTTGATCCAGCCTTCGGGAAGATTCTCACGGCAAGGATTGCAGGAGGGAAATTCCTTTCCTTTTCAAATTAGATGTGCAAAAAGCAGTAGAATAAACTATAAAGAAATCTATAAATCTGTCTCTGCATCCCAGTTTTAGCTGAAGTACACACATCAACAGGTTTTTCCAAACAGAAATTAACAATAGCATCTGCAAAAGGAGAAGAGGTTGGGCCGTGTTAATTCCACCCAATTCAAACACTGTATACGAAAAACATACCACCCAGTGGTGAAATCCATTTTTTTTTCTACTGGTTCTGTGGCCGTGGCTTGGTGGGCACGGTGTGGCTTGGTAGGCGTGGCAGGGAAAGGATACTGCAAAATCTCCATTCCCACCCCATTCTAGAGGAAGAATACTGTAAAATCTCCATTCCTACCCCACTCTGGGACCAGAGGTGATATTTGCCAGTTCTCCGAACTACTCAAAATTTCCGCTACCAGTTCTCCAGAACCTGTCAGAACCTGCTGCATTTCACCCCTGATACCGGCCAAATTTTCAAAGTGGCCTGCAAATGTCTTGAGTGTGCACTACAGGTAGTCCTCGACTTGCAACAGTTCATTTAATAATCATTCACAATTACAACAGCAGTGATAAAAGCGACCATTATGACCATTTTTTTTCACACTTAAACCACTCCAACATCCTTTTAAATGATCAAATTCCAATGCATGGCAACTCACTCATATTTATGATGATTCCAGTATCCCAACATCGTGTGATCCCCTTTTGCGACCTAACCATCAAAGTCAGATTCTCTTCACAACCATGTAATTAAGTGAACAACTGCAACGTAAAATGGGGCAAAACTCACTTAACAAACACATTACTGAGCAACATAAATTTTGGGCTCTATTATAAATTTTGGGCTCAACTGTCGTAAGTCAAGGACCACCTGTACTGAGAATGAGATAGCAATTGGTTCAGAAGGAACCAGTGAGCTGCACGAGAAAGTAGGAATATGAATTTAGGTCTCCCTGATCAAAGTCCAATATTTTACCCATTAAATTATGCTCCCAATCTTTTTTTTTAGCAATACCTGTTTCTTCTCATCTTCATAGCTAAATGGAATGAATATTGAGGAATATCAATGTCCTTAAATTATATCCCCTTCATGGATTACTGCCTTATCATGGCGAAGGGGCTTGCGTAGCTCAATGAAGCTATGAGCTATGCCATGCAGAGCCACCCAAGACGGACAGGGCATAGCAGAGAGTTCTGACAAAACGTGATCCACTGGAGAAGGAAATGGCAACCCACTCCAGTATCTTTGCTATGAAAACCCCATGGACAATACAAAAAGGAAAAAAGATATGACGCCGGAAGATGAGCCCCTCAGGTCGGAAGGTGTCCAATATGCTACTGGGGAAGAGCAGAGGGCTAGTACTAGTAGTGCCAGAAAGAGTGAAGCAACTGGGCCAAAGCCGAAAGGACGCTCAGTTGTGGATGCATTTGGTGGTGAAAGGAAAGTCCGATGCTGTAAAGATTTTCTCTCCATAGGAACCTGGAATGTAAGATCCATGAATCAAGGCAAACTGGATGTGGTCGAACAAGAGATGACGAGACTAAACATCGACATTTTAGGAATCAGCAAACTAAAATGGACAGGAATGGGCAAGAATCCCTCAGAAGAAATGGAGTAGCCTTCATAATCAATAAAAGAGTAGGGAAAGCAATACTGGGATACAATCCCCAAAATGACAGAATGATCTTAGTTCGAATCCAAGGCAAACCATTCAATATCACAGTAATCCAAGTCTATGCCCCAACCACTGGTGCTAAAGAGGATGAAATTAACCGATTCTATGAAGCCCTACAGCACCTTATAGAATTAACACCCCAAAATGATATCCTTATCATCATGGGGGATTGGAATGCTAAAGGAGCAAGCCAAAAGATAACCGGAATAACAGGCAAGTTTGGCCTTGAATGAAGCAGGGCACAGGCTGATACAATTTTGTCAAGACAGTACGATGGTCATAGCAAACACTCTTTTCCAACAACCCAAGAGACGACTCTACACATGGACATCACCAGACGGTCAACACAGAAATCAAACTGACTATGTGCTCTGCAGCCAAAGATGGAGAAGCTCTATACAGTCAGTAAAAACAAGACCAGGAGCTGACTGTGGCTCAGATTATAAGCTTCTCGTTGCAAAATTTAGGCTTAAATTGAAGAAAGTAGGGAAAAGTATTAGGCCACTCAGGTATGAACTAAATCATATCCCTGATGAATATACAGTAGAGGTGACAAATAGATTTAAGGAATTAGATCTGATAGACAGAGTGCCTGAAGAACTATGGACAGAAGTTTGCAACATTGTACAAGAAGTATCAATTAAAACCATCCCAAAGAAATGCAAGAAAGCAAAATAGCTGAGGAAAGAAGGGAAGCGAAAGGCAAGAGAGAAAGAGAAAGATACACCCATTGGAATGAGAATTCCAGAGACTAGCTAGAAGAGATAAGAATGCATTCTTAAATGAACAGTGCAAAGAAAAAGAAGAAAACAATAGAATAGAGAGGACCAGAGATCTCTTCAAGAAAATTGGAGATATGAAGGGAACATTTCATGCAAAGATGGACATGATAAAGGATCAGAATGGCAGGGACCTAACAGAGGCAGAAGAGATTAAGAAGAGGTGGCAAAATTACACAAAAGAACTATACAAGAACGAGCTTAACATCCCTGATAACCACGATGGGGTGGTCACTGATCTCGAGCCAAATATCTTAGAAAGTGAAGTCAAATGGGCCTTAGGAAATCTGAGCAACAATAAAGCTAGTGGAAGTAACAGTATTCCAGCTGAGCTATTCAAAATCTTAAAAGACAATGCAGTAAAAGTGCTACACTCAATTTGTCAGAAAATTTGGAAAACTCAACAGTGGCCACAGGATTGGAAAAGGTCAGTTTACATTCCAATTCCAAAGAAAGGCAATGCCAAAAAATGTTCAAACTATCGCACCATTGCATTCATTTCACACACTAGTAAAGCTATGCTTAAGATCCTACAAGTTAGGCTCCAGCAGTATGTAGATCGAGAACTACCAGAAGTACAGGCAGGATTTCGAAGAGGCAGAGAAACTAGAGATCAACTTGCCAACATATGCTGGATTATGGAGAAAGCTAGGGAGTTCCAGAAAAACATCTACTTCTGCTTCATTGACTATGCTAAAGCCTTTGATTGCGTGGATCACAACAAATTGTGGCAAGTTCTTAAAGAGATGAAAGTACCAGACCATCTTATTTGTCTCTTGAGAAACCTATATGCGGTTCAAGAAACAACAGTGAGAACTGGACAGGGAACCACTGATTGGTTCAAAATTGGGAAAGGAGTCCAGCAAGGCTGTATACTGTCACCCTGCCTATTTAACTTATATGCAAAGCACATCATGAGAAAGGCAGAGCTAGATGACTCAAAAGTTGGAATTAAGATTGCCGGGAGAAATATCAACAACTTCAGATATGCAGATGATACCACTCTAATGGCAGAAAGTGAAGAGGAACTAAAGAGACTCTTGATGCAGGTGAAGGAGGAGAGTGCAAAAGTTGACTTGAAATCAATATTAAGAAAACGAAGATCATGGCATCCAGCCCCCTCAATTCCTGGCAAACAGATGTGGACGAAACGGAGGTAGTGACAGATTTTATTTTCCTGGGCTCCAAGGTCATCGCAGATGGGGACTGCAGTCAAGAAATTAAAAGACGCTTGCTCCTGGGGAGGAAAGCTATGGCAAATCTAGACAGCATACTAAAAAGCAGAGACATCACCCTGCCAACAACAGTCAAGGCTATCCCAGTTGCAATGTATGGCTATGAAAGAAACGCTGAGCACCAAAGAATCGAGGCCTTTGAACTCTGGTGCTGGAGAAAACTCCTGCGAGTCCCTTGGACTGCAAGGCAAACAAACAAGTCAGTCCTAGAGGAGATCAACCCTGACTGCTCTTTAGAAGCCAGATCCTGAAGATGAAACTCAAATACTTTGGCCACCTAATGAGAAGGAAGGACTCACTGGAGAACAGCCTAATGCTGGGAAAGATTGAGGGCAAAAGAAGGAGACGGCTGGATGGAGAATGAGAATGAGGTGGCTGGATGGAGTCACTGAACCAGTCAGTGTGAGCTTAAATGGACTCCAGAGGATGGTAGAGAACAGGAAGACCTGGAGGAACATTGTCCATGGGGTCGCAATGGGTTGGACACGACTTCACAACTAACAACAACAACAAAACTATATTAGATGATAAGCTTGAAACGAATTGTTTTTCAGGGAATTATTTTCCTATACTAAAATGTATAAATGTTTCTCTTTTTCTGCAGTATCCCCCTCCTAAACAATGCATAATAGGAAACCCTAAAGACTGCCTCATAGTGACTTTTTTGTGATGTAAAAATCTCTTCTGTAAATACAGCAAAATGGCATATAACTGCTGATTTGCTTACATCAGTTTGATTCTGCTAACAGGGAATAAGAAAATATGTCTCTGTTACATTAAAACTCCGCTTCTAGTAACCAGAAACTCACTTCAGCCCCCATGTAGGATGCTGCTCAGAAATCATTGGCTCATCTCAATGGTTATTGTCCATAATGATAAGCAATGCTCCCTATAGAGAATTTTTTTTAAAAATCCTAAAAAAACTTTTTAGGTTCTAAGTGTAGAAGGTGGGATTAAATCCAAGACTTTTTATTTGGAGTTTATCATTAAACTGCGCGCCTCGTATCTTAAAGACCATCTGCTGCCTTCTGATTGGGCTTTACCATTACAGTCATTTGCAGATGCTTCCACTCACAAACATTGAGCCAAAAAATAGGGCCTTTCCTGTTGTGGATGCCATTCTTGAAATGTCCAATCCTTTAATGTTTTTCCCTGCCACTATATTTGCTTCTGTTTTTAATCGGTAGAGATTCTGATCTTATTAATGCTACTGATTTATTCTGCTTATTCTATTACCAGGGCTGATTTCATTCATTATACGCACTGATTTTATAATGTTTATGATGTCACTTTTATGCTGGAACTGCCTTTAGATTGTTGTTACAGTGTAGTAAAATGACAAGGTAGGGTAACGTTCAAGATCCTAATAACAAAAATTATTTACTGATAATTTTTAAATAACGTTAACCTTTTTTAAGATACTGTATTTTTTTTATTTTATTTTGTCACAACAGTATATGCAAACACTGACATAAAACAACAACACATCATATAAACATATATATAAGCAAAAGTATGCAACAACTATGTTAATTTGATATAATGAAAGGGAACAATAGGACAGGAACGGTAGGCACTTTTGTGCTCTTATGCACGCCCCTTATAGTCCTCTTAGGAATGGGGTGAGGTCAATAGTAGACAGTTTTTGGTTGAAGTTTTTGGGATTTTGAGAAGAGACCACAGAGTCAGGTAGTGAGTTCCAAGTGTTAACAACTCTGTTACAGAAGTCATATTTTCTGCAATCAAGATTGAAGCGGTTAACATTAATAGATTTGAATCTATTGTTTGCTCTTGTATTATTGCGATTGAAGCTGAAGTAGTCTTTTACAGGAAGGACACTGCAATAGATGATTCTGTGTGTTACACACAGGTCTTGTCGAGAGTATGGTCCAGAGTATGGCCCAAGATTGAAGTTAGTATGCACCCTCAAAACATTTCAGAGCTCTGTAGTAGATATTCCCTGTACAGGTAATCCTTAATTTACCACCACAATTGAGCTCAAAATTTCTATCACTAAAAGACAACTGTTAAGTGAACTTTGCCACCATTTTACGATTTTTCTTGCCACAGTTGCAAAGCAAATCTGGCTTCCCCATTGACATTGCTTATTAAAAGGTCACAAAAGGTGGTCATATGACCATGGAACCTTGTAACCATCATTTGTTTGCTTGTTTGTTTAAGAAAATATATATTGCTGCCTATTCACACATGGCGACTCAAGGCGGCTTACACGAATATAAAAACATCATATATAAAAAATAAAACTAATAGAAGAAAATAATAAAATAATAACCCCCCACCCTGGCGACAACCCATCACACAAGGGGCTCCATCCTGCTCTGGGTTACCCCAGGCCTGCTGGCAGAACCAGGTCTTCAGCACCTTGCTAAAGAGTGTTAGAGTCACTGCCGGTCTAATCTCTCAGGGGAATGACGTTCCAGAGAGGGAGCCACCACGGAGAAGGCCCTTCTTCCGGGTCTCACCAGGTGTATTTTCCTAGGGCTCGCATGCCAAAGGTGGCATGCAGAACCCTCTCTGTGGGCACACACGCCATTGTCAGCTGCTCTTCCGGTTCCATCACGCGCATGCATGCCATCCAGCTGCTCTCTGGAACCTGGAAAAGAGCAACTGGCCGGTGCGCATGCACGCCGGACCAGCTGGCTGGTGTGCATGCGCACAATGGAAGCCGGAAGAGCAGCTGGATGCTGTGCGCATGCGCACTGGCCAGCTGCTCTCTTCCGAGTTGTGGTGCTCTGGCGCGTGCGCATACGCACACATGCACGCCAGTTTCGGCACTCAGTGCCGAAAAGATTAACCATCACTGGACTAGGGCATGAGTAACCATGAGTAGGGATTAGTATGAATCAGTTGGCAAGCATCTGAATTTTGATCATGTGACCCTGGGGATGCTGCAATAGTTGAATAAATGTGAAAAATGGTCATAAGTCATGTTTTTCATTGCTCTTGTAACCTTGAATGGTCATTAAATAAATTGTAAGTCAAGGACTACCTGAAGCATAGGATCCTTATATTGGAAAAGGGTTGGGTAGTTTTTTAAAATTGTGTCAAACTCAATTTCATTGAGGGCTGCTTCAGGGTTGTGGTTGACCTCGGTGGGCTGGGGGGGGCATGGCTGGGTGGTTGCAGCTGATTGGGTGTGTGTGGCCAGGGTGGTTGTGATCAGCTCAATGTTGCTCACGTTGGGGGACCCCTATGGTGGCCTTGGTGGGGCTGGGGGATCCATTGTCTCCAGAACAGACCCAGGGGGTGGGAAGGGGGTGGCCCTTCGCTGGCTCCAGAGCAGCCCTGCGGATCTAAGGCTGACCGCGTTCCAGTCTGGATGGCCACAACCAAGCTGTAGATCAGTGCCCGGCTGGGCTGGGCTAGGGCTGAGGCACCAGGGGCCGGTCCTTCGCTGTTTCCAGAGCAGCCCTGTGGACCAGATCTAACCACATTGCAGGCCAGATTCAGCCTGTGGGCCTTGAGTTTGACACGCCTAGTACAGGGGATTTATCCTAATACTCAGTGTTATCCTAACACTACAGTTAGTCCATAAGTTACGACAGTTCACTTAACAATGGTTCAAAGTTATGACACCATACCAAAAGTACTTACGACATAGTCCCAAACTTATGAATATTTCAGCACCACGGCAATTGTTCACCCTTACAACTGACCACAGACAAACTGCAACATTCCCCCTGCCTATCCCCCCATCCCACAGGGACCTAAGAGGCACTGTCCCTGCTATGCTAGCCCACCGGCTCCTCCCCACCCCGTTACCGATCGCTCGCTTACCTTCTGAAGATTCAGAGTTCCAGAACAGGCTCACAGTTCCTTACCTCTCCTCAAATGAGCTATCTCCTCTCCAGACTCTCTGCTGCAGGGTTTCCCCAACAGCACCAGTTTCTTTCCCTGCTCCCGGCACTCCAAATGTGGAATGGTGAGAGCAGAGGCAGAGCGGGACGATCACGGCCTGGGCAGCTTGGCTGACTCACTGAGGTTGCCTGCGGAGGACACCCAATCTGCTTTTGGCGTGCTGGGCAGCCTCAGTGAGTCTGAAGGAGCATGAAATAGCGCAATGGAGGACAGAGGCCTGAAGGAGCGGGAGATCACACCCCTGAAGCCTTTGCAAGCTTTTGCAAAGGGACAGAGGCCTGAAGCAATGCGAGATCGAACCGTTCCTGTACAGAAGCATTTGGGGGTGCGATCTCACTCTCCTTCAGGCCTCTGTCCTCCATCCAAAAGCTTTTGCAAAGGACAAAGGCTTTTGGGAGCACTATTTCACGCTCATTCAGATTCACCGAGGCTGCCTGGTGCTCCAAAAGCAGATCAGGTGCCCAGGTTAGGCAGCCTCGGTGAGTCAGTCAAGTTGAGCTGGGCACGCTCATCCCGCTCTGCCGCTACTCTCACCGCTTCACTTTTGGAACACCAGAAGCAGGCAAAGAAACCGTGGCAGAGAGGCTGGAGAGAAGACAGCTAGCTTAATCATTGAGGTCTTCAAAAGGCAGGGGAGTCTCCACAGTGCCCGTGGAGGCAGGATGGTGGGGCAGGATGGGGGAGGGGGAAGCATGAGATACTCCAGGAGGTCAGGAGAAGCCTTGGGTGGTCGGAAATACTAGGTCTCCCATGGTTTTCCCCACCCTGAGACACCTCATGTGCAATTAACAACCTGTGCATTTGATTAGCGAATGCATTGGGCAAAGCAAGGAGGGATCATGTTCATTTAACATGATCCAATTAACAAATCTTCGGGTTACAAATGTAATTGGCAGACTTTATTACATTTGTAACCCGAAGATTATCTGTACTTGATTCTTTAATAGACTTAACTGTGATGGAATGTGCATCTGGAGGACCAGTGGGAAGAGTTTTGGCAACATAGAGTTTTTGGGCCAAAGACAGGCCCAGAATAAGAATAAGCACAACCCAAGCTGGATAGGGGAGAGGAGAAGAGATTTAGAGTATCCACATCCTAGAACCTCTCAGGATACATCTTGTGGGTTAGAAGATTATAGCTTTACTTTTGCAAAAAAAATTAGTTAGGTATAAGCAATTAAAGGATTGAACTCAATTGAATTTGGCTGTGTCATCTCTGGACTTGGGTCTGATATTAACCAATGAAGCTCTTTTTACTTAATTGTTTTTGAATTGCAACTCTTGAATTAACTGTAAAAGGAACAGCTAGAAGCTATAAAGCTTACTTAACAACTAATGAATAATACACTTAATTATTTCTTCAAAGACCAGAAATGCAGGTTCCATCATCTTTTGCCAACTCATATTTTGAATATTATCCTTCAATGTATTCTATGTAACTATAACTCATTTAAATTTTAGATATTATTTTGTTGTAATTTTAAATGTTATCATATTTAATACAATTTTTGTGTTGATATTATACTTTAAATATAGGCTGAATGCATACATAAATATACATATGTATATTCATTCATTTATTCATTCACCAAACATTCAGCTTGTACTGGTCTATATCCTCAATAAACTGAATTCAACAGAGAAATTTAAAAGAAAGGCAATATACATTTTATTCAAATAGGCATATGTCATGGTCAAGACTAGATATGATGTGGATGTCTACAGATTTAATATCTAAGATAGACAAGATTGAGATAGAGACAAATATATGGGCAGACCACAACCCGATAATGATGGTATGGAAAGGCCAAAGAAAAAAATGAGATGGACATTAAATCATAGCTTACTAAATGAAAAAGATTTTATACAATACATGGAAAAAGAACTGACATTTTTTTTCATTGCAAAATGTATGGGACACCAGTAAAGCATATATAAGAGGTTTGGCAATGACTTATGCAGGGAAAAGAAATAAACAGAATAAACTAATACAAAGGGAAATAGAGGAAGAATATAAGAAATTAGAGAAAGATTTACAAAAAAATCCACAAGACAAAAAACTTAAAAACTTAATGGACTTGAAAAAACACAAATTGAATCTAATTGAAAATGAAGATTTGGCAAGAAAAATAAAATCAACAAAGCAATTTTTTTTTGAAAACGCAAATAAACCAGGAAGGTGGTTGGCATACAAAATGAAAAAAGAAAAGAAATTAATAACACAACTATTAGACCAAGATGGAAAGATATACTATTGAAATGAGGAAAAGAAAAAAAATATTACAAAATTGTACAAAATTACAAAATATTGAAAATTACAAAAAACTATATCAACAAGAGCAGATATCAGAAGGGAAAATAGAACAATACCTGGAAAAAGCAAAGATTCCTAAAATATCAGAGGAATTCAAAAAAGCACTAGAAGAAAGAATATCAATGATGATATTGATAGAGGGGATTAAAAGACAGAAAAATGGAAAAACCCCGGGACCGGATGGATTACCAGCAGAATTGTATAAAGAACTGCAAGATGTATTAAGTGATAAAATGTTACAAGTATTCAATGTTTTACTAATAGAAGCCAAGGCACTGAAGTCATGGATGGAGGCATATATAACTCTTATAACAAAGGAAGAATTATAGAATTGGTCTATAATTCTTTATTTGTTGCAGCAAATAAAGAATTATAGACCAATTTCATTATTAAATGCAGATTATAAAATATTTGCATCAATTATGGCAGAAAGACTGAAGAGGTTGTTGAATGAATTCATACCTTTAGATCAAAATGGTTTTCTACCTAAAAGACAAATTAGAGATAATATACAAATCATACTTGATACATTGGAATATTATGAAGCTCATCCAGAAAAACAAATGGTGTTGTTATTTTTAGATGCGCAGAAAGCATTTGATAATGTGAATTGGGAATTTATGATTACACAATTACAAAAGATGGATTTTGGGGATAGATTTGTAAATATGGTTAAGACTATATATAAAGATCAATCGGCAAAGGTAATAATAAATGGCGAAATGACAGAAAAAGTAGATATCAGAAAAGGAACTAGACAAGGATGTCCGTTATCTCCATTGTTATTTATCTTGACATTAGAGGTTTTAAACAGAAAAACAAGACAAGATAAAGAAATAAAAGGAATGAAAATTAAAAAAGAAGAATACAAGAATACATGCAGATGATTTAGTATTCATTATGGAAGAACCAATGGAAATGGGTTTAAAGTTAATGCAACAAATAGAGGGCTATGGAGAGGTAGCAGGATTGAAAATAAATAAAGATAAAACTAAAATAATAGTCAAAAACATGAGAGAAAAACAAAAGAAGCAACTAATGAAGAATTGTCGTGATCCGTCAGCAGCCTCCGGAGCTGTCGATGGAATTGGACTGCGATGAGCCCGTTCCTAATGCTCGAATGAGATGAGCTCCCAGAAGGCAAGAACAGCTCAAGCAGAGAGGTCACCTCGGGAGTAGGGCCAAGAGATGATTGGCCCCTCCCATAAGGTTTAAAAGAAGACCAGCACCGGTATCTCAGTTTGCTGGAAAGCAATATTGCAGCTGCGTGCTTTGCTCTGTTCTCTGCTCTGGACATTTATCAGAAAGGACCTTGGCAGTTATCCAAACTGAACTCAGGTTTGTGATAACCGAGGAATGTTTGTTTGCTGGTGAAGCCTTTGTTTTATTTCGAGTTACACGACGCTGGGAATGAACTAATTCCCAGCTGTTCGAATAAAGTGTATCTTTCTTAAGGACTGCATTTGTTGCTACCTACTCGGGTCTGGGTCACAACAGATTTCTTTCCAGCCCACGAGGAGAAGTAGTCAACAAACCTCTAAGAATGGAGGAGCTCCGTGCTGTGACTGCACAGCTGTAGCAGCAAGTAGCTTTGTTATCTGCAGAGATGGCTCAGCTCCAAGCTCCAGCTTTTCTCCCTCCCCATAGAACATGCCCCGTAGTCTGGCATGTTGCCGTGCCAGACAAGTTTGATGGTACACAAGCCATGTTTCCTGCTTTCATGGGACAATGCCAGCTTTTTATCAGCCTGAAAAGAGAGGACTTTCCCACTGACCAAGATAAAGTGGGGTTTGTACTTTCAGGCTCTGCTGCTTGCTGGGCCACACCCCTGATGGTGCAGGATAGTCCTCTGTTGGATGATTTCAGGGGTTTTGTGATCATCTCCGCCTGATGTACGAGGACCTCATCCACATGCAGACTGCCACCAGACGACTACAGACCCTGAAACAGGGCCGCTGCAGGAGTATATCAATGAGTTTCGGCTGCTTAGCCAGGATTCAGCCTGGAATGAGGCACCCCTTATGGATGCATTCCAGGATGGCTTATCGGAGGAATTGCAGGATGAGCAGTCACAACAAGAACTTAGATATTCAAATAGTGAAGAAAGTGAGATATCTGGGCATTCAATTCAAGATGTATTACATTGAAGGAAGATAATTACTACAAATTGAGGAACCAAATTGAAATAGATTTGGAAAAATGGAAAAATTTGCAACTATCATTAATGGAAAGAACAGTGTTAATTAAAATGAATGTACTGCCGAGAATTTTGTTCTTCTTTCAAACAATTCCGATAAAATTGGAGAATAAATATTTTGAGACTTTGAATAAGATGATGTGGAAATATATATGGCAAGGAAAAAAAGCAAGAATTAATATTAAACTGCTTCAAGACTCTAAGACTAGAGGAGGATTTGGCCTACCAAACTGGGAACTTTATCACCAAGCAGCGACGTTAACCTGGGTTAAAGAATGGATTTTATGAGAAATGAGAAATACAAGACTATTGACTTTGGAAGGACATGATTTGCAACCAGGTTGGCCTGCTTTCTTATGGTATGGCAAAAATAGGATACATGGATACTTTCAGAGACATTGTGTAAGAAATGGCTTGTTAACATTATGGGAGAAAGTGAAAGAAAACACTACATGGAAATACCAATGTGGCTTTCAACAATAGAAGCGTTGACACATCCGAATATGATTAATATGGACAATACTGTGTGTTATAAAGACATTTTAACTGAGAAGGGAGTTAAAACAGAAGCAAGAATTAGAAAAACAAGGGATTGAGGCTGATTGGTACACAAGATTGCAAATACAATCAAGATATGATAAACACTTGAAACAATATGGTTTTAATTTGGGGGAATCAGAGTTGGATCAGATACTGACTGGAAAGGATGAAAAAATGATTAGAAAATTGTATAATTACCTATTGCAAGTTAGACTAGAAGATGAAGAAGTAAAAGAAACAATGATAACATGGGCGAAAAATTTTGGTTATGCAATAGAATTAGAGAAATGGCAACAACTATGGGAAAGAAATTATAAATTGACAATGGCAACGGCATATAAGGAAAACCTATATAAAATGTTTTATAAATGGCACATGCCACCAGAAAGAGTAGCAAAAATGTTTAAAGATAAATCAGCTAAATGTTGGAAATGTTCGAATTTGCCGGGCTCATATTATCATATGTGGTGGACATGTATAGAAGCAAAAAAATAGTGGTTTAGAATGCAGACATGGTTAAAGAAAATGCTACACAAATCCATAGAATTAAAGCCAGAAATTTTCTTATTGGGTATTTTTCCAGAAAGATATAGCAAAGAAGAAATTTATTTAATTATCCATGTAATAATAACAGCAAGACTTTTATTTGCGCAAAATTGGAAGTTAAGAGAGAATCCCATCAGAAGGTGAAGTAATAAAAATATTTTAGATTGTGCAGAAATGAATAGATTAACTTTAAGAATAAAAGATAAAGAGGAAAAAGTGTATTTCAAGACATGGGAAAGATTTTATGTATGGTTAGAAAAGAGACAGAAATAAAAGTCAATAAATAGATAAACAATGTTAATAAATGGAAAAGAAATGAGAAAAATGGTAATGAAGAGATAGAAACCCAGATATCGCCAAAATAGATGGAAAAGGGGGAGGCGGGATGAAGAAGAAAAGATTATAGATATAAATGTACAGCCATGGAATGATGGATTGGGTAAAATAGAAAAGAAATCGAAAAGAAAGTATATATTATCAGAAGATTGGAGTTGCTTGGATACCGAACAAGGGAAATAATACACAATAAGGAAGAAAGAAAGAAGACAGGAATAGAAGGTAAGATAGAGGAGGGGAAGGAGAGATAGGGATAGAAGGAAGGAGAAGGAGAGGAAGATAAGTTAGGGGATAAGAGTAGGAGAGAAGGTGAGAAAGGAGGAAAAGAGAAGAGGAGTGGGGGAGGAGAAAGGGAAGTAGCTTCTTTTCAAAAAACACTACACTACTAACCAGAGCATATAAAACATTTGCTAGACCAATTCTAGAATACAGCTCGCCTGTTTGGAACCCTCACCACATCTCTGACATCAATACAATTGAACGAGTCCAGAAATATTTTACAAGAAGAGTTCTCCATTCCTCTGAAAACAACAAAATACCTTATCCCACCAGACTTGAAATCCTAGGCTTAGAAAACTTGGAACTCCGTCGCCTTCGACAAGACCTAAGTTTAACTCATAGAATCATCTATTGTAATGTCCTTCCTGTTAAAGACTACTTCAGCTTTAATTGCAATAATACAAGAGCAACCAACAGATTTAAACTTAATGTTAACCGCTTTAATCTAGATTGCAGAAAATATGACTTCTGTAACAGAATCATCAGTGCTTGGAATACTTTACCTGACTCTGTGGTCTCTTCCCATAATCCTAAAAGCTTTAACCAAAAAAGGAGGAGGAGAGGAAGATAAGTTAGGGGATAAGAGTAGGAGAGAAGGTGAGAAAGGAGGAAAAGAGAAGAGGAGTGGGGGAGGAGAAAAGGTTTCTACTATTGACCTCACCCCATTCCTAAGAGGAGCATAAGGAGCGTGCATAAGCACACAAATGTGCCTATCGTTCCTGTCCTATTGTTTTTCTTTTCTTCTTCATATATATATATATATATATATATATATATATATATATATATATATGCTTATACCTCCTAATTTTTACTCATATATATGTTTATATACTATATAATCTTTTTATATGATGTTGTGACAAAATAAATAAATAAAAATAAAATAAATAAATAAAAGTAGATATGAGGAAGGAGAGGAGGAGGAAGAAGGTAGGAAAGGAGAAGGAGGGAGGGAAAAGAGAAGAAGGAGGTTTGTTGTAAAACGAAGGGAAAGAAAGTGTAAAAGAGCAACTCCAAAGGTAATTAAAAAGTTTTATTTTTGTGCTTTCTTTAGAGAGAATATGTATAATTATCTATGAATAAGAAAATGTACATTTATAATATGTTTATAAGAAAAAAAAACTTTGCTGAATTCAACAGAATATTATCCTTATCCTTGTGCAGATAATTATAACAATCTGGTTGTAATGTTATATAGTGTTATATTCTGAGAATGCACTCTGCCACAGCATAGATTTTTAAAAAATCAATTCTTTCTTGCATCATGAGCACAGACACGTGACTTTTCATTTATCAATAGTCATATGTATTATCCAATAGTTCTATCCATAACACAAAAACAAACCAAGGAAGCAGGAGTCAAGGCAGTTATTAGAGAAGATGTCTCTTCTTTCATATAATGGAAATCTTGCCCAAATGAGAACACAAAAAGGAAACACATGGATGAATTCAGGAAATGAAAGCAGGTAATTTAAGATTCACAGGCTAGAACACAAGTTTGTACTTAACATTGAAAAATGTAAATAAAACCATATTGCAAAGGCAAGACAGAGGCAAAAAACCCAAATCCAATATTTAGATTAAATAAAGGGACTCCATATAACAAAAAAGATAAGCCCATTTGTAACATATCTCAAACCAGATTAGCAATAGCAATAGCACTTAGACTTATATACCGCTTCACTGTGCTTTACAGCATTCTCTAAGTTGTTTACAGAGTCAGCCTATTACCCCCAACAATCTGGATCCTCATTTTACCAACCTCGGAAGGATGGAAGGCTGAGTCAAGCTTGAGCCCTGTGAGATTCGATCTGCCAAACTGCTGGCAGCCGGTGATTAGCAGAAGTAGCCTGCAGTACTGCATTCTAACCATTCTGCCACCAGTTCATTATGTATGAATCCAGCAATGAATCACTGAGTACCTTTCTGAAATCTTGGTTTATATTAAAACAGCAGGTAACAGTAACAACAACAACAACAACAACAACTGTACATTGCATTATGATTAGAGGTCTCAGATTGGAAAGCTTGCTTGAGAGAAAGTATACTTTTATCCTGTTATCCACACTTTTCATGGAAAGCAGCTCGTTGCCAAGTGTAGCCTTAGTTCTCCCTTTGCTCTTGGAAATGAGAAAGAATAATGAGCAGCGGTGGGTTTCACATATTCTTACCACCAGTTCACCATGCGTGCTCGCATCTTCCGCACATGCGCTTTGCTCATGTGTGCGCCTTCCATGCATGTGCCTGGCCTTGAAAACGTGGCTAAATAGGACGGCATTACGCCGAAGCGGGTGGGCGGGCCCATCTACATTAGCTGCTACCAGTTCGCCCGAACCGGTACAAACCGGCACGAACCAGCTGAATACCATCTCTGATAATGAGGATTGTTGTTCAATCTGCATTATATGTCCAAGTGGATGAATTAATCCATCCCTCCCAAACACAATGTTGGCTCTTAACCTCAAAGTCCTCAACAATTCAGCATATAAAGCAAGCAGAGAGCTTCCTTCTTAGTTCCAGGCAAACAATCTCAAGTTTCCCTTTTTAGCACCAAACTGCTCATACCCACTGAGGGAAACTTGGCAGCCCATTGCCAGAACAAGACAGGCTTTCTTTCCAGCAGGAAGATAAAGGAGATTTTCCTCTCAATTTTGCTGGTCTGTCATGGTTCACCTGGCACTTTTAAATCCCAGAACTATTTTAGGAGTAATGTATTTTATTTTCTTCACTTCCAAGCTTGAAACTGAAGGAAAACAGGAGACAATATCTCCTCTTGCATATAGGAACAACATGAAATTAACAAACAAAATTATTCCTGGGCTAAATTTTTGAGTTCACCAGAACTCAATTAGACTAGTTTTCTACCACAGCGGTCCCCAATATTTTGGCATCACAGACCAGTTTCATGGAAGACAATTTTTCCACAAAATGGGGGAAGGGGATGTTTTGGTTTTACTCACTTGCCCGCCACTTACTTCCAGCTGTGCAGTCTGGTTCCTTAACAGGCCACGGACAAGTACGGGTCCGTGGCCTGAGGGTTGAGGACCCTTGATCTTGCAGATATTAAACACTAGCTATAATTCAGATCAATATTAGACATACACAAATCAACTGAAATCAATAGGCTTTAAGATGTTTAAACATATCTAGTTCTGTATTATATTATAGCTTCTAGAGCCGTGGTGGCACAGTGGTTAGAGTGCAGTACTGCAGGCTACTTCTGCTGACTGCCAGCTGCCTGCAATTTGGCAGTTCGAATCTCACCAAGCTCAAGGTTGACTCAGCCTTCCATCCCCCCGAGGTCGGTAAAATGAGGACCCAGATTGTTGGGGGGCAACATGCTGACTGTGTAAAACCACTTAGAGAGTGCTGTAAAGCACAATGAAGCGGTATGTAAGTCTAAATGCTATTGCTACTAACATGAGGATATTCCATTATACAATTGCCTAATTTTTAAATAATTGAATGAGACTTAGTGTCTGGACTATATTCAGAATTTTAAAAGGAGTCTGACTACTGGCATAAAATATCAAAAAGGTACCCAAGAAGACTTTGAATTAACTCCTGGGGGAAAGCCAAGAAGTGTTGGACAGCATCCCATTCCGAAGAGAGCTGATGTTCCCAAAATAATTATATGGGATAAGGCCAACTTTGGAAACGCAGCATTGCACAGACGTACCATATTTTTTGGAGTATAAGACGCACCTTTTTTCCCAAAAAAAGAGGGTGAAAATCTGGGTGCGTCTTATACTCTGAATGTAGACCCACCCAGCTTCTCAAATGGAGATTTCAGAGGCTAAAAAAAGCATGAGAAATGAAGCTTCAGAAAAGAAGCCCCAAAAGAGATTCAGAAAAGAAGCCTCCAAACAGAGCTTTAGAAAAGAAGCCCCCAAACAGAGCTTCAGAGACTTTTTTTCTGAAGCTGTTTCAGAGGCTTTCAGAGGCATTAAAAAAAAGTTTTTCCTGAAAGGAAGTTTCAGAAACTTCAGAGGCAGGGGGGAAAAAAGCAAAAAAAAAAAAAAAAAAGCAAGGCACAGAGCTCACAACCAAGGAATCTGTTGCTAAAATTCACCTCTGGGAACAGCTGATTGGGGATATTCCAGTAGGCCGATCCACCTGCCAATCAGCTTTTTTCTTATTTTCCTCCCCAAAAACTAAGGTGCATCTTATACTCTGGTGCATCTTATACTCCAAAAAATATGGTAATCAGGAGGTGAAACAGGAAACAAAATTCATGTAAACACTTCATTTCATGACACACAGTATAGATAAGGCTATCCCAGTATTAGAAGTCTCTGAACCAAGGTAGGAGAAATTATGAGCTTGATTGCAAACAAAACATAAATACAGGGGATGTAACAGTAACCTATAATAAAAGGAGTGATAATGGGATATTACTATTTCTTATTAGAAATGTAGATCAGATTTAGGTATAGGCTTTCTTTCCTGATCAAAAACCTGAAGATGATCTTGAGATGGTGAAAGAAATCAAGGAAGCATGCTAAAGAGAAGTGGTAATGAATTAATTGCTCTCATATAAATGGAGTGCATTCATAAGAAGCTAAGCAAGATCACATCAAATACCCGTACAATTAGCACAGGGGCCCCCCAAGGCTGTGTGCTCTCCCCACTTCTCTTCTCTCTGTATACCAATGACTGCATCTCCAATGATCCATCTGTTAAGCTACTGAAGTTCGCAGATGATACAACAGTGATTGGTCTCATTCGAGACAATGACGAATCCGCATATAGACGAGAGGTCGAACGACTAGCCTTGTGGTGCAACCAAAACAATCTGGAACTGAACACACTCAAAACCGTAGAAATGGTGGTAGATTTTAGGAAAAACCCTTCCATACTTCCACCTCTCACAATACTTGACAACACAGTATCAACAGTAGAAACCTTCAAATTTCTGGGTTCTATCATATCGCAAGATCTCAAATGGACAGCTAACATCAAAAACATCATTAAAAAAGGACAACAAAGAATGTTCTTTCTGCGCCAACTCAGTAAGCTCAAACTGCCCAAGGAGCTGCTGATCCAATTCTACAGAGGAATTATTGAGTCTGTCATTTGCACCTCTATAACTGTCTGGTTCGGTTCTGCAACCCAACAAGAAAAACACAGACTTCAGAGGATAATTAGAACTGCAGAAAAAATAATTGCTACCAACTTGCCTTCCATTGAGGACCTGTATACTGCACGAATCAAGAAGAGGGCCGTGAAAATATTTGCAGATCCCTCGCATCCTGGACATAAACTGTTTCAACTCCTACCCTCAAAACGACGCTATAGAGCACTGCACACCAGAACAACTAGACACAAGAACAGTTTTTTCCCGAAGGCCATCACTCTGCTAAACAAATAATTCCCTCAACACTGTCAGACTATTTACTGAATCTGCAGTAATTAATTTAATTTAATTAATTTAATTAATCGTTTCATAGTTCCCATCACCAATCTCTTTCCACTTATGACTGTATGACTATAACTTGTTGCTGGCAATCCTTATGATTTATATTGATATATTATCATCAATTGTGTTGTAAATGTTGTACCTTGATGAACGTATCTTTTCTTTTATGTACACTGAGAGCATATGCACCAAGACAAATTCCTTGTGTGTCCAATCACACTTGGCCAATAAAATTCTATTCTATTCTATTCTATACTCAGGCTACAACAAACAAACTAAATATCTGGATCTCAAAGGTGCTTTTTTCAGGAGACAACTGGACTTTGTTTTTTCTTTTGATTTTTTCTTTTGAAGACGTTTTGCTTCTCATCCAAGAAGCTTCTTCAGCTCTGACAGGATAGTGGGGAATGGAAGGGTTTATATTCGTTGCAGACAGCTGGTCATTTGCATCCTTTTAGAGGGTCGTTGAAGCTCTTGGAGGCTTATCTGTGTCCTCAGGTTCCTGGATGACTGAGAATCTCTACAACTTTTAGCTATACAATTTGGGATGAACACCCTTTATTTATTTTATTTATTTTTTATTTATTTTATTTGATTTTTATACCGCCCTTCTCCCGAAGGACTCAGGGCGGTGTACAGGCATAATAAAACCGACAATACAATATACAAGTTTAAAATACGATTTAAAAATCTTATTTAAATTAGCCCAGTGATTAAAATTTGCCATACTAAGACCCCGTTTAAAATTAATAAATTAAACATTAAAATCCCCATTTAAGCCAGCCCCGCGCGGATAAAAAGATGGGTCTTGAGTTCGCGACGAAATGTCCGAAGGTCAGGTATTTGGCGTAAACCCGGGGGAAGCTCGTTCCAGAGTGTGGGAGCCCCCACAGAGAAGGACCTTCCCCTGGGGGCCGCCAGCAGACATTGTTTGGCGGACGGCACCCTGAGAAGTCCCTCTCTATGGGAGCGTACGGGTCTGTGGGAGGCGTGTGGTAACAGCAGGCGGTCCCGTAAGTACCCAGGTCCTAAGCCATGGAGCGCTTTAAAGGTCATAACCAACACCTTAAAGTGCACCCGGAAGGCCACAGGCAGCCAGTGCAGGCTGCGCAGGAGCGGTGTTACATGGGAGCTACACGTAGCTCCCTCTATAACCCGCGCAGCTGCATTCTGGACTAGCTGAAGCCTCCGAGCGCACTTCAAGGGGAGCCCCATGTAGAGAGCATTACAGTAATCCAAGCGAGAGGTAACGAGCGCATGAGTGACTGTGCATAAGGCATCCCGATCAAGGGTGTAGGAGTAGGAATGGATTTCCAGAAGAAAAATTGCAGACTACATGAACCAGGAACACTACTCAGAAACTTATAAGCATTTGAAAGGCATCTGTTCAGACACTATGAGCAACAAAATGATAGACTAAGTTTGGTCTTGACGTGACAAGACTATTCCTACGTTCTTTTTACAATGCAACACAACATAATCTAAGACATAGTTGTATTTATCAAAATTCCTATGGAAACCATTACAAAGTTTCTTTGACTGACTATATTATATAGGCATTTTGCTTTCACAATAGCTTTGTTTTATTACTAATTTATATATTCATATTTCAAAATAAACAGTCATATAATTAGTTCAGATCAAGCTGTAAAAGAACAGCAGAAAAAAAGTGCAGAAGAACTATGACTTCAAAACAACCCTTCATTTTTAAATAATTTATCAAAACCTCATCAAAGATCATAACACTCCTGACACATCAGGACAGTGACATGACATGGTTTGTTCTGCGATCAACTCCTGCAGTCAAGGACAACTGCCAAGTAAGACACCATGGGCTCTGTCTAATGTAAAAATTAATGTACACTTCATGCATAAAATTCTAATCCTTGGGCTCTCAATCTGGTTGCAGTCCTTGGACATGATTATTGACATACGCAACAATCCCTTTGACGACAAATGAAGCAAGAGGGTCTCTTTGGAAATGGCCCAACAAGCTAGAAAGAAATACTAATGTTTTCATTCCTCTCTTTAATTTTTATCACCTCTTATGTATAGCTGCAAGTTTGTTTATTTATTTATTTATTTATTTATTTTATTTTATTTTATTTATTTATTTATTTATTTATTTATTTATTTTGTCACAACAATATATGTAACTATCATACAGAAAGGTTACATAGTATATAAAGGTATAGAAGAAAAGAAAAACAATAGGACAGGAACGGTAGGCACGTTTGTGCGCTTATGCATGCCCCTTATGGTCCTCTTAGGAATGGGGTGACATCAATAGTAGAAAGTTTTTGGTTAAAGCTTTTAGGATTATGAGAAGAGACCACAGAGTCAGGTAAAGTATTCCAAGCACTGATGATTCTATTGCAGAAGTCATATTTTCTGCAATCTAGATTAAAGCGGTTGACATTAAGTTTAAATCTATTGGTTGCTCTTGTATTATTGCAATTAAAGCTGAAATAGTCTTTGACAGGAAGGACATTACAATAGATGATTCTATGAGTTAAACTTAGGTCTTGTCGAAGGAGACGGAGTTCCAAGTTTTCCAAGCCCAGGATTTCAAGTCTAGTGGGTAAGATATTTTGTTGTTTACAGAGGAATGGAGAACTCTTCTTGTAAAATATTTCTGGACTCGTTCAATTGTATTGATGTCCGAGATATGGTGAGGGTTCCAAACAGGTGAGCTGTATTCTAGAATTGGTCTAGCAAATGTTTTATATGCTCTGGTTAGTAGTGTAGTGTTTTTGGAAAAGAAGCTACGCAAGATTAGGTTTACAACTCTTAGAGCCTTTTTTGCTATGTATTTGCAGTGGGCTTTGGCACTTAGATCATTTGACATGAAAACTCCAAGGTCTTTAACGGGATGGGGGTCATCTGTAAGGTAATGTCCATCAAGCAACTACTTAGTGTTTGGGTTCTTTTTTCCTATATGTAAGACTGAGCATTTGCTGGTTGAGATTTGGAGTTGCCAAGTTTTAGACCAAGCGGTTAGATGATCAAGGTCTTTTTGAATGATAGATGTATTATCAGTGGTGTTAAATAGTTTGACATCGTCAGCAAAGAGAACACAATTACTTGAGATATGGTCACAAAGATCATTAATGTATAGTATGAAGAGTGTTGGTCCAAGGACGCTGCCTTGAGGAACGCCACTCTTGACAGGAACAGGATTTGATAGAGCATTGCCAATTTTGACCACTTGTTGTCTGTTAGACAGAAAAGCAGATATCCATTTGTGAAGGGGTCCTGAAATGCCAGGATTTTAGTTTTAGGAGAAGTTTATCGTGTACTACTGAGTCAAAAGCTTTGCAGAAGTCTATGTAGATTGCATCTATTGTTTTGCCTTGATCAAGATTTGTAGTCCATATGTTTTTACAGTGGAGAAGTTGTAAGTTGCATGATAATTTTTTCCTGAAACCAAATTGTTTATTGGAGAGTAGGTTGTTTGCTTCTAAGTGTGAGGTAATGTATTGGTTGATGATTGATTCCATGACTTTGCAGGTGACACAGCATAGAGATTGGTCTGTAATTTTCGACTAAGCTGGGGTCTCCTTTTTTGAAGATGGGGATGACTGTGGCCAGTGACCACAGTTTGGGAAGGGAACTGGTAGTGAAAGCTTTATCAAAGATTATGCTTAGGGGTTCTGCTATATTAGTGGAAAGTTTTTTTAAGAAGTAGGCACATAGTCCATCGGGTCCAATAGATAGCGATGGTTTTATGTTATGAAGAGCTTTTCCAACATTTTCTTCTGTGAAGTCTATATGAGTTAAGTCATCATGTTCATTGCTGGTACATTTGTGGAATGTCGGATATGTGTCATCGCTGTTAACAAAGTTAGTGGGAGATGCATTCTATGGGAACAAATAGAAAATAAAATTTGCCATCTGGTAGTTAATTATTTATTTATCAAATTTAGAAATCACCCATCTCCTTCATGGAGGGACTCTGGGCAGTGTACAGCTAAAATAGTAAACATATAAAAACTTTAAATAAGAGACAAGGGTAGCTAAAATTCAATATTAGAAATTAATTTTCTAATATTGAGTGTGGGGGAAGGCTTTCAGGTATCCTAATGCTAGATCAGGGTGTCAAACTCGCATCAGCAGTGATGTATTGGACTTTTTTCCCCTTTGCTAAACCAGACGGAAGCAGGGCCAGCATGTGACACATTTGGGCCGCGGGCTGCGAGTTTGACAGCCCTGTGCTAGATGGACCATGGTGATATTTACTTCAGGTAGTCATGTTATATTAATTTCTTGATATTATAATGGCATAAGATTCATACAGTCAGTTTCAAAACGAAGTTTAAGTGCTGAGAAAGAGGACCACTATTTTTAAAAATGAAGGGCAGCAGAAGCTGGGCAATGGTCTTTTGAAATGATGGGGATTTCAATAGAAAGAGTAAAATAAAGACACACCAGCAATTATGCAAACCACACCAACAAAATTCATTGCTTCCAGATTGCTGTTTATCCTCTGTCCCATTTATCCTGTCCCAGCCACCCTTTCTCAAGTAGATATGGCAGTACTCTTGTGACATATATACATCCCGGGTCTTTTTCCAGGGATGAAATCTAGTTACCTTCCTTACCAGTTCAGAAGTGCACACGCCACCTGTGCGCGTCACATGCGCATGCAGACCTTCTGTGCATGCGCAAAACACATTACTTCCTGGTTAAAACCAGGAAGTAATGACTCCCGGGCAGTGATCGCCGAACCACCAGCCACGATCGCTACCGGCTTGCGAGATCCGTTCAGAACCGGGAGCATTTCACCCCTGTCTTTTTCCCAGCAGGCCGATGCCTGAGGTTTAAATCTTATTCTAAAGAAAGCAAATGAAAAACAGTTTTGTTGCCCTCTCAACTGAATGTTAACTGCTACATAGACCTAGCCAATGAGAGTTGAGAAAGGATAACATAACTGGCATCACTTTGAATGATACACATTTATTTATTCGTTTTTAAGAATTAGATCCAGACTAATTCATGCTATTGTTAATTTGCCTCACTGGCAAAGGGAATTGTTCAACCAACAATATAATCATAAACATTGTTCCTCAGATACAAGATCCCCAAGCTACCATTTGTGCATTCACCCCAGAGGTAGGTTTCAGCAGGTTCTGACCAGTTCTGGAGAACCGGTAGCGGAAATTTTGAATAGTTTGGAGAACCAGTAAATACCATCTCTGACTGGCCCCGCCCCCATCTATTCTCTGCCTCCCAAGTCCCAGCTGATTGGGAGGATTGGGGATTTTGCAGTATCCTTCCCCGGCAGTGGGGTGGGAATGGGGATTTTGCAGTATCCTTCCCCGGCAGTGGGGTGGAAATGGAGATTTTGCAGTAACCTTCCCCTGCCATGCCCACCAAGCCACATTCACAGAACCGGTGGTAAAATTTTTGAAACCCACCATTGATTCACCCATTTATTTCTCAATGAGTAATGTGCAAAGCATTTATTTAAATACTACATCTCAGTCTAAAAGACTTTCAGGGAAGCAGATAAACTATAATAATATAATCTCACAATTATGAATTTTTTCAAAAAAAAGAATACAATGTCAAACATTGAAACCAGCTTAAATAAGAAAGCAAACCAGGTCAATAACAAGAAAAGCAGCTATAGAAAGTCCAAGGTCTCACCTAGCACTTAAGAACATGTGATTTAGTATCGATTGGGTTTCTTGGAAAAGGTAATTCCAAAAAGATGTACCTTCAGCAAGGCCAGACTAAGATATTCTTTAGATATAAAGATAAATGTCTCCCATTTAAAACACTCCTGAGTGAGGACAAGGAGTGATACAATACCAGAAAATCACTGAGAATTTTCTGCTGATCATTATCTCTCACTGTAATAGTGCTTTACAATAGCAAGTTTTTCCAAACTGTTATCTGACATATACAATCAGACCCACTCTATCATTGCAAAATTCTACCTCCTAGTTCCATGATGGTGAACCTATGGCACACATGCCACAGGTGGCATGCATAGCCATATTGGTGGGCATGCGAGCTCAGCTCCGGTGCGTGCCAGCTGATTTTCAGGCCTTCTGGGCCCACCTGCAATATGGAAACAGGCTGTTTTCTTCCTCCAGTGGAATCCCTGATAGAATCCCTGGTGGGGATGGGAAACGCCCGTCTTTTGCTCTCCTCATGCTCCAGAGCCTTTCTAGGAGCCTGGGGGGACAAAATGGCCTTCCCCACCCCCCCCAAAGGCCCTCCAGAGGCTGGAAACAGCCCATTTATCAACTTCTGGTGCCACAGGTAGGCCCGTTTTTCACTCTTCTCAGGCTCCAGAGTCTTTCTAGGAGGCTGGGGAGGGTGAAAATGGCCCTCCCCACCTACTCCTGAGGCTTCTAGAGGCTGAAAATGGCCCATTTGCCAACTTCCAGTCCCACAGGAAGTTGGCAAACAGACTGTTTCCAGCCTCTGGAGGACCTCCGGGCGAGTATGTGGTAAAGGCCATTTTCATGTCCTCCCCCACGGCTCCTAGAAAGGCTCTGAAGCCTGGTGAGAGCAAAAAATGGGCCTAACGGGCCCACCTGGCCAAAAGCAGGGGGGAGCGCGGGGGGTGTCACGTGTGCAAGCACGGGGGTGGGGAACATAGAATTATGGGTGTGGGCACGTGCATGACACACACACACCCCGCGCTCCCTCCGCTTTTTGCACGCAATGGTAAAAAGGTTCATCATCACTGTCCTAGTTTCTACTTTATTCTAATGTATATTCATAGGATGTGTATGGATAGCACAAGCCTGGTTTTCCCATATGACAGGAACAACAGCTAGGTTTTTTATCATGTGGTGCTCTGGCTTTTTATATCCAACAACAATATGAATGCCTCACATTTTTAGTAGCAATCTATAGGGCCTAGTTTCTCCTGTATATTGTTTTACTGTACTCATATTGAACACATCAGTCTCCAAGTACAGGATAGTGTTTGAAGTTGGCAAGGACTATAGCAATTGCAGGAATAGGTTAGTTTTACACTCTCCTCGCTTTCAATGGGGACATGCCACAACTGGAAAACATAAAAATAAAATTGAATCTAAAAGAGGAATACCATGTGCTCAAGGTATTAAAATCTAGCTAACTCTCCCAAAGCATAGGTAACTACAGTATGCATATATATCAGTGCCCTGACGTGGTGAACATATTAAAGTTTGAACTTAATGACCATATAGACCCATAAAAGGAAGTGAAAAGAAGAAAAATAATACAAATGAATATTCTCAGGCATATCTTTATACTGTGTTTCCCTGAAAATAAGACCCCTGTCTTATATTTTTTTGAATCCTGAAATAAGCGCTTGGCCTTATTTTCAGGGAGGTCTTATTATTTTGCAGCTTGTGGAGCAAGATGGGGCTCTTCTTGCCGTCTTACCTGATTTCTAGCTCTGCATTTAAATATTTTCGGGGAGGGCTTATTTTCGGGGGGGGAGGCTTATTTTAGCACCGATTGGGCTTATTATCAAGGGATGTCTTATTTTTGGGGAAATAGGGTATATGCAACAGACATGATGTAATAAATGTTATACTTTAAGTAAATTGAAGGATTAATAATGATAAAGGGGGCTTATTTGGCACCATTAGTTCTATTTAGAAGCCCACCTTCAAAATTGAACTATTGCTTTCTTATCTGCAGTCCTATAAGCCACTTCCATAGTAAAAATGCCCTCTAGTTAAATTTGACTCTCGTGGATTGCATCCATGTAAGTGTCTTATAATGTTCTGGGTAGTATCAAAGAAGCCATTATAAATTTCACATTCTAGATCATACCCTGAGAATTCTCAGATAGTGCCTATTCCAAGAGAATAGGCTCTATCTGGCCTATAATAATAGGCTAACTAGAGCTGATTTTATTAACTTCTAATATCAAGCAAGGTATCATCCTTGCCACTGGGATTTCTACCTATGGATGCTACTATCAACTTTCAAAGCTAGGGAGAAAAGTTAAGGGATGTTTGCTGACATTAACCACAAAAAACAATGATTTATATATGTAATAAGCCTAACAGTGATGATTGCTGGTGACCGACTGAATCTATAGCTCATTCGTCTCATTTGCAACTTAAAAAATAATTGTTCATTTTTTTAAAAAACTATCTTTTTTACTACTCTTTTTACTTTTTAATATTCAGGCACAAAAATGACTAACAGCTGGTGAACAAAAATGACTAACACCCATACTTGGAGACTGTTCATTAGTAAGTTTATAAACTGATTCATGAATGTACTGTCAGCATCCAAAGGCAACTACAATTATGATCCATGGTTGTAAAGATATCATTAAACAGCCTTTAGGCTAGGGAAGAGTATAGGGATTATTTTGCCATATTACAGTGGTACTTCAGTACTCATCATTAATTGGTTCCGGAAGGCGCAATGAATACCAAAAATAATGAGTACTAAACAAATTTTTCCTGTAAGGACTAATATAGTGAGTCATAAGGCAGACAACACCAACAAGTATACAAGATGGGTATACTGGGACAAAATGTGCTGAGTATTAAATTTGATGAGTTTCAAAGCAGTTGAGAACCAAGGTACCAGTGTAGTTTATATATACTGTAGTTGTCAATTTCATAAACAAATATCAGCTTATACCAGCCCTCCCCAGCTTGATGCCTTCTATATGTACCATAACACACCTTAATTCCCATAATTATGCCATCTGGGAATTGGCAGAGGTAAAATTCAACGGAAGGCACTCAATTTGAGGAAAATTCTTTATATTGCCACATCTTTGTACATGCATTTGGTTAAGATGCCAAATACAGGATCTCGACCCCAAAAAGGAATTGGAAGGCAGGTTATTCACATATGGTACATCTTTCTAATAATACAGTGAAGAGCCTGTAGCCTTCTTTATAGGGTTAGATTCCAATTTACCAATTCTGAGATTCATAGTTCAACCACATTTCACAGGCCACAGGCATCCATACCTTCTGGCCATTTCCAAAAAAAATGAAGTGTTCGTGTCTGTTGCCATATAAGACTACCCCCCAAAAAACGAAGCTTCTTCAGAGCGTCAAGCCAGAGATCTGGGTAATGGAGAAGAATGTACCCGAGATCTACTGCCGATTAAATTAATGCTGACTAGGCAGATGTATAGCCTGCTCTGATAGTTTCTGATGCTTGCTGTTTTCCTGCCCTTTAAATATCTTACCCAGGTTTATCACATTTACTCCCTATTAATATAATAATGCAGGCCATGCAAACACCACCTCACAACATGAGATTCAAGAAGCTGGCTTTATGGCTTCATATCAGCGTCTGGATGAGACTGTCAGGTGCTTCAAATCACTGAGAAAATGGCATAAGGACATTGATGCCGAAACCTTGAAAAATATTCCAGCCTAGTATTTATTTAAGTTTCCTGGTCTCAATGGCCGGCCTCACCTTCCTTCACCCAGAGGGCAAGTCTACCTATTGTTGTGGCCTTTGGGGGAGAGGTTTGGCCTCAGGGAGATCTTAAATGACCCGCCCGTTTCTTCTACCATTGGTGCATGAGGCCTCCCCGCCGCAGCCGTGGAGGGTACCTGCAGCAGTCAAGGGCGGGCCTGTGCAGAACCAGGGAGGGCTCATTCGACTGCATTGAAAGGTGCACTATTTTATAGCCACAGACTTCCGTGGGGTTTTTATTATGCTCGAGAGGGCAGTAAAGCAACTCTCCTCTGGACACCCAAAGAAAAAGCCCTCGTCCTCGCCGCCGTCTTCTCCCACGCCGAGCGCTCCACCCCACCCCATCTCTCCATCTCTCTCGCTCGCTCACACACACACACACCGATTCCGAATTTCCAGATCATGCGTGGCGCGTGGTAGACGAAATAATTGTAGTGGCACTTTCATTTTATGGGTGATGTGTGTCTGCGTGGGGTGGGGATGCGAGCACATGCTGCTGTCCTGCCGGCCCCTCCCTCCAGCTTCCCCACCACACACACACACACCACACGCGCCACCCAGCTGCATCCGCAGAGGTGCCGGTACCTTTTATCCAAGCAAGCGATCCACTCGGTGGAGGAAGAAGAATGGGAAGTGTGAACAGCCACCATATTTGCTCAGATTCCCCCGGACGGCTACCGATGCCGTTCAGTTGCTGCCGCGGTTGGTACGAGTGGCGGGTCTCGTCTTCTCCCTGCCTTTCCCTGCCCGCCTCGTCCTCTCCCCGCGATGCCCGCCGTCACCTCGCTTCTGAACTCGCGCCCGCTTGCCTGCTTGCCCTAAAAGAGGATGGGTAGCTTCTTCTGCCAGGCTGGCTGCGGGCTCTTGCTGCGGCCTCCCACCCGTCCCGTGGCAGTGCGGTAGGCAGAGCCTCCGAGCCCATCAATCTCGGCCACCACCACCACCACCCCTCTCTCTCTCTCCCACCGCCCCTTCCCTTCTGGCTTTCTTTCCCCTCCGCTTTATGGGCTCCTGTGCCGGATCGGCTCCCGGAGCAGCACGCAGCCTCCCTTGGCCACGATTGGCTATATATAACTCTGATGCCGCGAGCCCACTGGAGTCAGCGACGATAATGCAGAGGGACCTGTCTCCTCTGCAGAAGGGGAAATAGGAGATGGGTGTCTTGACTTTACAAGACACCTTCTGGCCCTCTTCACAGCTGGGATGTCCCAAAGGTGCTTTTTGGACCTGGATATAACAGCTGGGATGGTGTAAGGAGGCAACAGCCAGCAGTCACCCAACTAATAGCAAAAAGCGTCAACGAGGAGAGGATATAATCTCCCGCGGGAATTTTCTTTTTCCTTTTTAATGTTCGTGACAGACTCCTCAATAACCGTTTACATTTTAAGAAAAGTGCTGATGGCAGAGCACCTGCTTGCTAGGCTAAAGGTCCCTCCTGAGCGTGATGGGGGAATGAAAGTTCATGCGATATAAACTTCACCACCCATCTTTATTTCCACTCAGAAACAAGGCCTGGTGCTGACGGTTCTCCCACAATCGAGTGCCGAATAACTTCCAGGCAGCGATTTCTAATTTTATCAGTCAGCTTTTCGTGACTCACCTGGTTCATCACCAGTGGGAAAACCAGACTAGAAAGTTAGCACCCACCCCTCTCCTAGAAGAATGGAATATTTTGAGAAATATTTAAAAAGGCAACATATTATATTTCCCTGGATGAGAAATTGTTTTTTAGAGGGAGAAAGCAACCCCCACCTTTCTTAATAGCCCTCAGCAGATGTCAGCAGTTAAGAGAAAGAGCTTATCGGGGAAAAAAGCCAAGTAACTAGGTGGCTCTATTCATAGGCAAAAATTCCCTGCAGCAAGGTCTGAACAAAGGTAGGATTAGCCACTCAGCCACAATAGGAATTGCCCAATGCCCCTTCATTGCATCAGCAGTGCAAACTTCGACCAAACCTAGCTCAGGCAAACATGACCCCTACATGGCCCCATGGGAATACACAGCCAACAGAATACATGTTCATGCATTTTATCAGTCAGCTTTTCGTGTCTCGCCTGGTTCACCACCAGTGGGAAAACCAGACTAGAAAGTTAGAACAGGAATCTCAAGTTCAAAACCCAAGAGAAGATATAAAACCCCCTCACTCTCAACTCCATGTAGCCATCTGCATGAGAACCATGTGCTTGGTGGTTCTGCTTCATCCTTAAACCATTTTTCCAATCAGCCTCCATGTTTCTAGTGTCTTTCTCCCAGCTTGGAACTGAACCAGATGGATATTTCTTCCAATGCCAGCCTCCGGTCACCTGTGACCAAGGAGAATCAGTTTGGTATAGTGGTTAAGGCACCATACTAGAAAATGAGAGACTAGGAGTCCTGTTTTAGGCACATAGCCAGGTGGGTGACCTTGGACCAATCACCCTCAAACCATGGAAGGAGGCAAGGGCAAATAAGCTCTGAAAAACCTTGCCAAGAAAACTGCAAGTATTTGTCCATTGTGTATTAGAATATATATTAGCCATATGATATTTAAGATTTGTTGTTGCCCATATTTTATAGCTTATATTGGCTTTTTGTTATCAGTACACATCTATGTTTTATATCCCTTAAAATTGTACCTTTTTTTCCCTTTATGCTTTGAATATACAGCTTGAGATTTATAGCCGACAGCAGTTGATTTTCTGCTGTACTGCAGCTCTTTTAGTAATATCAGAAATCTAGATCCTTCAGTCTCTACTAGTCTTCAAGATCTGGGAGCAATGATGATCTGTGTGAAGGCTGACATCCAAGATGGTTCCAAAGTACAAGCGATCCTATTTATTGTTATAACTTAAACAAGACTTGTCCAGTCCAAGCCTGGTATTCTTATCACATTTTCTTTCTTTCTTTCTTTACCTGAATGCCAATGTCTCATCTCATTTATGTTTTAAGAATGAGCTTTTGTTGTATTTTTTATGAAATCATTTTTTTAAATTTTTTTCAATATACTTCATAAACTGAAATCTTCCAGAACAACCTATTTACAGTACCTCTATACTTTTTTGTATATTTCTGTTTTCTCTTTACACACAAACCTGTTCAAAGAGTATGTGAGTTAAGTATAGAACCAAGCAGCTTGTGATCAATAAAATGTGTATAAAACTGCACTGCAATAGTAACACTAAAAATAAGGTGGTAACTAATGTCTCGTTTCTCTCTCCACACACAGGCATACACACACACACACATATTTATTCCACTCATTTAAACAAATATTATTGGTATATATGATAGTATTATATCAGTGGTGAAATTAAAAATTTTTTACTTCTGGTTCTGTGGGTGTGGCTTGGTGAGCGTGGCAGGGGAAGGATACTGCAAAATCTCCATTACCTTCCCAACTGGTTCGGATGTGCATGTGCCACGTCATGTTTGTGCGTGGATCCTCTGTGCATACGCAAAGGCTTCTGCACATGTGCAGAGGGCAAAAACAGGTTACTTCCTGGTTAAAACCAGGAAATAACGATGACCTGGCGGGTAGGCGAAGCCTTACGCCACCATTGCTACCAGTTCTCTGAACCACCAATTCTCTGAACCACCAATTCTCTGAACCACCAGCCACCATCGCTACAGGGAGCATTGATTCCCACCCCATGTAGCCAAATATCATTTGAGCCTGGTCATTTGTGCCTCAAGTGAGAACTCTGGGTTGATTTGTTTGATGACCATTTATTTTCTCGGCTGATTATGGTATTCTCAGCAATCTTCTCCACCAAAGTTCAAAATCAAAAATACCAAAGTTCTTTTTATCTTGCTTCTTCAAAGTCCAGCTTTCATTTCCATAGAGTGACATGGGGGGAGCCATTGCCTGTACAATTCTAAACTTTATAGGTACAGATGCACCTTACCATCTGAATATATTTTCCATGTCCTTTTTAAAATATATTTCCCATGTCCCTTAATAATAATAATAATAACAACAACAACAACAACAACAATAATAATAATCTCTTTTATTCATTAAACATGAAACTAGTCAACTGAACATTTAAAAATGTGTCACAAATACGATTGACTGGTGCTAATGGTTGATATGGGTTGCTGCCAGCATCCTAGGTATCAATCACCTTCTTAAAATATATGATGTTCCGAGTAGCACAGTTTTTTGCAGTGGAACTGGTATTAGCACAGGAAGCTGCAATTTCTTGATGTGTTTTGTAAAATTCTTGAACATCGTACCAAATGCCCCAATGACAATGGGTATCACTGTTACATGTTTTATCCATAGCCATGTAGTTTCCATGACCAGGTCGCAATATTTCATAATTTTTTCCAGTTCTTTTTCTTCGACCCTGGCATTTCCTGGTACAACGATATCAATAAACTGTACATTTCGGCCCTTGCCAACCTTAATATCTGGTGTGTTGTGTTCCAAATGATGATCTGTCTGTATTTGAAAGTCCCACAAGTTCTTCAGCGTCTCATTTTTGTTAACTTTTTCCATTTTGTGCTCCCATGACTTTTCGGATACAGGCATGTCATATTTTTTACGTAATGACCAGTGGATTAATTTAGCAACTTGATCATGTCTAGCTTTATAATCAGTTTCGCAATTTTGCTGCACTCACATATTAAGTGTGAAACAGTTTCAACTTTGTCGTTGCAAAGTCAGCAGTTTGGATTGTCAGTGGATTTTTGTATTTTCGCTTTCATGGCATTAGTTTGTAGTGCTTGTTCTTGAGCAGCAAGTATTAAACCTTCCATTTCTTTCTTCCTTTCTTAAACTATGCACATCTCAGGTTGTTATCACACTTTCCTTCAATGTTTTTCAAGTGCTGTCCATGCAGAGTTTGGTTTTCCATCCATTTTATCTGTCATCCAACTGTTTTTCTTTATATTCTGCCTTTATTTCTGTTGTTTTTATAATGTTCTCTGTTTTCACAGCCTGCAGCAATCTTTCTGTGCTTTGGTCCACATAATCATTCAAACTTCATTTTTCTTCTTCTACAGTTTGGTGGATTTGCAATAGCCCTCTGCCCCCTATTCTTCTTGGCAGGTACAACCTGTTGGTGTCACTTCGTGGATGTAAAGCGTGGTAGATATTCAAACGTTTACGCATTTTCTGGTCCAAGTTTTCCAGTTCAGCCATAGTCCAGTTGATTATTCTAGCTGGGTAGCATATCACTGGAACTGCCCATGTATTAATGGCTTTAATTATGTTTCCAGCATTCAGTTTTGATTTTAATATTTTGTGGACCCTCCTGATGTATTCCTTTCGCGTTGACTCTTTGACTTTTCCATTCAAGATATTATCTGTTTCCAATATGCCTAGGTATATGTAACCCTCATCCTTTGCTAATGCTTTCACGATGCTTCCATTTCCCTGTTCTATTCCTTTTATTTTTTCCATTTTCCTCGCTGCATGGATAGGATAGCACATTTTTCAAACCCAAAGTTCATTCTGATGTCGCTGCTGAACAGTTGAACTGTGTTGAGTATTGATTCAAGTTCAGTGGGGCTTTTCTCATACAGTTTTAAGTCATCCATGTATAATAGATGGTTTATCTTGCCATGATGGCTTGAGATTTGGGAGCTGTTCTGTGTTTCGTAGGATTATTGTCAGTGGAATTAACGTGATGTTGAACAGTAGTGGTGAAAGTGAGTCCCCCTGGAAGATTCCTCATCTGATGTTGACTTCACCAATGTTTTCCCCATTTGCTGTTAGAACTGTTTTCCATTTTTGCATATTTGTTTTCAAAAATGTACAAATATTTTTGCTGATTCCAAAGTTTTCCAGACAGGTATTAATCCAGCTGTAGGGTAATGAGTCAAATGCCTTCTTGTAATCAATCCATACCATATTTAAATCATTTTTCTTCATTTTGCATTATTATCATTATCATTATCATTATATTATTTATTATTATTAAGTGCTAGTCTAAAGCATATTTCTTGACTGATGTTTCCTTTATTTGTTAATAGTTGATCCTAGAAGGCAAAGGCTATTCACTACAATATTGCACACAAATCTAAAGCAGTTTTTAAAAAATGTGTGTTTAGCAAACAGCATTGCATATGGAAGATATTTGAGCCTACTTTGTGTATTTGGTAATTATGTTTACCTATAGGACCATGTAGGATTTCAGGTTAAAAGCTTAAAAAAATGGCGAGTCACGTAGGACCTGTCTATTACTCCTTAAACCAGACGTACTGTATATTTTCCTTGGATTACACTGCAGCTTCAAAGGGCAGCCCTACAATTTGAGGAAAAGATTTAGCTATTTTAAGGCGCTGCTGGTAGTTGCTATGTGAGTGTCCTTGCATTCTCTAAAGTACCTTTTCTGCCTTTAACATGCCACATAGCCTTGCTACCTAATAAACAAGGATTTTGTTCCATATTTATTTAACAAATTAATCCCCCTATTGTTTGATTTAAGTCACCGAGAAGTTTTTAATCCATCGTGCACATGTGCAATCCATTGTGTAAATGGAAAGAATGCATTGAAAACCATTTCTCTAATGCTGCACATAGTTAGTCTTTGTCTAACCCTAGGAGGCAGCCTCTGTCTAACCTTGGCAATCTCAAAAACTAAGGGTGGATCTGGATAGTAATTGGATGAAAGACCATCAAGAAATCTCATGGCTTTATGTAGACAGGGAAATAAAAAAAAAAAAGAAACCCAGAAGAAGACACTTCCATATTGTTGCCAAAGAAAACACTGTGCAGAGACCTATCCACCAGGATCAAGTTAATTTGACAGAGTCTTTAACATTTTTTACCATTCAAAGACCCAAATATATTCTATTGGTGTATTACAATGATTAGATCATTGAATGGGACCTGGCAGCACTCTCATTTTCAAGCACTATTTTCCTTTTTCTCCTTCCTTCATTTATTTTTCCAGTTGATATGCTACTTTAATTGCAAAAGTAACTGAGCAGCTTAAAGATCGGGAAACAGTAATAAGATTTAAAGCACGCATTGTTCGTTTTATAAAACTAGAAAGCCAATTTAAAAACAACCAAGAAGCAGCCCAATTACTGACAATATTGCCCTGCAGGAAGGTCAGTTCAGCTATTCAGACCCCAAAGTTTCACTGAAAAATACAAGTCTTGATCGCTTTATGAAAATCCAAGAAAGTTAAGTCATCCTAATCATTGGGGAAACACTGTTCCAGAGAAGAGAGGCAGGATTACCCAGCCTCGAAGGTAATTCATAGAAGTGAGAACCAAATACAGGCTTCTCTTCTTGTTCTTAGGGACAAAAGTCACCAGATCTGGATAGTTCTGAAGATAATCAGGCCCTGAGCCACATAAGGACTTTAAATGCAGTGACTGCTACTTTGAATTGTACTCAGAAATAGATTGTTATCCAATGCACACCCACGCCTGGTTTAGCGAAGGGGGAAATGTCACAATATGTCATGTGATGGGGCCATGATGATGCAAATACCACCTCTGGCTGGCCCCAGAGTGGGGTGGGAATGGAGATTTCGCAATATCCTTCCCCCAGGAGTGGGGAGGGAAGGGAGATTTCGCAATATCCTTCCCCCAGTAGTGGGGTATGAATGGAGATTTTGCAATATCCTTCCCCTGGAGTGCGATGTGAATGGAGATTTCGCAATATCCTTCCCCCAGTAGTGGGGTGTGAATGGAGATTTTACAATATCCTTCCCCCGGGTGGGAATAGAGATTTTACAATATCCTTCCCCCTGGAAATAGGGACGTGGTGGCTCAGGGGCTAGGATGTTGAGCTTGTCGATCGAAAGGTCGGCAGCTTGGCGGTTCGAATCCCTAGTGCTGCCGTGTAACAGGGTGAGCTCCCGTTACTTGTCCCAGCTTTTGTCAACCTAGCATTTTCTAAAGCACGTAAAAATGCAAGTAGAAAAAATAGAGACTACCTTTGGTGGGAAGGTAACAGCATTCCGTGTGCCTTTGGCATTGAGTCATGCCAGCCACATGACCACGGAGATGTCTTCAGACAGTGCTGGCTCTTCGGCTTTGAAACAGAGATGAGCACCGCCCCCTACAGTCGGCAACGACTAGCACGTATGTGCGAGGGGAACCTTTACATTTACCTCCCCCTGGAATGGGGAGGGAATGGAGATTTTGCAGTATCCTTCCCCTGCCACGCCCACCAAACCACACCATGCCCACCAAGCTACGCCCACAGAACTGGTAATAAAAAAAGTTGAATTTCACCACTGGTCCAACTTAAATATATACCAAAATCATTTCTCATTTCCTTTGTCTTCTTTGGCACCCTGCCAAAGGCTTTTCTTGGCAAAGTTCCACGAAGTTCAGAAACATGAGACACCAGCTAGAAACAATTGTAGCAATGTTGCTTTCCTACAAAGAGCCCAAGAGCTATTGCTGCTCTTTTAAGCATTATGGGAGGTCCAATCATCTCCTGGCCTTACTCACGAGTCATCCTTTTTGCTTTAGCTGCTCTTGCCTTCTGGCAGCTCTTCGCATGCATGCACTAGGAACAGGCTCCTCCTATTCCCCTGCCTCTTTGCTGTCTGCCTCTGGAGGCTCCCAGATTGCCCTGGCCACATCTCTGCCTCCAACACAAAACCCTCGTCCAGGCCTTCCCCTGACTCCAGGACTGGCCCATTGTCCTCCCCAGCCTCCTCACTGTCCGACTCAGCTGCTAGCTCCGCAAGCTGCTGACGGACCACAACACATTTTCTTGTTCTTCCTCAAGGAAAAAAAAACCAGTCCAGTTGTCTTGGGGGGGCGGGGGAAGCATCTCCGAGACAACTATGACCTGGAAGACTGAGAATCTCCACAGATGCTCCTCTTTGAATATTCTGTTTCACTAAGCTCCTGGTGAGGGCACCAGCATAACATCCTTAAAATAAAACACTGTAACCGAGCAAAAGGAACTCTAGAAGCAGACATGGCTGGTTTAATAGCCGATTTGCTGGCATAAAGTACAGAGACTCTATATAGAAATAACTTTAAACCCCAATATTCATAGTATCCTATTTATAATTTGAATCTGTGTACTGTTGCTAAAATATAGCTGCATAAGTTGTGCATGACTATTTTTCCATTTGATGGCCAGAATAAATTACCAAAGAGCAAACAACCTACATAAAACCAAGAAGGACATGACCTTGACGGAAAGTGAAAAAGAAAGATAAAGGATGGGACAAAAGTTTTGTCCCCTCCCCCCACAAAAAATCTTCTAGGTAAGGGATGTTTTTGCTTCTTGAAATAGATGGTAGGTAGTAGTTATAAACAATCCATAATCTCCTGTTGCGCCAAAGAATCCTCAAAAGTAATAACAACCCAAAAAAACCTATAATGTTCAGAAGCTACCTGCTGGCAAAAACAAAGGAAAAGATTCCGACTTGAATTTAAAACAAAACAAAAGGAACTGGGATATTGGATTCCATGTTGGTGCATAAAGGTAATATCTACATATATTCAATTCTTCTTATTACATTTAAATTTGCATGTATTACTGCTATCTGCTGAGCTGCAGGTTATGAAACAGAAAGATGGCATAGAAATTTATTAATCCAGTCACATCAGGGGTGAAATCCAGCAGGTTCTGACAGGTTCTGGAGAACCGGTAGTGGAAATCTTGAGCAGTTCGGAGAACTGGCAAATACCACCTGTGGCTGGCCCCAGAGTGGGATGGGAATGGAGATTTTACAATATCCTTCCCCTAGGAGTGGGGAGAGAATGGGGATTTTGCAGTATCCTTCCCCTGCCACGCCCACCAAGCCACATCCACAGAACCGGTAGTAAAAAAAAATTGGATTTCACCACTGACTAATAGCCCCAAATCTCATCTTTACCCTGCTTTCTTACCCATCTTGCAGGTCTCGTGAAAGAGTATAATAAATGACAACATAGAAATTCTATCCTGCGAGCGGTTATGATTCATATTGGAACACCTGTCTATTATTATTACAGAATCATTCCCCCTTTTCTTTCAAAATTTGGTTCAGTCAGTGTATGATAATCTTACGGGTATTTATTTATGCGTGCGGAACTGTCATAGAACTTTTTAGTTGTTTTTAGGGTTTTAAATTTTTAAATTAGGTTTTTGGATTTTAAAGGTATTTAAATTCGGGCTAAATTTAATAAGTTTTTTAATTGATATTTTATTGTATGTATTTTATTGCTGTTTTTATTCTGCCTGTTCACCGCCCTGAGTCCTTCGGGAGAAGGGCGGTATACAAATTAAAATATTATTATTATTATTATTATTATTATTATTATTATTATTATTATTATTATTATTATTATTATTATTATTATTATTATTATTATTATTATTATTATCATCCAAACCAGTGATTAGATACACTGACCCCGGCATCACAAGGTTTTATTATTATTAGGTCTGACCTAAGTACAGTACATAAAATTATCTGCTACAATGTCCTACCTGTCAATGACTACTTCAGCTTCAACCACAACAATACACGAGCGCAAAATAGGTACAAACTTAAGGTGAACAACTCTAAACTCGGTTGCAGAAAATACGACTTCAGTAACAGAGTTATCAATGCCTGGAATGCACTACCTGACTCTGTGGTTTCTTCCCTAAACCCCCAAAACTTTAACCTTAGACTGTCTACTGTTGACCTCACCCCATTCCTAAGAGATCTTTAGGGGGGCGTGCATAAGCGCACCTATGTGCCTACCATCCCTGTCCTAATGTCCCCATTTATACTTATATTTGTTATCTTATACATGCTTGACAAAATAAATAAAAATAAATAAATAAACAAGTTTTCTTCTCTGGGCACCCAAAATGCTTGGATTAAAAAAAAAAAAAAAACAGGAAGGGACACCATTTCTAACTATGAAATTTCAGCCTAGCATCCTTTTTTTCCCATTTGGCCTAAAAAAATTTTTGGCTTTCCTGGATGCCAGTTTTCCTGACTGTGGAATCATGTGTTTTCTTCCCCAGGCACCAAAAACAAAAAGGCTCAATGTTTAAAAACAGCACGCAACACCTTTTTTAAGCATGGAATTCCACCCTGAATCTCATTCAAGCATCCGTTTTTGCATTTTGGTTCAAAAAGAAGTTGGCTATCTGAGCACAAATTTTCCTGACCATGGAATCACACTGTTCTGACCTAGGCTTCACAAAAGCACGAAGCAGACTCTTTGTCCCAACAAAACCCCTTTTTATTAAGCTAATATGAATTCCTCTCATTCACATCCAGCAAAGTCCCAGCAAACAGTCTTTCCAGGGTGAATTTACAACCACAGACCGTATGGCTTAGGACCGGGTTACTTATGGGGCCGCCTACTGCCACCGTTTGCCTCCCACCGACCCGTGCGCTCTCACAGAGAGGGACTCCTCAGGGTACCGTCAGCCAAGCAATGTCGGCTGGCGGCCCCCAGGGGAAGGGCCTTCTCTGTGGGGGCTCCCACCCTCTGGAATGAACTTCCCCCAGGACTTCGACAACTTTCTGACCTTCGGACCTTCCGCTGCGAGCTGAAGACGTATCTATTTTTCCGCGCAGGACTGGCATAGAATTTTTAGAATTTTATTATTGGGCTTTAAATTTTAATGGGTTTTATTGCTTTTAAATGTATTTTAAATTGGGGCCAAATTGAATAAGTTTTTTAATTATTGATTTTATTTGTATTGTATTTACTCATTGTTGTTTTTACTTGGCTGTGAACCGCCCTGAGTCCTTCGGGAGAAGGGCGGTATAAAAATTAAATAATAATAATAATTATTATTATTATTGTTGTTGTTGTTATTGTTATTGTTATTGTTATTGTTATCAAGCTTGGAGAGCTGCCAGGCCAATATCTTCCAAATGCAATGCTGTAGAACAGGGGTAGTCAACCTTTTTATATCGACCTCCCACTTTTGTATCTCTGTTAGTAGTAAAATTTTCTAACCGGCCACCGGTTCTACAGTAATGTGCCATGTATCGTCGTCTGCTCATGCCTCTCGTGCATCGTGGATTGGGTTTGTGGGGGGGCACCGGCTACCAGTTCTGCTTGTCTGTTACAGCTGGGTGGTATGGGGGAGAGATGCGCGAGCTATTCTGCGACAAGGCTCTTTTGTTTGTGGTCGCACTATAGCGCCATTTAGTTTCACTTAGGTAACGTGAACTAAACTTATGAGCGGGCAATACAAATAGTATATTTTCAAAAATTTGAATTGTCACGTGGAATTTTATGAAAACCTAATGAAAATGTTTTTAAATAATGCTATGAAAATTTTTTAAAAAGTCAATTAAATTAAAAAAAAGGAAAGTGCTTCAGTATCGGACAAAACCCCTACCGCCCACCATGAAAGCTGGAACTCCCTCTAGTGGGCAGTAGGGAACAGGTTGACTACCACTGCTGTAGAAGATAATACTTGGCAAGGAGTCTCTAAGCGTCACAGGTCTTCACACTAATGAAATGAACTAATTGTCTCCTGTAAACTCCACTCCCCTTTTCACTCTTCTTTATTCCCTATGACCATTCACCATCCACCTGTGCCTTTACTCCTGAGTTGGCCCTTGTTCCTTAACTGTTCCCTTCTCCTGGCAGCTCTGCACATGTGCACATCGGGAACAGGCTCCAGCTGTTCTTCAGCCCCACTTATCTCCGACTCCGAAGGTAGCTGATAACTGTTGGACGGCCCTGGCCCCATGTCTGCCTCCAATGCAGAGCACTCATCAGAACTTTCACCAGACTCCAGGACTGGCCCATATTCCTCCCCAGCCTCCTCACTGTCCGAGTCTGCTGCCAGCTCAGCTGGCTGCTGGCGGGCCACAACACACATGTTTTCTTCCCCAGGCATCAAAAAGGCTTGATTTTTAAAAACGGCAAGCAACACTATTTTTAGGCATGGAATTCCACCACCGAAACTCATTCTAGTGTCTGTTTTTGCATTTGGGTTCCCAAATAATTTGGATTCCTGGGCACCCGTGTATTGATTGTATTGCAGGGGTGTCCAAACTTGGTCCCTTTAAGACTTGTGGACTTCAACTCCCAGAGTCCCTCAGCCAGCAAAGCTGGCTGAGGAACTCTGGGAGTTGAAGTCCACAAGTCTTAAAGGGACCAAGTTTGGACACCCCTGTTGTATTGTATTGTGTTGATGACAACTGTATTGACAATTGATACAATTGGATTGTATTGGTGGCAATCGTTCGGGAAATCCATCCTTTTTACTTGAAGCATATTAGAAGTGGGGGGGGGGGGAAGGAACAAATTTGGATTTTCCACCACTCTTGTGGATGCCTGAAATCGGAAAACAGCCATGTTGTACAGAATGTGTTTTATTTGTCCATTAGGACAACTTGCATTTTATTCAGTAAATCTATTTTTGGAATGAAATAGTATGTCTCACAAACTTGATGGGTCTCTGAAGTTTCAGATTTATAGTTATGCTCTTTTGACATATGAGCTTTTTTCAGCAGTAAAACGTATTTGTGTAAAAGAGTGAGGTCAAATATTTGGACACAACAACATCTACTAAAAGATGACCTCAGTGCATTCCCTAGTCAGAACTGGTTGCTCAAAGGGACTTGGCTTCTCCAACTTGAGGTCACAAGGGCTCATATTTCCCTTCCATTCTGGGCCACGACAGCATCCATAAATTCTTTGCTGTGCTTTTTTCTTGTGCTTTTCTTGCCAATGCAGCTAATTACTCAAATGTGAAGTTGGAGAATTGTAAGTCAGGATCAGGTTGCTTCTGAAGCTCTAGAAGGCAGGAATGACACATCCTGGTCTGAAAAAATGGACAGAAGAGAGATGCTGAACAACCAGCAGGGTTGGGTGTTCTTCTACTAAACACTGATAGAAAGAAACTTGCCCCAGAAGAGGGAAACAAGAAAACAATTCCCAAACTGAAATGTTCTGGGAAGAGAAAGGCAGTTCTAATAAATTGAGCTCAGGCACTCTTGTTATGTTTTAAACCACATCTACCCCTCTTGATAGAAATTCAGCACATCACCACATTTTATCTTACAACACAATCCTCCTTGCAGCCGAGAAATGAAATGCTCCAGATTACTTCAGCATTTGGCAATGATAATCTCGTTCTCTGTCTCATACAGATACATTTCAAACTCTTATCTTTTTGCCTCTGATTTGTGTCTCTGCAATCCTGTCCTGCATAAATCATATTTATTGATGCTGCCCATTAAAGAGGCTTATGAGAACACGCATATGTGCAATTCAATTCAGTACAGTTTATTACAGTCATAGACCATATGTATATATTACTCATTGGTTGCCAATGAAATAAAAATGGAAGAAATTGCAAAACATTACTTTTGATTATATATTGTCAATATGTTAAAAACATAGATTTGTGATCTCCCCAAACTCCTTTTTTTTAGTAGAATATCTCAAACAACTGGCTTACCACATTCTTTTTATCTTTCTCTATACATAGAACTAACAAAAACAGATTGATCACTCCACTTATGATTTGACAACATCCAAGTCCATCAGTGTCAATTAGTTATAATTACTAAATACGTTTTGGCTCTGGGTAATGATCTTAAAGAGAAGAGGCTGTTTAAAAAAATATGCACATTATTCACTTCGAAAAGCCTGGAGCAGGCTGGATGAAATAGTCCTTCCTATGTTGGCTTATAGTTCCTATTATCCCTCAGTCAGATTGTCAATGTATCTGAAGGACACAAGGTTGAGAAAGCTGAGGAATGCTAACATTCTGACTATAATTTCATAAGAACAAAAATCAGTGGTATTGTTTTACTCTATGCTTGAGCGCTATCCTTTAAGACAGGGGTCTCCAACCTTGGCAACTTTAAGCCTGGTGGACTTCAACTCCCAGAATTCCCCAGCCAGCTTTGCTGGCTGCGGGATTTTGGGAGTTGAAGTCCACCAGGCTTAAAGTTGCCAAGGTTGGAGACCCCTGCTTTAAGACACTGTAACTGAGCAAGTTGAATGTCTTTGCATGACTTCTGAACATCCTATCACTAATAAGAAGCATGTGATTGAGTTTTCCATCGTTAAGCTTAGAAACAACAGCCAGAAGGAAAGATATTATCAGAATACAGGTCAGGACAGAATAATTTAAATTCAGATACCTTGTCCTATGAAGAAAAGCTTTTAAGAATGTCCAAAGCCCTGCAGAAGATAATAATTTAAGAACATTTACCTATGAATGTCAAAATGTAGATTCCTGCATATGGCATTGTTATTTAACAGTAATGGAGCAGTATTCTTGAACATTAAAGCCACAGAGTACTGAAATAGGGTGATAACTAGCTTTGGATACATTTGCTAATTAAAATTAAATAAAATCTTACAACACTCTAACAACAAGCATAATTATTCTGCTTATCTGAATGAGACTTAGATCCAGTTTGTCAGATGCATAGTCTAATATGGTCTTTATAGCTATTTAGACCCATGGTGTGTGACTACTTAACCAATATGTATTACATACATAAAAGTCTGCCAAACTGAACTTTTTTACTGTGATAAAAAGGTATATAATTTAGAATTCTCAGCTGAAAACATGAACACTTCCTGCAGACTTTCTAACAAAATTATGGAAAGTCTGATCAATATGACTCCATGTGGTCAAAGTCTAATTTGTTATTTAAGACTTGAGTTTCCATTATGTACAGATTTATTTCAACATGCATTTTCCAACCTTTAATTTTTCTATTGTAGGAAGTTAGCACCCACCCATCTCCTAGAAGAATGAAATATTTTGGGAAATATTAAAAAGGCGGAATATATTTCTCTGGATGAGAGGTGGAGAAACATGTTTTAGAGGCAAAGCAGCTCCCACCTTCCTGCCCTCCTCCACCTTTGTCAATGGACCAGAGACAGAAACCCAATCCCACCCCCACTTTTGTCAATGGACCATCATCTGCAACACAATAGGACCCATCAGAAACTCCCCACATGGCACCTGGGAAGATTATATCAGCCAGCAAGGCTAGCTACAACCTCTGATGGCAACCAATCAGGACACTTTTCCTGTGCCCCAGGAAGTTCAAATCCAGAGAGGGTATAAAACCCAGGGACTCTCAGCATCTCGGCCCTTTTCTGTTGGGGAACTCAAACCATGTGATCCTGTCCACAATTAAACCATCTTTCCAAGCAGTCTCCATGTTTCCAGTGTCTTTTTCCCCACTTGGAACTGAACCCAGATGGACATTTCTTCCAACACTTCATTCTCCAATTTTTTGTTTTCTCCATTTTGGGGGATTTTTTTGTTGTTTGTAATTTTTTTTTACCATTTATATGTAGCTGTTTTTTCCATTTCATTTATAAATTAAAAGCAATGAAAATATTAGCAAAAAAAAAGTATTGAATATAGCTTCTGTCAAAGGAATTCTAAGTGTGGACAGGTTTACAATAGCTGCTATTCTCAGCTCAAATTTAAAAGTGAATTGGTGGATTATCAAAGTATGATATGTCTGCAAATAGATCACATCAAATCAAGATTAACAGCCCAGCTGCAATGTTTAGCTACAGTGCAACAACTTTATATAATAATAATAATAACAGAGTTGAAAGGGACCTTGGAGGTCTTCTAGTCCAACCCCCTGCCCAGGCAGGAAACCCTACACCATTTCAGATAAATGGTTATCCAACATTTTCTTAAAAATTTCCAGTGTTGGAGCATTCACAACTTCTGCAGGCAAGTCATTCCACTGGTTAATTGTTCTAACTGTCAGGAAATTTCTCCTTAGTTCTAGGCTGCTTCTCTCCTTGATTAGTTTCCACCCATTGCTTCTTGTTCTTCCCTCAGGTGCTTTGGAGAACAGCCCGACTCCCTCTTCTCTGTGGCAGCCCCTGAGATATTGGAACACTGCTATCATGTCTCCCCTAGTCCTTTTTTTCGTTAAACTAGGCATACAGAGTTCCTGCAACCGTTCTTCATATGTTTTAGCCTCCAGTCCCCTAATCATCTTTGTTGCTCTTCTCTGCAGTCTTTCTAGAGTCTCAACATCCTTTTTACATCACGGCGACCAAAACTGAATGCAATATTCCAAGTGTGGCCTTACCAAGGCATTATAAAGTGGTATTAACACTTCACATGATCTTGATTCTATCTCTGTTTATGCAGCCCAGAAGAACCCTTTAAATATCATTAGGGCTAAGAATTTAAAGGAGCTTGGCAGAATTTTGATCTGTTGGTGAAAAACCTAATGTGGACCCTTGATTCTTGAAAATATTTAAATGTTTTATTGTTAGAGAAAGTTGCCACTTTGGAAATGATACTCCCAAGGAACTGAAACTTTCTGTATACTCTTAATAAGAATTCCAATCAACTACATAACAATAAAGGATAAAAAGAGAGATCCAAATTAAATTAAACTACTTAGTTCAGTCGCTCTTTCATTCTTCTGCTGTGGCTCCCTGTCACTCAAAATATGTGTCACAACTGCCAATGTGTGACACCCGCTGGCACACAATTTATTGAGCTTTTCAACCAAGAAACGAAAAGTTTCAGAAGAAAACAGAATATTTAATTCAACTACGTAATGCTAGTTTTGTGGCCACTCAGGAAACAGTCAGGCATGGGAAGGTTTTTGTGGCTTCCTGTGTTTTCTTTTCTTAGTTGCTCTTCTTTGCACTTTTCCCAAAGTGCAAATCCTTCTCTTATGCCACTGCACACTCCTCTGCATCAGTGGTGGGTTCTAACCGGTGTTGCCACCATTTTGCTTTGCGTAAGCGCATTGGATGGCTGAACTGCTGAGGCATTACAATCCGCTCTGCTGTGCCATTCAGCTGAGGAATAAAGGTAGTTATAGCACAGGGGTGGGTGGGAGAGCCCAGATGACGGTCGGAGCGAGCCAGTTCACTGCAGGGATGAAATGTTAAATTTGTTACTACCGGTTCTGTGGGTGTGGCTTGGTGGGGGGGGGAATGTGACTGGGTGGGCATGGCCAACTTTTTTTTTTTTACTTTTAAAAGCATATTTTCTACAACCTCTTCGGCTGAAGAGGTTGTAAAAAATGCTTTTAAAAGCCTCTGATGATCAGGCAACTCAACTGGGAAAAAATGCTTTTAAAAGTAAAAAAAAAAGTATTGAATATAGCTTCTGTCAAAGGAATTCTAAGTGTGGACAGGTTTACAATAGCTGCTATTCTCAGCTCAAATTTAAAAGTGAATTGGTGGATTATCAAAGTATGATATGTCTGCAAATAGATCACATCAAATCAAGATTAACAGCCCAGCTGCAATGTTTAGCTACAGTGCAACAACTTTATATAATAATAATAATAACAGAGTTGAAAGGGACCTTGGAGGTCTTCTAGTCCAACCCCCTGCCCAGGCAGGAAACCCTACACCATTTCAGATAAATGGTTATCCAACATTTTCTTAAAAATTTCCAGTGTTGGAGCATTCACAACTTCTGCAGGCAAGTCATTCCACTGGTTAATTGTTCTAACTGTCAGGAAATTTCTCCTTAGTTCTAGGCTGCTTCTCTCCTTGATTAGTTTCCACCCATTGCTTCTTGTTCTTCCCTCAGGTGCTTTGGAGAACAGCCCGACTCCCTCTTCTCTGTGGCAGCCCCTGAGATATTGGAACACTGCTATCATGTCTCCCCTAGTCCTTTTTTTCGTTAAACTAGGCATACAGAGTTCCTGCAACCGTTCTTCATATGTTTTAGCCTCCAGTCCCCTAATCATCTTTGTTGCTCTTCTCTGCAGTCTTTCTAGAGTCTCAACATCCTTTTTACATCACGGCGACCAAAACTGAATGCAATATTCCAAGTGTGGCCTTACCAAGGCATTATAAAGTGGTATTAACACTTCACATGATCTTGATTCTATCTCTCTGTTTATGCAGCCCAGAAGAACCCTTTAAATATCATTAGGGCTAAGAATTTAAAGGAGCTTGGCAGAATTTTGATCTGTTGGTGAAAAACCTAATGTGGACCCTTGATTCTTGAAAATATTTAAATGTTTTATTGTTAGAGAAAGTTGCCACTTTGGAAATGATACTCCCAAGGAACTGAAACTTTCTGTATACTCTTAATAAGAATTCCAATCAACTACATAACAATAAAGGATAAAAAGAGAGATCCAAATTAAATTAAACTACTTAGTTCAGTCGCTCTTTCATTCTTCTGCTGTGGCTCCCTGTCACTCAAAATATGTGTCACAACTGCCAATGTGTGACACCCGCTGGCACACAATTTATTGAGCTTTTCAACCAAGAAACGAAAAGTTTCAGAAGAAAACAGAATATTTAATTCAACTACGTAATGCTAGTTTTGTGGCCACTCAGGAAACAGTCAGGCATGGGAAGGTTTTTGTGGCTTCCTGTGTTTTCTTTTCTTAGTTGCTCTTCTTTGCACTTTTCCCAAAGTGCAAATCCTTCTTATGCCACTGCACACTCCTCTGCATCAGTGGTGGGTTCTAACCGGTGTTGCCACCATTTTGCTTTGCGTAAGCGCATTGGATGGCTGAACTGCTGAGGCATTACAATCCGCTCTGCTGTGCCATTCAGCTGAGGAATAAAGGTAGTTATAGCACAGGGGTGGGTGGGAGAGCCCAGATGACGGTCGGAGCGAGCCAGTTCACTGCAGGGATGAAATGTTAAATTTGTTACTACCGGTTCTGTGGGTGTGGCTTGGTGGGGGGGGGAATGTGACTGGGTGGGCATGGCCAACTTTTTTTTTTTTACTTTTAAAAGCATATTTTCTACAACCTCTTCGGCTGAAGAGGTTGTAAAAAATGCTTTTAAAAGCCTCTGATGATCAGGCAACTCAACTGGGAAAAAATGCTTTTAAAAGTAAAAAAAAAAGCGCTCTGATAATCGTGTGGCTTAGCTGGGCATGGGGTGGGGGCAGGGATTTTTGCTACCGGTTCTCTGACCCACCCGCCACCATCGCTACCAGATCAGGCGATCCGGTCCAAACCGGGAGCATTTCACCCCTGGTTCGCTGTCACTTCAACATCTCTGCTACTGGCTCTCCCAAACCGGGGAGAACCGGGAGCACCCCACCACTGCTCTGCATTTTCAAAATGCACCTACTATAGACATTTAACATCCTCCTTACTTAAGCACCTACACAGTAGCCTTAGGCAGTTTAGAAGAGGTAACTATGCTGCTGAACTCGGATTGATTTCTCTTTGGCAGCATGCCCAGAACATGCCATCTAAGATGACTGCTCAGCTTCCTGCTTTTGTGTAATGTGGACTCTATATTTTTTTGGGGGGGGGAAAGAACATGGGTCATCAGCAAGCCAAGTATTCCTGTTGTTGTTTTTGCAGCTGATAGGGCACCTATTGGTCATTTTCTGCCTCTGATAAGCTGCCCCACCCCACCTCTTGCACTCGGCATAGAAGTTCCTGGTTGTCCCGCAGCTGGAAAGCATAAAAGGGTGTGTTTGCCTAGCAATGTGAAATCTGTGTTCTGCAGCTGCCAAAAGGACTGCTAATTATATGGTACAGTATACAGCACAAAAAGCAAGGCAAAGCACATTGTTAGATGAGATCACAATCTACAGTACATTTCTGACTGTATATAGAGAAGAGTTCAGATGCACAGATTTCAACATCGCTTAATGATCACTGCGGCAAAAGCAAGTGGAATAGGAGAGGTCTTAAACCAAATCAAAGCTTTTTATTTCGGAAAGAATGTTTCTTATGAACAGTGTCTGTAAGGACTATTGGAAGAAAAATCCATCTAGTTCAGTTCCAAATGGGGAGAAAGACACAGGAAACATGGAGGCTGATTGGAAAGATGTTTTATTGATGGACCGACCACATGAGTTTTGAGGTGCTGGGCAGCTGAACACATGGAGTTGAGAGAGAGGGGGGTATTTATACCATCTCTTGGGCCTTGCCCTTGAGCTTCCTGTTCCTGTGAAAGAAATGTATTCTATTGGTTGTCAGACTCGCAGGCGGCTATGCAGGGGTCATAGCTAACTTTGTAGGTTGTCTGAGTTAAGTTTGGTTGAAGCTTGGACTCTCTGAGATGATGTAATGAGGAGGCTTGTGTCCTGAAAAGGTGTTGGGCCATCCCTATTGTGTCTTAATGGCTTTCCTGGTTTGGCTCTTGAGTGAGGGCTGATCTACCATTCTACCTAATTCTGCTTTGTTCAAAATATCCTGTCTTAAATGGATTGCTAAATCCGCATTTCTAAAAGTTGGCCTCAGTTTAGCATCTGTTTGGGGGCAGGGAACTATGGCTCTGAGTTTCTGTTTCCTTTTAGAGTTTATTTCTCTTTTAGGGGAAATATAATATTCTGCCTTTTTAAATATTTCTCCAAGTATTTCATTCTTCTAAGAGAGGGGTGGATGCTAACTTTCTACAGGACAAAAACCATAATGACGCTGAACGTTATATCAATACCAATGTTGTCCCATGTAGTTGTTAATATCTGACCAATACTCCATAGCCAGAATACATATCTTTTCCAGACCTATGTTTTTCTGAACAGCAATATAAGAAATATTTGGCATTCAGGGAACCAAGTTCCATGCCGGCACCCCGGTTCAGTCAGCTGCAGCCGCAGCTGGCTGTGGGGGGCGAGTTATTGGCCCCGACGGAGAGGGTGCGCAACCTGGGTGTCCTCTTGGATGGGCGGCTGTCGTTTGACGATCATTTGGCGGCCGTCTCCAAGAGGGCCTTCCACCAAGTACGCTTGGTGCGCCAGTTGCGCCCCTTCCTTGACCGGGATGCCTTATGCATGGTCACTCATGCCCTCGTCACTTCCCGCTTGGATTATTGCAATGCTCTCTACATGGGGCTGCCCTTGAAGTGCACCCGGAGGCTGCAGTTAGTCCAGAATGCAGCTGCGCGGGTAATAGTGGGAGCAACTCGTTGCTCCCATGTAACACCAATCCTGCGCAGTCTGCACTGGCTTCCTGTGGTTTTCCGGGTGCGCTTTAAGATTCTGGTCACCACCTTTAAAGCGCTCCATGGCTTAGGACCCGGGTACTTACGGGACCGCCTGCTGTTACCTTTTGCCTCCCACCGACCCGTACGCTCTCACAGAGAGGGCCTTCTCAGGGTGCCGTCCGCCAAACAATGTCGGCTGGCGGCCCCCAGAGGTAGGGCCTTCTCTGTGGGAGCTCCTACGCTCTGGAACGAGCTTCCCCCTGGGTTACGTCAAGTGCCTGATCTTCGGACCTTTCGCCGTGAGCTGAAAACGCACCTATTTATTCAAGCGGGACTGGCTTAAAATTTTAGTGGGTTTATTTATATTTTAATGTTTTAAATGTTTTAAATTCGGCCACCTTATAATATGCTTGTTTTAATTTCTTTTAATGTTTATATTGTGACTTTTACATGGCTGTACACCGCCCTGAGTCCTTCGGGAGAAGGGCGGTATAAAAATTGAATAAAATAAATAAATAAATAAATAAGTGAGGGATGAAATCCAGGGGAAGATATGCATTCAATGTAGCCCAGACAAGAGGCACCAACCATGTATTCTAAGGTAACAGGAACAGAATATTGCAAATTTGAAAGCAATTTTCTCCTCCCTCACGTGTACAGTCCAAAAAATTAGGGAGGGTCCCTTCTGAGATGTTTGTTGTTGTTGATGATGAGGCCCTCATTGTTGACGTCTTGTCTCACGTGCAGAAAAAAGATATAAAGAATAAGTGGCTTCCAATCTTTTCTACAGCAGTTATAAGTACAATTGTAAATTTACCTCTTTCAAGTTACATTGTGACTCTCTTCTTTTTATCAACTTTCCTATTTAAGTATCAATGCTTTAGATTGTAAATTAATCCTTCTCTGTTTTATGCAAAACGGGTAAAGTGAGGGGTTTTCAGTCAACAGTAAACTTAGGGTTTGTCTTTTCTCTACTCAGACTGATCAGTTTGGCAATCTCAGCAAGTTCTATCATTTTCACCAGCCATTCCTCCATTGTAGTGTTGGAAGAAACGTCCTTCTGTTCCAAGTGGGGAAGAAAGTCACTGGACTTTCCTGTCCACCATTTAAAAACATTAATGTCCACCATTTAATGGTGGACATTTTTTAAATGGTGGACAGGATCACATGGTTTGATGGGGGGGGAAGGGGAGAAATGCTGAGAGTGCCTCGGTTTTATGTCCCCTCTGGGCTTTTGAATTTGAGCTTGTATTCTGATTGATTGTCAGACTCCCATTGGGCCATGCAGGGGTAACTTTGTAGGCTGTGTTTTGAGTCCCAAGCTTGGTTGAGCCTTGCTGGGTAATGTAATCTTCCCAGGTGCCATTTGGTGAGTTCTGTTGCTAGATGGGTAGAGGGCTAATCCTACCTTTATTGGATCTCGGGTGAGAGCATTTGCCTATGAAAGCTATCTCTTTATCTCTTAAGTGCAGACATCTGCTGTGGGCTACTGAGGAGGGTGGGGGCTATTAAGAGTGAGTCTGCTTCCTGCCTAAAAAAACATGTTTCTCCGTTTTTCATCCAGGGAAATATAATATCCTGAATATTATATATAAGGGCTGGGAAGTGGCTCAGGCTGCTAATGCAGCCTGTTATTAACACACAGCTGCCTGCAATTACAATTACTGCAGGCTCGAGTCCCACCAGGCCCAAGGTTGACTCAGCCTTCCATCCTTTATAAGGTAGGTAAAATGAGGACCCAGATTGTTGGGGGGGCAATAAGTTGACTTTATATATAAATATACAAATAGGATGAGACTATTGCCTTACACAATGTAAGCTGCCCTGAGTCTTTGGAGAAGGGGGGGATATAAATTCAAATAAAAAAAAAATATTCTGCCTTTTTAATATTTCCTAGAATATTTCATTTTTCTAGGAGAGGGGTGGGTGCTAACTTCCTACAATAGGAGATATTGGCAAATCTTCAATTCTGCTTTTCATTTTCTATCTTAGTTCTTGTTTGCTTTGTATATTTTATTACAATGAAAATATTTATATATCTAATATATATGATTTGAGCCCTACTCAAATCTCTGAAAAGCAACTGTGTAGAAGAAAGCAAATCCTTTTTTTCTGTCCAGAGGGAAAAAAGAGATACAATTGTCCTATGCTACCATAAAATTGGTCTTGTCTTACTCAGATGGTGCAGTAGTTAGAATGCAATATTGCAGGCTAACTCTGCTCACTGCCAGGAGTTCAATCCTGACTTTCTAAAGGTTAATTCAGCCTTCCATCCTTCTGAGGTCAGTAAAATGAAAACCCAGATTGTTGAGGACAATGTGCCAAATGTGTAAACCGCTCAGAGAATAATGTAAAGCATTATTATATAAGCCTAAGTGCTATTGCTATTGTTTGAATTTTGGGAGAAATATCTTAATTTAGTTTAGCAATGGAACCATGTATCTAGTTAATCAGGAAGCAGAAAAGGGCCTTCATCTGTCAGTCATTCCATCTGTTGTTTGGACTGTTTGGGAGTTGAGGTAAAACCCTTCTGTCTCAGGTGAAGGGAAAATTGATGTAATGGTGGAACAAAAATTACAGTGAAAATATGCAAAAAACTGTACTTAGGCCTACATATATAGTGCATGGTCTTCAGTTTTTCAGTTGCAGTATTTTCCCAACAAACCTATATTTTGAAGAACATATTCTAGCAGTAATATAGAATCAACAACAACATGCTTTCCAAATTTCACCCTAGAAATGTATGCTGAATCATATGATCTACAGATGAATAGAATAGAATAGAATAGAATAGAATAGAATAGAATAGAATAGAATAGAATAGAATAGAATAGAATAGAATTTTTTATTGGCCAAATGTGATTGGACACACAAGGAATTGCCTTGGTGCATATGCTCTCAGTGTACATAAAAGAGAGAAATCTAACTAGATCTGAAAGACTATCTAGCTCTGAAGGCGCTAGATTAAAGCCAGTGGCTGGAATCAGAAAATAAATTAAATAATGTGCTGTACATCTAGACTGGTGAGTTTATCAACCAACGAGGAAAAAAACAGAAGCAGACAATTAAAAAAAAAAAAACAATGCTGCACAATCGTTTGAATGACTACTATTGCGAAAAAAGTAAAAAAAATCAAGATACTGAAAAAGCTGGACAATATTTTATTTGAGGGCTCCTTGGTGCTCTCTGAGCTTGCTTGTTTTCTTGCAGATGTTTCATTACCCTAACTAGGTAACATCATCAGTGCTAGTTAATATTTTATTTTGAAGCTATACCTGACACAATGAGAACATAAGGACAAAAGGGAGGACATGTCCTTCTTTTTCAGGACAACTAAAAAAGTCTAAAAGGTGCAAAAAGTAATGAGAGTAAAAAGGTGCAAAAAGTAATGAGACACATTGGTCCTGTTGAGGGGGTGGTCCTTCCTCTGGAAGTAGCCCATGTACAGCTAAGGTTAGCCTGCAACAAAGGAAAGCCCTCCAGCCCAATCAGAGGGGGCACTTGAATCAAAATATTAAGGAAGAACATGCTTCATCAACAGAACAAAGATGTCCAGAGGTCACTTTGAAAGTGTGTGGGATGGAATAAGAGAGACTCACATCATTCATTTCTGCCCTTTAGAAACAATTATGTGGCTTTATGACAGGGGTCTCCAAACTTGGCCATTTTAAGACTGGTGGACTTCAACCCCCAGAATTCCCCAGCTAGCATAGTTGGCTGAGGAATTTTGGGAATTGAAGTCCACCAGTCTTAAAGTGGCCAAGTTTGGAGACCCCTGCTTTATAGCAATGGCTATAAACCCTTAGGTTGAAGCGGTGGCTCTGATCCAGATTGGCTCATTATTCCCCTGCATTTAAAAACAACATTCTGCTAAAACAGGGATGTCAAACTCGATTTCACTGAGGGCCACATCAGGGTTGTGCTTGGCCAGGCTGAGGTGGATGTGGCCACGGTGGGCGTGGGCAGCTTGATGTCACTCATGTTGGGAGCACCTGTGGTGGCCCGAGTGCTCTGCCAGTGAAAAGAGGCTCCCGAGCTCTGTTTTTGGCTGCAACAGCCTCCTGCAACCCTTTGTCAATGAAAAGGGAGCTTGGCCATTTTTGCTGGCAGAGGCACTGCGGACCAGATCTACACACTCTGCAGGCCGGATCTGGGCCTCCAGGCTTTGAGTTTGACACCCATGTACTAAATAGTTACAAGCTAGGCCACTAGCTCAGGAACGGGAGGACCAGAAAACCACAGGCAGCAGCAGATTGCTATATCCTTTGGTTTACTATCTGATCGTACCTTAAGTTTCTAAGGAAAAACAGGACTAGGAACTCTACTGTGTTTGTCCCAGCAGGTTCTGACAGGTTCTGGAGAACTGGTAGCAGAAATTTTGAGCAGTTCAGAGAACCGATAGCGGAAATTTTGAGTAGTTCCAAGAACCAGCAAATACCACCTCTGGCTGGTCCCAGAGTGGGGTGGTAATGGAGAATTTTCAGTATCCTTCCCCTGCTATGCCCACCAAGCCACACCCACAAAGCCACACCATGCCCACCAAGCCATGCCCACAGAACCGCTAGTAAAAAAAATTGGATTTCAGCACTGGTTTGTCCCTGATAAAAGTTTTCCCTTTGCAAAATATGCTGTAAAAGTCCCCATTCAGTGATGTGTGTTAAAAATTAAGGCAGGATGACTTCCGATTCCAGATTATGCGCTTTAAAAAATAGCGATCTGTTTGTAAAATGTACTAGGATATGTCCAATCCAACTGGAACAACTTATGACCTACTTTTAGAACACAAACCATGAAATAAATAACATAGTGGAAGAAACAAGATTAAACTGCCATGAAAATGTGATTGCTTTGTTAATGCCTGACTGCATCAGAATGCGATGGCTCAGATCCAAGATTCCACAAGGAGGGCCTTCCATATTCACATGAAACCCTGCACGAAAAAAAAATAGAACCATTTTTCCTTTCTCACTGATGGACTGAAAATGTTTACCCTGCAGCGGCATATCTGACTGTGAAAACTACAGCAATTAGTACAAATTAATTTGATCATGTTGTAGCATTAAAAAAAAAGAAAAGAAACGTTTCCCAAACGGTATATCTTACTTTCAGATACAGAATAGGTTCATTATGAATAACTTACAGTTTGGGTTACCCTGGTGATTTTCGCTGAGATGAGGAGGGGGAGCAGGGAGACTTATGCTGATTGACTTCTTGGACATTTTTTAGGAATTTCTCCTAGTTTCAGAATTGTTTCACACACACATCTCGTTCTCTCTAAAGTTAATGTTACGTAAAGATGGAAGAAGGCATCTTATGATTTGGATCATTCATTCATTCATTCATTCATATTTTTTATGACTCCCCATCTCCAATGGACTCTGGGCAGGGTACAACACCAACAAACCTCCACATTAAAACTTTCTCCTTAAATGCAAGGTCAAATAACTTTTCCTTACCAGTTGTAAAAAAAAAATTAAAGCATAAAATCACACACACAGCCCAGATTAAATCAACACAAATCAGAACAACCTCCACCCCATGCATTAATGCATTAAACCCCGGCCAACCAAAGCCAAGTTTTGAGTTTTCCAGGAAAAAGGACACTGTCTTTATCCAAAGAATGTGGGGGTCACAACAGGGAAGACCTTCTTCCTCAGTCCTAAAAGATGACAATGACCATAGGTAGGACCCGTAACGTATCTGTTCTGCTGGAATTGCAGACAAGTTGTCCTTCAAATATCCAGACCCTGTGCTATATTAAGCTTCATACATAATATCTTGCACCTTGAATTGCACTTGGAAGTCAACAGGCAACCAACACAACTTGCATAGTGGCAGTGACACATGGGCATACAGAAAGGCATTATTCACATCACTGCATTTTGAACCAGCTGTGCTTCCAGGTAATCTTCAAGGGCAGTCTCATGTAGAACACATTGTACTAATCCAATTGTGAGGGTCTCACTCTCATACAGCCATTACCCAATTCAAAGACTAACTGGCTAGACAAGGTTTTAGTCCTAATAATAACCAGCATTACAAGATAGGATTATAGCATATTTTGCCTCCACTTAGATCAAGGGTGAAATCTAGCACATTCTGACAGGTTCTGGAGAACCGGTAGCGGAAATTTTGAGCAGTTTGGAGGACCGGAAGCGGAAAATTTGAGTAATTCAGAGAACTGGCAAATAACACCTCTGGCTGGCCCCAGAGTGGGGTGGGAATGGAGATTTTGCAAGATCCTTCCCTCAGGAGTGGGGTGGGAATGGAGATTTTGCAGTATCCTTCCCCTGGCACGCCCACCAAGCCACCCCCACCAAGCCACACCGTGCCCACCAAGCCACGCCCACAGAACCAATAGTAAGAAAAAAATTGAATTTCACCACTGACTTAGATCCATTATTGTCAATGTTATTGAAATTTCAGTACCTAAGGCCTTTTCCAGTATGAGGCTCTGGATAGCTATCATTTATTTTTTATTTTTTACCTTTATATCCCGCCCTTCTCCGAAGACTCAGGGTGGCTTACATTGTGTAAGGCAATAGTCTCATTCTATTTGTATATTTATATACAAAGTCAACTTATTGCCCCCCCCAACAATCTGGGTCCTCATTTTACCTACCTTATAAAGGATGGAAGGCTGAGTCAACCTAATCAATGGTTAGGTTTCTGTTTTTTCCCCCTTTTATTTTATTGCTATATTTCCTACTATATTAAAATAACAATATCAGCCTGGAATGGACACTGGATATTCATGAGATCTCTTTAGTAAATGTCTCTCAAAACCATATACTCACCATACTGATTTTCTGATAGGAGCTGAAGTCTAATACCTCTAGATCAGGGGTGTCAAACTTGTGTTGTCACATCGTCACATGATGTATCGCGACTTCCACCCCCCTTTTGCTAAAATGGGGATGGGCGTGGCCAGCCCACACCCCACGAGTTTGACACCCTTGCTCTAGAAGATATCAGGTTGCACATCCCTGATTTAGTATAATCCACAGTTGTGAATATGATTACCGTATATACTCGAATATAAGCCGATCCGAGTATAAGCCGAGATCCCCAATTTTACCCCAAAAAACTGGGGTAAACTGGGGACTCGAGTATAAGCCGAGGGAGGGAAATGAGGCAGCTACCGGTCAGGGAAAGCCTCCCTCCCTCAGCCGAGAAGGCTGGCGGCTCCCCCGCCCCGCCCTCTCACTGCACCGGCAGGGCTTCCCCGCGCTAATGCAAAAGCCCGCCAAGTTTGCACCATCCGGTATAATGTGAAAAAAAGAAGAAAAAAAAAAACTCGAGTATAAGCCGTATATACTCGAGTATAAGCCGAGGGGACGTTTTTCAGCACAAAAAACGTGCTGAAAAACTCGGCTTATACTCGAGTATATACGGTATTTTGCTTCTATTCTTTGACCCAGTTTAAACTCACTTTCACCCCTTACACCTATTAGCACTAGGATGCTCATTAAATATTATTGAGATGATGTATCCTCAGTGTGCAATTACCGAAGAAACTTGGTTTGTACAACATCCCAGCTGTGTCAAACACGGGGAAGATTTTCTTAGCTATCCAGCCTTACATTAGGCCTTTAATTCTGAATTTTCATTCTAAATATGCAGTAGGTTGGAATTCAGAATCCTTCCATGCTCCTGAAATTTTGCACAGTTTGAGTCCAAGTGTGTCACCCATGGTTGAAAGTATGTCCACTGATGCTTCCCTTGTTTCCACCTCTCTACCATTTTTTTCAAAGATGCTTTCAATTAAAAACAACAAAATGGGTAATCAACATGTTGCAAAACAAAGCACTAGCTTGTGTGTGTGTGTGTGTGTGTGTGTGTGTGTGTGTGTGTGTGTGTGTACCTAACTGTATCCTGCTGCTTTGATTACAGGTATGCCCTCTTGAGAAAAAAATGCAAAGGAAGTGATAGAGAGCATCCTGAGAAACAAGAATGGATGATTGTGATCCCCTACTTACCATAAAGGAAATAACCTTTATGGTAAGTAGACATGGTAGGAGGAGAGATATATGTCGATGGCAGCAAAAACAGGACTTGGAAAAGGGCCTACCAGACATCTCCTAATTTTATTGTAAGTAGGTGTTTAGTAACTGGGCCTGCCCATTAAAACAGCTGCCTTGTAACAATTCCAATAAAATGCTCTCAAGTTTCCTAAGGCACATATTAGTCCCCAAAAAATTGGGGAATCACCATTGCAGGTACTCATGCTGAAGCCATATTACTAAAGCCAGTTAGGCCTGGCTCAAGTCAGTGATTGCTTGCAAGACCATTTGGAAAACTCATGAGCTGGGTTTTGAATCTTTTTTATAATATTTTAAATCATGTCATTGTCCTCCTAGCTGAGGATTGGCTGTATTTATACATAATACCGTAAGTAAAGTTGGGGTATGCTTTTATTGATAGGTCCTAACAGTCTGATTCACACATACTATAAGTCTGTATCATTAACCATAATTTACAAAACACAATGGAATGTATTTATATACCATAGTACCATGACCAGTGTAAAATAGATAAAATATATTGCAAAAATTACAAGCCTTTCAGCAATAACAATTTATTCTGCATAGTATAAAGATTAACTAACTGGAGTTGATATTTACACAAAACTATAAAAGAGGGTGATACAAGAGCTAATAAAAATGAAAAATAAGGAACTAAAAGGCTAGAGCTAGTCCATGAATAAAAACAATCTAGACTATAAAATATGGCAAAAGATTAAGAGTTAGCATTAATAACACAAAACTATAAAATATTATGGCTCTAAACACCTAATACATTCTGTAAACCTATCTAACAAGAATGCTACATTCATAACATCGGACACCAGCTATTTATGTACAGTGTGTCAACACAGCATTACTTTAGAACCTATCAAACTCTAGAAGGAAGCATTACAGCATAATGCATAAGATCAAAGAGACATACGCACAAATAGAAATTGAATAATTCAGCAGTAGAGTTGATCTTTCTCTACTGATTTACTTGTTTCTATTTTCAATAGATTCTTGGCAACTTCAATTTAATGTACTTTATTTTAGCAGAGCAACATGGTCACCTGGACAGTATAAGGGGTATATTTTAAATGTTTTGAATACAGTAATCCTATGCACTGAAAGACGAGGACCTGCTCAGTGGATTCTAACTTTTTCAACCAAAAATAATGCATATGTTCCAAAAATGGGGACTTCTTATATTTTCTCTCCAATACTTAAGAAGGGAGAGCATTAAAACACATTAATGTGAAGGTCCTTGTGTCCTTTGGAAGCTCTGTCTGAAGTATTCCACAGTGCTATTGCATACCTTTGATTATCAGGAAGTAAAAGATTGGTCAGTCTACAGTTGCTTGAACCGAGTCCTTACCTTTCACCGTTTCAATCAGGCATGATAGACTGTCTTTCATGGCCGCATGGTTCTTTTTGTTACAGTGCTTCTTCTTATGGCCAAATCAGTTAAAAACCACATTATGGGTATTTAATGTGAGAAAACAACCAATGTCTATAACTGTATCTCCAGTATAATACTCAGATACTTTACTATGTTGTGGATACTTCCTCTGCCACCTACCAGATTCTCTGCTCTACAGGACTCCTTAGATACATGTAGTGCCAGCCTCTCACTTTATTTATTTATTTTATTTATTTATTTAATTTTGACAAAACAATATATACAAGCATAACACTAAAAGATTATATAATGTATAAACAAATATATGAGGAGAAACAAGGAAGTATAAGCATATATATATATATATAGGGAAAGAAACAAAAGGACAGGAACGGTAGGCACGTTTGTGCTCTTATGCACGCCCCTTAGAGTCCTCTTAGGAATGGGGTGAGGTCAACAGTGGATAGATTTTGTTTAAAGCTTTTGGGGTTATGAGAAGAGACCACAGAGTCAGGTAATGCATTCCAAGCACAGATAATTCTGTTACAGAAATCATGTTTTCTGCAATCCAAACTGGAGCGGTTGACATTAAGTTTGAATCTATTGGTAGCTCTTGTGTTATTGTAGTTGAAACTGAAGTAGTCGTTGGCAGGAAGGACGTTACAACGGATAATTCTATGAGCTAAAACCAGGTCCTGTCGAAGGCGACGGAGTTCCAAGTTTTCTAACCCCAGGATTTCGAGTCTGGTGGAATAAGGTATTTTGTTGGTTACGGAGGAGTGGAGAACTCTTCTCGTAAAATACCTCTGGACACGCTCAACTGTATTGATGTCAGAAATATGGTATGGATTCCAGACAGGCGAGCTGTAATCAAAAATTGGCCTAGCAAATGTTTTCTATGCTCTGGTCAGCAGTGTGGTGTTCTTGGAAAAGAAACTACGCAGGATTAAGTTAACAACTTCTTATTTACTAGATGAGGAAAATTCAGAAGAAGAAGAAAAAAGCACCCCGTTGAGGGGGAATATTTATTTTGATTGATCATGTGCCGTCAAGTCAACGTTAACTCTTAGCAACCCAGTGGGTTTTCTCCATGACAATCTGTTCCTAACATGGTATTTCAACCCTTCCATCTACACATCACACTATGAAGTCCATCCACTTTGCTGCTGGTCATCCTCTTTTCTTTCATCTTTCCCAGCATAAGAGCCTTCTCCAATGAGCTGGGTCTTCCCACAATGTGCCTGAAATAGGATAATTTGAGTCTTGTTATTTGAGGAGAAATAATCAATTGTTTATTCAATGATTGTTGGATCCCAACCTTACAAGAAAGATCATCGCCAAAGAATGAGAAGGCAATGTTTCAAGATATTGAAGATTATAAGACAGGAAGTTCTAGTCATGTGATTTGTTGGCAACTTTTGGGAAAGCTACACAGTCCTTTTCTGTGTACTTAGGATACACAGATTTTCTTAAGTAAAATGGCCCTTTCAGGAGCAACAGCAGAGTTGGGGAAGTCCTAGTAAAGAGATGGAACATAGAGGTAGGACTTGTAGGAATAGGCAAAGAGAAGAGCAGGTCACACCCAAAAACAGGGAAGAAGGATGTACAGTCTCCTTTTTGTTTGTACCATCTACTGTATTTTTCAGAATATAAGATGCTCCGGACCATAAGATGCACCTACTTTTTTTTGGTGAGAAAAACAAGAAATCTGCCTCTGCCTCCCAGGATTTTTGCCTCATTGCAGCAAACAGCAAATAGCCTGTTTTACTTTCATTTTCGTTTTCAGCATAACTTGATTAGCACAAGGAAAAAAAAATCTGCTCCCAGCAATTTACCTCCTTGCAGCAAGCAGCAGAGGCCCACGCAGCAATAGGCAATGGCAATCCCTGCAGCCTGAAACAGCTGAGAGTCAGGAGGCGATCCAATGGACAATCAACTTGTGCTAATTAGGCTGTGCTGAAGCTGAAATGGGCTGTTTCTGCTTGCTGCAAGGAAGTAAATTGCTGGGAGGCAGAGGCCAAAGGGTGGGGGCCAGGGGTGGGTGGTGTATTTTCACCCCTTTTTGGGGGAGGCGGAAAGGTGCATCTTATATTCCGAAAAATACAGTATTTTTCCCTACCACACTAAACTGTCTCTCAGCCCTATACACAACCTTTCCTAGAAAACAAAAACAAGTGATTAAGCAAATGAGTATTGACTGGAAGACATATTTATATGGTGATCCATATAAATGTTGATCCATCTCTATGATTCTTCTGAATGAAAGAAGAACATAATTCAGGATACAGGCATATATAAGACTGAAGCTGGCAAAGTCAGAACAAAGAATGAGAGATCAGAAGTACTATTTCCTTTTTTAATTGCCAGAAATCTCTCAGATACAACTGGGGCTAGGAAGTACGCCATATAAAGTGCACTCTGGGAGATATGTGGTGACAATGAAAACTGGTCAGTTGCTAACCCAAGGCAGGAGGCAGAGTATGAAGATCCACAGGGCTTCTGAGACCAAAGGTTTGAGAACTCCAGCCTTCCATTTTACAGGCTCTATCTTCTTGCTGAAGCAATTGTAATTCTTTTCTCCTGTCATATTAAAAAAGACAGGCCTGCCCTTGGGGGAGACAGATATCTCCCCGGATGGCACCTGGACAGTGGTGGGTTGTCCCCAGTTCGTACCGGTTCCCAAGAACTGGTTGTAAAACCGGTGGGAGGCTCCGTCCACTGACCCGGACATCATCATAGGCAATCTGCGCATGCGCAGAAGAGCACGCGCACGAGCAAAGCGAGCACATGTGCGCGGGCATGATGCGAACCAGTAGTAAAGGTAAGTAGAACCCACTCCTGCACCAGGACTTTAAAAAGGAGAATGCATTCCAACTGATTCTGTGACATTCATTAACACTAAACATGGCATCTTCTGGGACTTTGGTCAATAGGAATTTGGAGGTACAGTTCTGGTCCTATTTTTTGAATTTGATGTTAGATGACAACTGGGATTCTTCAATGTTTTAATTCATTCCTTTTTTCCCCTGTGAATAAGGTCCTGGAGAAAATGTAATTGAATGATATTGAAATATCCTTCAGTCTAATCTCAGAGAAGTTGTTGCAAAGAGAAGATGAAGGGAAGCCCTGAGTTTACTACTGTGAGGAAGAAAAATCAGTTAATAAAAATGTATCAAAAGTCACTTGGAAATTGAGTTATACCTGGAAATCTCTTCACTCATGCCATAGCCAGCGCAACTAGCCTCTAGCAGCAATAATTATGGCTGACAATATTTATGATTTGGAAGAGGTATTTTGGAATGCAAGGGAAAACAAGCATGGTATGTCTTATTCGTGTCTTTCGGGGGGGACAGTGGTGGGATTCAAATAATTTAACAACCGGTTCTCTGCCTTAATGATTTCTTCCAACATCCAGTTTGCCAAACTGCTCACAAAGTTAACAACCGGTTCTTCCGAAGTGGTGCGAACTGGCTGAATCCCACCACTGGGGAGGGGGGTTCATGTGAAAGCCTGAAGAAAACACATTACATTAAAGAGGAGCCATGTTAGCAATAGCAATAGCACTTAGACTTATATAATGCTTTACAGTGCTTTACAACTCTCTCTAAGTGGTTTACAGAGTCAGCCTATTGCCCCCAACAATCTGGGTCCTCATTTTACCGACCTTGGAAGGATGGAAGGCTGAGTCAACCTTGAGCCTGGTCAGATTTGAACTGCCAAATTGCAGGCAGCCAGCAGGCAGCAGAAGTAGCTTGCAGTACTGCACTCTAACCACTGCGCCACCATGGCTTATTAAAGCAGATATGTCTTTAACACAACCTATTAAAATAGCCACATCTTGCACCATAAACTTGAAAAAATGTGTGGTTACTTAAAATGCTTCTGGGATGTATGCATTCCAAGCATCCATTCTGAATAATTTTTGCAGCATGTATGAACAGCCCAAGTAATTATGTGTTTGCATGAAACACGTTCCCTTTAAATGCAAGGTCAAGTAATTTTTCCTTACCACTTGTAAAGAAGCATAGCATTTGTTTTCAGCTACATTAGACTATGGCATGATACTATGTCATGCTTCGGTCTGCTTATGAAAGATGCATTTTCATAAAGTCTTGCCCACTTTTTGTTAATGTATAGCCCTTTTTACGTAGAGGCCATAAAGTTGAGTCAGAAAGACATGACGAAATACTGAACTTTGGAATTGCCATACCTGATGAGACATGTTGGGAACAGAGTCCAGTAGCCTATTTCAGGATTACCTGGGAAGACTGAAAGTCAATGCATTGACTCACCTTGATTGTCTTATTGCAGTTTCAGTGTTAAAAATCTCATTGGGACAGAATTATAATCTAGACCCACAGCAAGTAAAAGGATCTTAACTCTTTGCTTACAATCCTATCATCCGTAAGTCCTTTTGATTGATTGCGAAACTTCTAAATAGAGAACCATAGGCTTCTACCATAATGTCCTAACATAATCTTTTTAAGTATTTCTCTTCCTTTTAAATCTCTTCTCCTCCTGCAAATAATCAATAGCAGTAAAGTAATTAAAAAAAATACAGAAATAATGAATTTTTAAAAGAAACTAGATTCACATGTTACATTAGCTATACAAGTACCGTATATACTCGAATATAAGCCGATCCGAGTATAAGCCGAGGTCCCCAATTTTACCCCAAAAAACTGGGGTAAACTGGGGACTCGAGTATAAGCCGAGGGAGGGAAATGAGGCAGCTACCGGTCAGGGAAACCCTCCCTCCCTCAGCCGAGAAGGCTGGGGGCTTCCCCGCCCGCCTCTCACTGCACCGCAGGGCTTCCCAGCTAATGCAAAAGCCCGCCAAGTTTGCGCCATCCGGTATAATGTGAAAAAAAGAAGAAAAAAAAAACTCGAGTATAAGCCGTATATACTCGAGTATAAGCCGAGGGGACGTTTTTCAGCACAAAAAACGTGCTGAAAAACTCGGCTTATACTCGAGTATATACGGTAGTCCTTGACTTACAACAGTTCAGTTAGCAACCATTCAAAATTACAACGGCACTGAAAAATATGACTTAATGACTATTTTTCACAGTTGTAACCTCTGCAGCATCCCCATGATCATGTGATCAAAATTCAGATGCTTGGTAACGGATTCATATTTACAAGCATTGCTGTATCCCAAGGTCATGTGATCATCTTTTGTGACCTTCTCACAAGCAAGTCAATGGGGAAGCCAGACACTTAACAACCGGGTTACTAACTAATCAACTGTAGTGAGTCACTTAACAACTGCAACAAGGAATGTCGTAAAACGGGGCAAAACTCACTAAACAAATGTTTTACTTAACAACAGAAATGTTAGACTCCATTGCGGTCATAAGTCAAGGACTACCTGTAGTTGTTTAACCACGGCTTGTTCAGCACAACTGTTTGGCTTCATTAAGGGCATTCAGTCACAAGCCCTGGTTTACAAACTCTAAAAGCTATGCTCACAAATAGCTCACAGATTATGTTTCGGATCTTGGCCATTCAGAATATGCATCAATTCAATCAATTCACTCATCATCATTTCATAATATAGTTTGTTATGCTCACAAAACAAAGTATATTATGATATGATGATGAGTGAATTGATTGAATTGATACATATTCTGAATGACAAAGATCCGAAACATAATCTTCAGCATCTCTGTTGTGTCCCCCTCCCCCTCCGACGACCGGGTCTAGGAAGTCCGTATCAAGCGTGGCCACGAAGCCTCTGCAGCATTGCCAAATTCCTTTCAGATTTCTCAAGGCAGGCAGGAATCCAAGTTGTGACTTCAGCAAACTAAATGAGACTTTGCTTGACTCAAAGTTGCTTGACTCAAGCAGGTCCTTTATATAGGCTGTGGGGTGTGGCTCCATGACTCAGCACTTATCCAGGCCTGCCCCTCCCTTCCTTCTGCTGACGTCGCCTCTCAGATCTCCGGAAGCGAGGATCTTCCAACTTTAAATTGTTTTCTGCTGTTTGAGAAAGGGAGGGGTCAGAAGGCATAGGCCCGAGCAATTTCAATCTGTGGCTGTCTTCCTCTGATGGCTGAGCCAAAGGAACACATCAGTGAGGTTTGTTTGTTCATTCCTGACATCCTGTCTGGGCATGGGGCCAGGGCCGGGGGCTGGAGGCATGACAGGCCATTCATCTTCATTATCAGACTCCGAATCTGATAGCAGGCCCGGGAAGAGATGGGAGGGGCCCGGCTGAGGAGAGGAGGGAGGACGAGGCACAACAATCTCCAAGTAGGGCTGGAAAACACTTGTGTCTAAAACCCATTAAAGAATTGCTACCAGCCAATCTGGATTCCCCCTGTGTGTTTTCCGTGGAACAGCCTGTTCGGATCTTACATTGGAGAGTTGGCCAGCAGACTCTCAAATCAGGTCAATGGGTCCATTTTAAGTACTTCAAACTGCAGGTAGGTAAACAACTAAGGATTGTATTAACATAACCCGTTCCCTCCTCCATCAAGAGGGACGGGATGACCCCTTACAGGGACGAGCTGAGGAGTTTAACGGTTATCTATACGATAAAATCGTTCAGCTTCGGGATAGTTTGGACCAAGATTGCGATGATCCAGCTGAGATGACAGAGACACGTCTTGTTGAGGTTATTTGGGATGAGTTTGAGTCTGTGGCTCCCGAGGACATGGACAGGTTGCTGGGGAGGTTACATGCAACTACATGTTTACTGGACCCGTGCCCTTCCTGGTTAGTGCTGGCTGCTCAGGAAGTGACACGAGGCTGGCTCCAGGGGATTATAAATGCTTCTTTGATGGAAGGGGTTTTCCCCGCCACCTTGAAAGAGGCGGTGGTGAGACCTCTCCTCAAGAAGCCTTCCCTGGACCCAGCTATTTTGGGTAATTACCGTCCAGTCTCCAACCTTCGCTTTGTGGCGAAGGTTGTAGAGAGTGGTTGCATGGCAGCTCCCCCGGCACCTGGAGGAAACTGTCTATCTAGACCCGTTCCAGTCTGGCTTCCGACCCGGTTATAGCACGGAGACGGCTTTGGTCGCGTTGGTGGATGACCTCTGGAGGGCCAGGGACAGGGGTTGTTCCTCTGCCTTGGTCCTATTAGATCTCTCAGCGGCCTTCGATACCATTGACCATGGTATCCTGCTGCGCCGGTTGGAGGGATTGGGAGTGGGGGGCACCGTTTATCGGTGGTTCTCCTCCTATCTCTCTGACCGGCCGCAGACGGTGTTGACAGGGGGGCAGAGGTCGTCCCCGAGGCGCCTCACTTGTGGGGTGCCTCAGGGGTCGATTCTCTCGCCTACCCTGTTCAACATCTATATGAAGCCGCTGGGTGAGGTCATCAGTGGTTTCGGGGTGAGTTATCATCTGTACGCTGATGATACTCAGCTGTACTTTTCCACCCGGACCACCCCAACGAAGCGGTCAAGTGCTGTCCCGGTGCCTGGAAGCTGTACGGGTCTGGATGGGGAGAAACAGACTCAAGCTCAATCCTCCAAGACGGAGTGGCTGTGGATGCCGGCATCCCGGTACAGTCAGCTGCACCCGCAGCTGACTGTTGGGGGGGAGTTAGTGGCCCCAAAGGAGGGGGTTTGCAACTTGGGCGTCCTCCTTGATGGACGGCTGTCTTTGATGAACACCTGGCGGCCGTCGCCAGGAGGGCCTTTACCAAGTTCGCTTGGTTCGCCAGTTCGTCCCTTCCTTGACCGGGATGCCTTATGCACGGTCACTCACGCTCTGGTTACGTCTAGGCTAGATTATTGCAATGCTCTCTACATGGGGCTGCCTTGAGGTGCACCCGGAGGCTGCAGTTAGTCCAGAATGCGGCTGCGCGAGTAGTAACGGGAGCCGCTCGTGGCTCCCATGTGACATCGCTGCTACGTAGCTTGCACTGGCTTCCTCTGGTCTTTCTGGTGCGCTTCAAGATTTTGGTAACTATCTTTAAAGCGCTCCATGGCTTAGGACCCGGTACTTACGAGACCGCCTGCTATTACCCTTTGCCTCCCACCGACCCGTCGCTCTCACAGAGGGTCTTCTCAGGTGCCGTCCGCCAAACAGTGTCGGCTGGCGGCCCCCAGGAGTAGGGCCTTCTCTATGGGGGCAGTGACGCTCTGGAACGAACTTCCCCCTGGCCTGCGTCAAGTGCCTGATCTTCGGACCTTCCGTCGTGAGCTCAAAACATATCTATTTTTTAAAGCGGGACTGGCATAATTTGTGTTGAATTTTAAATTGGGCATTCTTAATATTTTTAAATTTTTAAATCTAAATTTTAATAATCAGCCTTTAAAATTTGCTCTTTTTAAATGTTGTTTTAAATTGTATATATTTTGTTTTTATTCTGGCTGTACACTGCCCTGAGTCCTTCGGGAGAAGGGCGGTATAAAAATTTAATAAAATAAATAAATAAATAAATAAATAAAATAAAATAAACATATCAGCAAAACAAACTGCTTCACCCGCAGCGCCTATCAGAGGCCAAAAGTGTCAAATACATGGAGCCACTCCAGCATACAGGTAGTCCTGGACTTACAACAGTTTGTTTAGTGACCATTCAAACATACAACAGCACTGAAAAAAGTGACTTATGATTGTTTTTCACAGTTGTGATCTTACAGCCTCCCCATGGTCACATGACCAAAATTCAGGCGCTTGGCCACCGACTCATATTTATGAGAGTTGCAGTGTCCTGAGGTCATGTGATCCCTTTTGCGACCTTCTGACAAGCAAAATGGGGGGGGGGAGCCAGATTCACTTAACAGCTGGTTTACTAACTTATCAACCGCAGTGATTCACTTAATAACTGAGGCAGGAAAGGTTGTAAAATGGGGCAAAACTCACTTAACAAATGTCTCACTTAACAACACAAATTGCTCAGCTCAGTTGTGGTTGTAAGTCGAGGTCTATCTGTATTTCTGAAAAGCACAGATGCATAGATTGAGACACAGATACTGTGTTAAGCCACAGTATAGTTCCTTTATGGGTAACTTAATGCAAGCCAACAAACCATGGTTAAACAATTCATGTCTTAGTATGGCACAAACAGTCTGAATTGATAACATTAAGGTACCTGTAACAATAGCTTGAGGGGGACGCCGTAGCTTGAGTGGCTAAGATGCTGAGCTTGTCAATTGAAAGGTCGGCAGTTCAGCAGTTCGAATCCCTAGTGTAGTGATGGCTAACCTTTTTGCCATTGTGTGCCAGGATGGGGTGGGTAGGGATAAGGTTCGCGCACGTGCGTGCCCACACCCATAATTCTATGCGCCCCGTCCTGAGCAAGCACGCACAACCGCCCTTCCCCACCCTCCTGGCACGCGATGGCCCAGTAGGCCTGTTTTTCTTTCTCACCTGGCTCCAGGTCCTCTTTATGCATCTGGGGAGGGCGAAAACAGCCTTCCCCACCCCCTCGGAGGCCTAAAATGGCCCATTTCCCAACTTCTGGTTGGACAGGAAGTGACTTTTTTGCTGTCCCCAGCCTCCCCAAGCTCTCTAGGAGTCTCTGGAGGCTGGGGACAGCAAAAAACGTCACTTCCTGTCCAACTGGAAGTCAGGAAACGGGCCATTTCAGGCCTCCAGAGGGCCTGGGGAAGGCTATTTTCGCCCTTCCTAGATGCATAGAGAGGCTCTGGAGCCAGGTGAGAAAGAAAAACGGGCCTTCCCCAACTCCCACAGGCTTTCTGGAGGCAGAAAACAGCCTGTTTCCCTACTTCTGATGGGCCCAGAAGGCCCAAAAATCAGCTGGCTGGCATGCACATGCCTGCTGGAGCTGAGCCGGCATGCCCACTGATATGGCTACGCGTGCCACAGGTTCGCCATCATGGCCCTAGTGCCATGTAACAAGGTGAGCTCCCGTTACTTGTCCCAGCTTCTGCCAACCTAGCAGTTCGAAAGCAAGTAAAAAATGCTAGTAGAAAAATAGGGACCACCTTTGGTGGGAAGGTAACAGCGTTCCATGCACGTTTGACATTTAGTCATGCCGGCCACATGACCATGGAGATGTCTTCGGACAGTGCTGGCTCTTTGGCTGTGAAACAGAGATGAGCACCTCCCCCTAGAGTCGGGAACGACTAGCACATATGTGCGTGGGGAACCTTTACCTTTAACAATAGCTTGACTTTACAGTTAATAAAAACAGTAGCTGTCTTTTCAGGTTACACTTGTTCACCATTCCTTTAATAAATATAGAAAGTGTTGGGCCATATGGTGGGCCATCTGTTTGAATAGGATAGTAGTTAACTGGGCTTAGAGCTTATGTTTAGCTATTATGCTTAGCTAACTTGTGTCTCTGGCTCTACACAAAACAATGGCACAATGAAGTCTACATTAGACTTCCCACACATATGTGCACCTTCTCTTTTTTCTTTGGCACTGACTGTACATGTGTTTGCTACAATTCCTTTAGTAGTGCCCAATGTTGCATATCAGTTAAAACATCTAGAAACGTATTTGATTTAGAAATTATAAGAAATGTTATATAATTCAATATAAATTTCTCTAAGGTTTTGTTGAAATGCAGAATTTCGCTACCGTACTCCTTTCAGCTGGTCTTCCAATCTTAATTATACACATGCACACCCATCTTTCTAATCCCTCCTCATTTGAAATTGCTTTCTTCTGGCTACAGCTGATCTGGGCAGCCACAGCAGCAGCTGTAGGAACAGCAAATGCCAGACTGTAATTCGTGTTTCAGGAATGTCTCCTGTGGGGGTTGGCTGGAGGAATAGATATCCAGTACAGTCGTTTTTCAGAGTCACTCAAATAACCAGTAATAGAAAAAAGGTGTGGTCGACAGGTTTTCTTTCTCTCCATGTCTTTGCCACAATGCCAGTGGGTTCGGTCAGGAGTTTTATAAAAGGCATAGGCTAAAAGATTAACTCAACATGAGATGTAGAAGGTTGGGACTGAGTGAACTAATGGAATATAATAAGAGGGTAATCATGTCAATCCAGTAATATATTTTTTTCCTATGCAAAAAGACACTAATCACACCTGTCAAAATGTATTTATCATTTTAAAAAATTATATATATATATATATATAATATATATATAATATATATATATATATATTTGTTTGTTCACATAAGAACAAAGCCAAAGCCTGAAGATGATGAGTGAGATCTCATCGAAACGTTGCCTAAATACTTCCAATCTTACACGGGAAAAGACCCGAATATATATATATAGATAGATAGATCTTTGGTTATTCAGGTTTTCTCCCGCGTAAAATTGGAAGTGTCTTGGCGACGTTTCGACAAAGTCTCATTCGTCATCTTCAGGCTTCAGCTTCGTGCTTCTGGGAGCAAATTCATGAAGCTGAAGCCTAAGATGACGAATGAGACTTCGTCGAAACGTCGGCAAGACACTTCCAATTTTACGCGGGAGAAAACCCGAATAACCAAAGACCTACATACAAACACCCGCGAAAACCTCAGAAAACAAATATATATATTGTAAATACATATTGTATATATGTATACAATTTGCTCCCAGAAGCACGAAGCTGAAGCCTGAAGATGACGAATGAGACTTCGTCGAAACGTCGCCAAGACACTTCCAATTTTACGCGGGAGAAAACCCGAATAACCAAAGACCTACATATATATATATATATATATATATATATATATATATATATATATATATATATATATATATATATATATATAAATATAAATATATATTGTAAATACATACGTTATGATAGAGATACCGATAAAAATTCAATTTAATACATCTGCAGTTCTAATTATTTTGTTGTATTCAGCAAAAGACCCAGTTTATATCTTTTGACTAATGAGGAATGAATATCTAATGTTTAATAAGGAAATGAAAAATGTAATACAACCCTTTGGGAAAAAATGGCTTAGCACTAAGAAAAGGTCATGAATGTAGCATATACTCTGGGTAATAGTGATTTGCGAAGTCCTAAACCTTATTGGAGATGATGAGGTTTATTCAAGAATGAAATTAACATCCCTTTCCTCCAAGCTAAAAACTTCTTTTGTGAAAATGCTTATGATAGAACCTGAGACTTCCTGCCCACGTTGTCTGGAAATTTCACTTTTACTCACAAGGCAAAGTTATAGTGAATTGCATCTGAGTGGAATCAGGAATTACTTTTGTTGTTAATTGCGAAGTTGTGTCTGACCTATCGCAACCCCAACTTTCCTCCAGGCCTTCCTGCCCTCTACCATCCCCCAGAGACCATTTAAGATCATCCTGACTGCTTCAGTGACTCCATCCAGCCACCTCATTCTCTGCCGTCCCCTTCTTCATTTGCCTTCAATTGTTCCCAGCATTAGGCTTTTCTCCAGTGAGTCCTTCTTTCTCATTAGGTGGCCAAAGTATTTGAGTTTCATCTTTAGGATCTGGTCTTCTAAAGAGCAGTCAGGGTTGATCTCCTCTAGGACTGATTGGTTTGATCACCTTGCAGTCCAAGGGACTCACAGGAGTCTTCTCCAGCACCAGAGTTCAAAGGCCTCAATTCTTTGACATTCAGCCTTCTTTATGGTCCAAATTTCACAACCACAGCAATTACTAATTCCATTCTTTTTGGACTAAATAAAATTCCCCATCTTGTTTCCTGATTGAGGTGGCCTTTCAATCCACCTTTAACGCCAGGTTCTAATGCCTCCTATTATACGTATCTAATATATCTCAATAATCCTGTTATTCATCTCTTTCTCCACAGTGCCATTTGGAAGGTGTCTGAATAACGGTTTCCATGTGGTAAAGCCACTATAGTTGAGGAAGGATAAGTTGCAGATTAGTTGTGAGAGGTCAGCAAGTCTTTTGGGAAAGAAAGATGCAAAGAGCTACTGTGATCTAGATGTCATTTTCACTACAATTATGTAGGAGGTATCCAGAATAGCAACTACACAGATTCTAAAGATACTGTTCCAAAGGTTGTAATGTGAGGATGAGGCCATGCTATTAAGCTACTGAAAGGTTCCATTGGTCCAAAGCTCTTTAATATCTATTTCAAATTGTTGGTGATCTGAATTCACTTTCTCTGTATTACCTGAACTGCACTGTAGAGAAGTTGAGCTATTGTCTTGAATCCTTAATGAATCAAATGTGGGCCTATAAATAATCCTGGTAGGATACAGGAATGTTATGGTGTGGAGTCAGAAATAACTATTCAACAGGCCATGGTTGGAACAACATTTCCTGAAAGAGGAGACATATCTATCAATATAGACATTTACGTGGCTTTAGCCAGTGGTAGGTTGCTCCCGGTTCGGTCCGGTTCTATAGAACCGATAGTAAAACCAGCAGGAGGCTCCGCCCACCTGCCACATCATCATGGGTGATCTGCACATGGGCAGAAGCGTGCATGCAAGCAAAGCTAGCATGCATGGGCGCTCCAGTTGCAAACCAGTAGTAAAGGTAAGTAGAACCCACCCCTGGCTTTAGCGATTGGGAACACCTTTGATCTGATCAAACTACAGCCATTCCTGACAGAGATAGCCTGATCATATTAATCTGTTACCCTGGTGTGGCCATATTGTATCATGCTGCAAGAATTATAGAGAGGGGTGTCCTCATGTACTGTCAAGCCCACTTCAGGATGTGGATGCCTGGCTTTAAATCCCACAGCATCCAAATATTTGGAGGAATATCTCTTCCTCTTGTTTTTTAAGGCCTTCAAAATAAGTCCTCGTTCCATTTAACTATGTTAAGTTTACATAAAATATAAAGAGCTACAACTAGCATCCATTCAATATTCTTTTTGATGCCGAGTTTTAAAAAACCTTATTTACCTAAGCATTTTAATAGGGTTGCCTCCCTGTTCAATAGCCATGCCTCTTAATTTATTGTATTGATTTTTTTATGTGTATACATGTACACACACACACACACACACACGTATACACACACACACACACATAACCATGAATTATTGGGTCGTCCTTTTGGAGATATTTCCTTACTTAAACAGAGAAACAGAATGACCACAGGCAGATTGCTTTGGTTTGAGTTTTAAAATTAAAGTAGAAAATATCATTTTTCTAAAGAAGAAAGATGCACAGTGAGATATATAGATGCTTTTTTTTAAACAAAGGATGCTTTTGATGACATTTGTGGTTGATCTGCTATTCTTTCTGCCACAATGCTGTACATCGCCATTGTTAGCTCAGAACAGTATAGAATCCCTGCCAGCTTCTCCAGTAAGTTGTAGGAAGCTGTCGAAGACAGATTAAAAATAGGATTGCGTGAGTTCCTGAGGACTAGGGTGGGACTGATCTTCCATGATCTCTGGCAGCCGAAGAAGGTGCCAGTCTACGCTCAGTTGGAAGGAAGCAATTGAAAAATGAAACATTTGGGCAAGGACAAAAACTATAGTAGTTAATGTATTTGACTGACTCGAGAGAAATTCAGTTTCTACTCCATCTGCAATCTTAGCATTCCATTTGGTGGCTTTCAGCCCAACCTACTTCATAAGGTTGTTGAGAAGAAATATAAGCAGATGGAGCACTATGTTTGTGCTTTGAGTTCCTGAACAAAGACAAGGTGTAGATGATAGAGATACAAAAGAAGGGACACATAAAGCAGTAAAAACATCCAGGCCTTTCTTCATATACCTTAAAATTGTTGGTTCTTTAACATGATGAGTTAATTCTTTGCTGCTGGCTAGGGGAGGGAGGAAGGGATTACTAGACTGGCTGGGAAACTGTCACAGAACACTGAAGATGAAAATCACATTACCATAGCAGCAGTTACAACTTCCCCAAATTTTATAATCTCAGGAGTCATGGGTCCCAGATTTTGAACACATTCGGTAAGTTAACCCACTTGAGGTACCGTGGTTCAAAAATTGTTGTCCTATTTTACACTCTGGGATTCTTGGAGGACCTATGTATTCATTTCAATTAATTTTTACGTGCCACTCCTTCATAAGTTATGATCCTGATAAATTATAAGCATGGCACTTACAAACAATAGTTTTTCTTTTCTTTAAACAACAGTGCACAAAATTATCTTTTTATGTGTTTCCTTAATGTTTGCTAGAAAGGAAGTTATTATCCAAACACACAGTCTACTCTAACCTGTTTGAGGACTTGGCATTAATGTTTAACAACATTTTAAAAATTATAATGTTGGTTAATTTTTTTTTTTTAAAAAAAACAAAATAATAAATAAATGTGTAGTATTTAATATGTAAGAAGGTTTTGAGGGTTCCCACCCTTCAATGTTATCCTTCACTGTGAATTACAAATCAAATATCCATTTTTGGCTGGGGAGAAAGCCATGAAGTAATAATATAATTTGTTCGTATTTGATTAAATATGGAATTAGAAAAATAGTTTACATATAAGATAGTACTGGTTTAAGATCTTATTGATCCTTACAAAGATCAAACAGGGATGCTTCAAAAAATGATTTGCTGCTTACAGTACAGTGCCTTACGTAATGAATTGTAATTTCCTTAATATGCTATTGTTTTGTTCAGATTGCAATTCTGAAAAATAGAAAATGCAGTGCTACTACAAAACGTTAGTGAATAGATACTAATTCATCAAAGTTTCTGTTGTCTCTTAATCTGTACTATTTTTGCTTGTGATTCCATAAGTTTTGAAAAACCAATCAGTTTTTTCAATTCCATCTGCCAACTATCAGACAATTTATCACCCCAGACTCTGCAATTTTTGCTTAGGGGTTTTTTTTTTCCCCCAAAAAAGAAGAATTTGTAATGAGAAGATTGTGCATTTTCTCAGAACTAAGCTACAATATTTTCTTCTTAAGAAAATGCAAATATGTTCCTAATTTGCACAGTTAGTTCATTAGAAGACAATGGCCATATAATCTATTGGCACAACTCCCAGTTGTCACAGCTAATTTGGCCAATGGTGAAGGATGCTTGTTATTCAGTAGCATCTGGAGAACCATAGGTTATCTACCCTGATTTAGCCCAGAGCCTCTTACTGCCTCTCTGACCCACCCATTACCACTTTGCAGCTGCATTGCACATCTGGTCTATTCAAGCCTCCAAATAAAATCCGGGGGGGGGGGGGGGCACAGAATAGCCAGCATCATCTCATCGCTTCATCATATATTTTGATGTGTTAAAAACTTCCATTTTAGAAGAAAAAGAAGGGGAAAGGTTGTAGTCCATCCCTCTTCCTGTCAAGTTAGTTTCTATTTGCAGAAGGCTGGGTTCCTTTCTTTTCTTTCCAGATGGGAAGCATTTAAATACGACATTCCTCTGATCTGAAATGCATATCAAAACTGTGCCATCTTATTCCCGTCTCATTCCCTTGTGTTACTGAGACTAACGCAAGGCAGATTTTTTTTCACCAATAAGAGCACTGTTAATGAATGCTTAGATTTTATCTTCACTGTTTAGCTGAAATCTCAGCAGCTCAAGCAGTATATGTTTCAAGAGTCAGTTGTGGAACTGTCTATATTTCCCAAGTCTGGATTTGCCTGATACTTTTTCAACTGGTTGTGTCATTTAATGGTCTCTATATCTTTCCTCACAACTCTGATCTATAAACTCTTAACACTTTTAATATTTGACCAGTTAAATTACTTTTTTAAAAGGACTATGATGAAGTGGAACACTCAAAGCATTGAAATAATACAAGGTCTGGAAAATAGAAAGAAGAGGAGGAGGAGGAGGAGGAGGAGGAGGAAGAGGAGGAGGAGGAGGAGGAGGAGGAGGAGGAGGAGGAGGAGAAGGGGTGGGAATATGAATCCTTCAAAGAGTAACGCAAAGGGAGAAAAATTAAATAAAATGTCTGATACAGAATTTGTACACTAAAGACAAAGTCAGAGATAATAGTTTCTATAGCAGAGGTGTCAAATTCATGCTGTCATGGGGGCGTCACATGATATATTGGGACTTTCCCCCCTTCACTAAACTGGGTGTGGGCGTGGCCCATGGGCTGGGAATTTGACATCCCTGTTCTATAGAATCTTTACCTCCATTATACTAAATAATATCCCATAAAAGTTAATTGGCTGTTTACCATGGAATAAAATTTAGAAATTGGTAGGTAGTTCTGAAGGAAGAATAATGTGCATTGTGCCAGAGATTTTAACATGACATTTTTCCTAGAAGTTGGCACAGAGCTGAATCCAGCTATTACTGAAGTCTCCTAAATCGTACTGGTTTTAATGGAGGAAGTGAAACATTTACCCACAATTTTAAAAAATGGGACTTTTAAAATAATTAATTATATCTGGTTTGTGCTCCTATTGCCTATGGAGTCATGAAAACACTTGACTCAAAATAGGTAACACACAAAGAATCAAGTGTTGGAGAAGAAAGTCATCACATGGTAATAAGTTAGCCTTTCAATTTTTAATGATATAATCCAATTAGAGAAAGTTTTAAGAATTCAAGAACTAGAGTTTATTATCTATTTTTTCTAAAGATCTATCAGTGAGTTTTAATTAAATAAGACAACCTAGTTCTAATCCTATGTATGTATCTTTAGAGTATGCCCCAGTTAGTAAACCTAGCTAACTTTTGAATCAATGTACCCAACAATGGAATAAAAACCAGAGCACAGACATTTGCAATGCATTCAAACTTACTTGAATCTGTTAAAAGAACATGGGGAAGACAAGTCAGCATCAATTTCAAAGCCAACTGGATCAGCAAAATCAATCTCTTGATACATATTCCACGCCGTCTGGAGAAAATACATTTGAGTTTATTGCGTGTTTATAAATTCTATTATCTATCATTGTCCAGCCAATTTTCTAATAATTCCCATGGCGTAAAAATATCTCATTTATAGCAATCCTTTAACAATAAATTGAGATATTTGCAGTTTAGAAAAAACAAAATGAAGAGTCTAGTAAATCAAAATTAATTATTAATTTGTCTTCATAGAGGGACAATGATGTCCTTTTTCAGCAGCATTCTTCAATATGTTGCCCTATAAATATCTTAAACTTCAATATATTCTCCAACCAACATGGAAGGACAGGACAGCTCCTTTGCCCTGGTCTTTGTCTATTTTTGCAGCGCTGTATTTCACCTGACAAAGTTAATGTTTTGGTCAAATAGTATATATGCAATAAATGTAGTATAAAGTTAGTTTCTTCTTTGGTTCCATCTTTGGATAAAGTCTTTGTAAAAACAGAATGTGTACTGTACATAATTTTCTTGGCCTTCTGGTCGACAGCTTTTAAATAATATCTGGCTTTCATTAAACTATATATTTAATTTTTAATTAAAAAGGATAAAAGGGAATTCTGAACACACTAAAAGTACTTTGTAATAGATACATGAGCAAAATACAAGGAAAAGTCTAAAAAGTGAGTAGGAGGAGTTGGAGAAATCTGAAAAGCTCCAGGAAAATAAGAGAGGAGTGAGTAGGCTGAAGATCACCAAATAATTGTCAGAAAACTTAGTATATTAAACTATTTCAGGTTAAATAGTATAACTAGTCCTTCTTAGCAATAGTTGGATTGGGGAAAGTCTATTTCATTAGATCTTCCTAGCTTCCATTTGAAGGAAAAGAATTATATTAACTCACTAACTTTTCATGGGTATATCTCGACAAATAATAACGTAACGTTTTAGGTGGAAATACAAGAAAACTTTTATTCACATGGAAGCATCCAAATTATCTGATCCTGCTTCTAGCCTTTTTTGGTTGGTAGGTTGACCTGGCCTGGCTTTGTCACTCTTCTTGGTGCATTGAAAAGAAAGTCAAGAAATGAAAGCGCCTGTTTCAGACACCAAGAAAACTGAGAAGGTAAGAAAAGTTGAAGTTCTAAAAAGACCCTTTTTCACCGAGCTCGCTAATAAAGACGAGCCATCTCTTCATTACCATGCTACACATCCACCTCAGTTAGACTTCACAAAAGGGGGAAAAAAGCGGTCTTTATAGTTGTACATGATTATATTTTCCTTTTGTGTTGAGTTCAAAGTCTTTTTTTAAAAAAGCATGGGTAGATTGCTCACAATGTAATGGGCCATTCCCAGGAAATGAGGGGGAAATGGCCTTTGCGGTTTTATACGAATACAATAGGTTATGTATAAAAACAGCTTTTTTAAAAAAAAATTAATGCATATTAGCTTCGAACAGCCATATTCTAACACCGTGTGGCTCCTCCAGTAGAGCAGATGAATGGAGGTATAGAAGAAGAAACCTTCAATGACAAAGAGATAAAGGCTTAGCTAAAAGGACCTGGATCTGTGTTTCAGGTAGCGCTATATGTTCCATCGGGAAATGAGTTATTAGGAGTAATGAAATCAGAGATCCGACAATACAAAAACTTTTCAGATCCTTCAGAACAAGGCAACGATACTGGCCTTTTACTTCTCCACTTTGTAAGGATTTCCTTTGAATGGCGGTTCTGAAAAAGCTGCGAGACGTCTTCCTGTTAGTGCTTTTTCATCTGTTCCAAACATTGGCCAATAATAACCCCAAACCTATTCTTCCCTTTCTTTTTTTTTTAAACATATATTGACTATAATGACTATCAATTATCTAGTCAATGCATCCGATTTGAGAAAGAGTTAGAGCTCCTCTGTGCTGCCGCCAGATGCCAATATAGAAGTTTGATAAGATAGAGGAGGAACGTAGAGTTTTACACAGCTATTCCTTTCCCAACTGTATCCTCCATTGTGGAAAGAAAAACATGTCAACATTGCGACATGTTGGCAAAAATTGTGGTGAATTGTTCCTAGCAGCTTTTAGAAACAACTCTTCTGTTGAAAGAAGTGTTTCCTTGTTATGCTGACATTTGCAGGAAAGCAGGAAAACATGCTAAATGGCTTTCGAAAGAACTCTTCTTCTTTAATGTCCTCACCAGCTAAACTTAAAGTTAATAGGAGGAGTTAATAACTCATTTATTTTATTAATTTTGTATGGCGTTCATCTTCTCTGTAAGGTGATTCTTAGTCAAGAATCCCCTACAAAGAATTGGGCTTTTGGCTACCTTCATCTATTGGCTTATTGCTGTTAAGGCTATCTAATAATGAAAGAACTCTAGAATATGTAAGGAATGGGTAAATTAAACTTAACATTCAAAATAATTAATAAATAGGCAATCTTTCTCAATATGATGACCTATTGGAGAGATATTATAGGCGTTGATCCAACATATCTGATGGCATCAAATTGATGTAGAATGTGTTATACAATCTTATGATATTGATATTTTGGGACTTTTCTCCCCATAATCCAAATTCACAGTTTCTCCTATTTTTCTCATATTTTGCCCTGCAAAACCAGCAATCTGTTTAAGAATGGAACTTTGAAATCTTTTTAGTTCTTTGCTTCTATCCCATTGGTTTGCTAAGGATTCACAAGGTTGACACTAACTAAATTCGAGATATGTTTTGAAATTTTGAGCCTCAATGTATCAGTACAGCTGTGTACCGAGTTGAAATTGCTGCCTACAATTACACTGAATAAAATGGAAAGCTCAGTGAAGTAAGTTTTTTCATCAAAACTCTGCCTTTATGGAAACTTGGCAAATGTTGACATTTTAAATTAGAAGTTTGTTGGAAGGATGATGAATTTTTTTTAAATTTATTTTATTTTTGGAGAATTGCACATGATCATATTTATATAGCAGATACAATTTGCGTCATAGAAAATAAGATGGAAGAGGTCATGGTTGCAATTGTTGTTGTTAGTTGCGAAGTCGTGTCCGACCCATCGCGACCCCATGGACAACATTCCTCCAGGCCTTCCTGTCTTCTACCATCCTCTGGAGTCCATTTAAGCTCATGCCTACTGCTTCAGTGACTCCGTCCATCCACCTTGTTCTCTGTCATCCCCGTCTTCTTTTGCCCTCAATCTTTCCCAGCATTAAGCTCTTCTCCAGGGAGTCCTTCCTTCTCATTAGGTGGCCAAAGTTGCAATAACCCTTGTCAAACCTATTTGGCAGGATTTGCATATAATTAAGATGAAACAATGGTTATCTTGTGAAACTAACATAATTTCATTATCTGTGCTTACAAATGCACAATTTAAATGCACAATTTGACCCACAAAGACCTAGGAAGTAGGAAAAATTGGCTGGGGGAAATCAAAATATACTTAAAAAGTTCAAAATTAGTATTTTCCATTATTAGTTTCCAGTGGGATGGCATATTTTAAGAATGTAGAATTAGGATCCCTTCAAGCATGTAAGCAATTGCCTTTTTCCAAGTCAGCACTGATCAATTAAAAAAGATGGATCACTGAACTGGAAGAAATTTTAAAGGTTGTTTAGCCCAAAATCCTACTCTGTGCTGGATCCATTACAGCATCTCTGAAAGATGAGCAGCATCTGTTTAAAGACCTCCAAAATAAGAGAAATTACCATTTCAGATGATAGGCTATCCCATTAATTAACACTTATACTGTCAGAAAGAAAATATAGAGGCCTTACAACATTGTTATAAAATTAATCAGTTATATCATTACATTGTAAGAAATGGCTAATATAGAAGCATATATCAACTGGTGTCTTTATCCTAGCTACATTAATGTGCATTCCTCCAGCTTCTGGGTTTGCAGAAGAGTTAGCCAGCATGATAGATAGATGCAAGATTCCCTGTTTTCATCAAATGCCTTCTTTTCATATGCTCATGTGATGTCTTAACATGAGTACAAAGGATGGAACTTGCATTGCATTGTTAAGTGACTGTTCTCATCATTCCTCTTGCCCTTTGGTGGCACCAAATTAATGGCTCTTTCTCTCTCCTGCCTAGATCCATTCTATCTCAGTAATGAGGGTAATGGATGCAGTTTTTGCAACTGGATGGTAGAAAAGTAAAAGAAAATTGTGGCTTTACTTGCCTTACCACCAAGTGTCACCTTCCAACAGGGGGAGGGGGGGGAATCCATCAATAATTTTCTTAGCAGAAAATATATATTTGATTGTACATGTTATAACTGCAGTGAGGATAGTATTTGCGCAAAGATGGAAAGTAGAGAAAATCTCTATGGAGGGAGAAATAATTAAGAAAATATTGGATTGTGCAGAAATGAATAGATTGACTTTGATACTTAAAACAAAGAGAAGAATCGGAATATTTTAAGATATGGGGCAATTTTATTATTGGTTGGAGAAGAGATATATATAGAGAGTAATAGTGTAAAGAAAGGTGGGAGAAATGGCAAAATAAATGAAATGATAATTATCTGGATATGTGAAATAATTGAGGAGTAGGGAGAAGACATAAAACAGGTACTCGGATGATACACTGATTGATTATGTATTGTATGTTTGTTTGTTTATAAGAATAAAAAACTTTTTAAAAAATCCTTAGCATAGAATTGGTTGAGGAGGCGAGAAATCTTTGGCATAGATGCATTCAAAAGAAGCTGGATTATCAGCTAAGACTTGGATATAGTTTTAGTAATATCCCAAACGGTGGTACACTATTGTTATTTTGGAATTGTGCTAAAGATATATATTTTTTAAAAACCCTCACTCATAAGCAACTTCTGCTGCAGGATAAAGTACCTGCAAGGTAAAATGGGGATGAGCTCTCCTGCTGCATTCAACAGGCATGTTATTCAGCTGTCTTTCCTTGTAAGATAGACTTCAGGATTTACTTGGAGGATGCAGAGAAACACGAAGAAAAAAAATAAAATAAAAGAGAGAGACTGTCATAAAATTAACCTCCTGCAAATCATTGTTTCACTTCTCTGCCCTCCCACTCCAATACCAGACAAAAGTCTGGTGTAATTTAATAAAAATTAAAAGACCTGAACCCGATCGATTTCTATTAAATTGATCTTCACCAGGTAACAGGCATGCCTCAGGCACAGGGTTCTTTTGAGATGATGGAGTTTGTTCCAGTTGACTCACTCAGTTTATGGACAAAATCTGATGCAGGTTTGATGTTTTCATTTGAAACAGAACTAGCATTTTGACTCTTTGCCAAATTCACGTTCTTTTTTTTTTTTTGGCCAGGGTTTTGATCTACTATATACTTCTTTTTCTCTGTTTTATGGCTTTCTTCAAACTGGGCATATGCTACTCTGAAATCCCAAACCACTGGCTACCTAAATTAGAATTACATATGAATAATTATTTCCTCAAAATGCTATTGTTATTATTAGGCATGACATGAATAAACCTATTGAGAATTCCTCATTCCTCATACACTTTAAAATCCTCATCAGTTTTGAGATCCTTTTTTGGGGCCCTTTCTCTTTCATAGTCTTTGTATCAGTATTAAGAATTATAGATATAGATACCAAGATCCAAGATATAGATATCTTGGATCTTGGTTTTGCAGTATTGCGTTAAACCCCCCTGCTTTTAATTATCTTTTATTTCTTATAGGTTCGGTGCCATTACTGAAATGGGAGTGACTTTTCTTGCTTGAAATTTTATGCTGATCAATGACCAAAATAAAAGCTTCATTTGACTGTAACTTTGTTGCTGGCAATCCTTATGATTTATATTGATATATTGACCATCATTTGTGTTGTAAATGTGGTATCTTGATGAAGGTATCTTTTCTTTTATGTACACTGAGAGCATATGCACCAAGACAAATTCCTTGTGTGTCCAATCACACTTGGCCAATAAAAAATTCAATTCTATTCTATTCTATTCTATTTGATGTTGTCATCGTTGTTATTTGGAGAATTCACAGTTTGTCCAGCAGGCAGCAGACAGCACAAACACAATCATCTAGTTGAGTTGTTTTTCACACCAGCTGTTCTTTCTCTTGCTTGTTTTCAATGACGTAATTTGCAGGGAGGATCATTCTGACTGACACCATCATGTGCGAGTGGGCGGGACAAGCTTACATTTGTCGCCCCCACAGGCACTTGCTTTGAAAATTCATCTCCCCGCCCCCCGCCGCCTTTTCAGATGCTGTTAAAACCAAGGGAGGGGAGAGAGCGAAAAAGGGAGAGAGAATGTAACTCTGGAGGTAATTCAGCTTTAAGCATATATCTCAACACATTCTTTGATATCTGGCTCAGTTTATCAAACCAAATATATAAAAACAACAACAATAATAATAATGTATATGCAACTTGATACCCCAAGATATCTGGGCAGAGAAGATTGTAGTGAAAGTAGTTCCTACAAATTCAAGAACTTCATATCTGAACTGGATTCCTGGGAGGTGTGTTGGGGGGGGCGGGGGAGAGAGATTATTCAATCTGTTTGGAAGTTTCTTATGCTTCACTTTTCATGCTTCTTTAAAACATGTAAAACAAGATTTGATTAGCCATCTGACAATCACTGTGCTTTTCAAGTGTTCTTTATGTTTAAAGTATCTTGAAAACTTAATAAATTGACACCTACTTTCAGAATGAAAATTATGGGATTATTTGGATAGCCATTTGTCTGAAATGGTGTAGGGTTTCCTGCCTTGGCAGGGGATTGGACTAGAAGACCTCCAAGGTCCCTTCCAACTCTGATATTATATTATATTATATTATATTATATTATATTATATTATATTATATTATATTATATTATATTATATTATATTTATCTGTTTCCTATCATTTCAACTGATTTGATGCCTTGAATTTGCCAGAGTGTAAAAAAAAAATCATTTTGGTCCCGTCTCTTAAACATATGTTGTTGCAGTTACAATAAAGGTACAAAAATGATAAACCAACTTAAAGCTTTAATTTCTTATTGGGAATTTTTGTACTTTCTTTACTGCTGTCCATAGCGGTTTAAAGGATTTTGCAATCCAAATTATGTAAAGTGCCATGGGAATTAAAGAAAACAGTAAGCCTAGCAATAAATCTTTGGTGCTGCTTAAGTAAAACACCAAATGGACAAACAAACATTTATTATGGTCACAGACCAGCATAAGAACCTCAGTATATTTTAAAGGAGTAAATTTGTGCACCACCCCATACAGAAGCCGCACAAAGGCTGGAAAAAGCCTCAGAACATTAGCTGCTATTTGAGCAAAAGCAATACTGGGGGCAGCAGCGTCATTCAGTAGGCTAAAGCGGTTCCCTCAGGAGCAGATGCTGTTGATGGAGAGTAGCAGAAACATCTTGCCCTTGGGTTTGGGTGGAATATGCTATTCTGTCACCACTCAACAGTGCCAAAACAAGATTCCAAAATGCTCTTAACTATTTAGCAGGTGCCTTCTTCCCAATTAAGAGGCATGTCAGCCTTTGCAATTTTGGCGTTATCTACGAATTTTCCACAGTGTAGCCTCAAACTGCTTGAGGCCATTTTAAGACATTTATTTCCTGATTTCTCCACGTGGCCTCAGGAATACCCTGATGTTCAGTCCATACTACACCACCTTTGACTGGCAGTTTCTTCCGCTTCGTTACACCTCCTGCGTTTAAAATAATAACAACAATACCTCTTACCATTATTCCTGCCATTTAGGCTAGGACAGTGACAGAATCCAAATTTTTTTAATACCCGTTCTGTGGACGTGGCTTGGTGCGGGTGGCTTGGCTTGGCAGGGGAAGGATACTGCAAAATCTTCATTCCCACCACACTCCTGAAGAAGGATACCGCAAAATCTCCATTCCCACCTGTTATGTATTCTTGTATATACCTTTAAATATTTGGGCGGGAAATCAGCACGTTGCTGATTGGACGAAGCCGCCAGTAGAACTGTATAAAAGGAGAGGTTTTCCCCCCAGCCTGTTGCTGGGTTCACCCTATATTAAAGAGCTGTTGTCACTACCCTGGTCTCCAGCCTCGTTACTTCCAGAACTTAACACTGGCGACGAAGGTGGGATTTCGAGGCTGAGGAGAACCAGAACCGAGCTGAAGCACGATAGACCCGAACCCAGCAAACACAGGGCAGAAAAGCGGAGATGGCCAGTTACACTCCGCCCGCACCATTTGACCCGGCTAGAGAGAAATGGGGAACGTATATGACCCGTTTCGAAAGCTTTCTAGAAGCCAACGAACTGCAAGGAGTTCCAGATAACCGCAAAAGGGCTTATTTCTTAAGCCACTGTGGTCCGGAGGTCATCGATATCGCGGAAGCCCTGGCAGAGCCAACGCCGATACAATCGGTATCGTGGCCAACTCTGCAAACCTTACTAAAAAACCACTTCGCACCAACGCCGTCCAAATACGTGCGGCGGTTTGAATTCGGAGAGCGAAGACAGATGGAGGGCGAATCCATCGGTGACTACATGGCCGCCCTAAGGAAAGCGTCCAAGGACTGCGGATACCGAGACCTAGACGAGGTGCTGCTCGAGCAACTCATCCGAGGGGTCAAAGACATCCGTTTGCGGCGACGGCTGCTAGCAAAGAGCAACCTAACGCTGGCCAACGCTCTGGACGAAGCCAGAGCACATGAAATGTCCACCCAAGCGGCGGAGACACTGCAAAAGCCTCTCCCACCAAAGGCGAGCACAAAGCCAACTCCAGTGCACCAGGAGGAGATTCAGACCGAATCCGACGGTGAAGATGAGGAAGGGGTCTGCCGAACCGAGAAACGCGACAAAGAGGACCGAGACGAATGCGGAAGCTGCGGAGGTCAACACCAGCGCCAACGCTGCAAGTTTAAGGACGCAACATGTCGGCGGTGCGGAAAGAAAGGGCACCTAGCTCAAGTTTGTCGAGCGGCCCAACCTTCCCGCCGAAAATTCAAATCGGCCAATCAGAGCGCGGGATCGGCAAGGCGACCCGCGATTGGCTCAAACAAAAAAGGCGCGGATTCAAACCAAACGACTGTGGTCATAGGCCGCGCCTCAACCCGAGTGGAGAAGAAGATCTTCACCAAACCCAAAATAGAAGGAGTACGGTGCCGGCTCGAAGTAGACACGGGATCAGCGATCACCATCATGTCCTGGGACACTTTGGCGAAGTCACTGCCGTCAGTCGCGAAGCGCCACCTGCAAGCACAACGGCTACGAGTCCACGACTACCAAGGGAATCGCATCCCTGTTCGAGGGACCACCTCCGTCCGAGTCGAGTACGGACCACACAAGAAGACCCTGCCCATCACGATCGTCGAAGGGACCCTGCCCAGTCTGTTGGGACTAGACTGGTTTCGTGCCCTGGGCATGGGAGTGACTGGCATCTACAGAAGTGACTGTAACCTGAAAGACATTCTCTTTAACGAGTTCGAAGATGTCTTCAAGGACTGCCTGGGCAAGTACAAGGGGACCCCTATTTCCTTCAACTTAGACCCCCAGGTAGCTCCCATTAGGCTAAAGGCGAGGAGAGTCCCTTTTGCCCTAAAACCAAAAATTGATAAGGAGCTAGATAAGCTCATAAATCAGGGGATTTTGGTGCCAGTCGATCACGCAAAGTGGGAGACGCCAATCGTCACCCCAATAAAACCAGATGGGTCAATTAGAATTTGCGCTGACTACAAGGCGACGCTTAACAAAGCCTTACAGAAAAGCGCTTACCCGGTTCCCGTGGTGCAACACTTGCTGCACTCTTTGGGGCGAGGGCAAGTCTTTGCAAAGTTAGACTTGGCTCAAGCCTACCAACAACTGCCCGTAGACGCCCGCACAGCCGAAGCCCAAACGATTGTAACTCACAGGGGGGCCTTCAAGTGTACCCGATTGCAATTTGGGGTGAGTGTGGCACCAGGGCTGTTCCAAAACTTAATGGAACGACTTCTGCAAGGGCTCCCAGGGGTAGTTCCCTACTTCGATGATGTCTTGATTTCAGGGGAAAACGGAATTGGGGGAGCGTTTGAGAAAGGTTCTGGGCATTTTCGGACAGCGGATTAAAAGTCAAGGTAAACAAATGCCAGATAGGGGTCGAATCCACGAATTCTTGGGCTACCGGATAGACAAGAAAGGAATCCACCCCACTGAGAGCAAGGTCAAGGCAATTAGAAAGGCTCCAGCGCCCAAAAACAAAGCAGAGCTACAGGCATTCCTGGGGCTAGTGAATTTTTACGCGGTCTTTTTAAAAAACAAAGCGACCGTTGCTGAACCGCTGCATAGGCTTTTAGGGAAAAATACTGTTTGGTCTTGGGGAAAGTCGGAAAATAGGGCTTTCGAAGCAGTAAAAAACCTGCTCTCGAGTGACAGCCTGCTCATCCAATATCATAACTCATTGCCCCTAGTGCTGGTTTGCGATGCCTCCCCTTACGGGGTGGGGGCTGTACTCAGCCATAGACTTCCAAACGGCACAGAAGCCCCTATAGCCTTTTACTCTAGAACAATGTCCTCCCCAGAGAGGAACTACAGCCAATTAGATAAAGAAGCACTAGCCATTGTGTCAGGGGTGAAAAAAATTCCACGAATATGTTTTTGGGCGGGATTTTGAAATTGTGACTGACCACAGACCGCTACTAGGGATACTGGCTGGCGATCACCAACGCCTGTGGCACTTTCGCCCCGCTTGACCCGATGGACTATTTTCTTAGCCGCTTATTCGTACAAGCTGCAGCACCGACCAGGAAAAGAAGTGGGGCATGCGGACGCGTTAAGCAGATGCCCACTACCAGGGGCCATCGAAGACCCTACCCCAACGGCCCCAGTCAGGAATGGGAAAAACCCCAAGGGCCCTGGTCAAGAATCCACATTGATTTTGCTGGCCCTTTCCATGGCCAAACTTTCCTAGTGGTTGTCGACGCATTCTCTAAATGGTTGGAGATCATACTCATGAAATCCACTACGGCCGAGGCAGTAATCGCAGCCCTGCGCCACCTATTCGCAACCCACGGGTTGCCTGACACTCTGGTGTCCGACAACGGCCCGCAATTCACGGCAGCCCAGTTCGAAGAATACTTGGCAGAGGAGGGCATCCGACATGCCCTCTCTGCGCCTTTCCACCCTGCGTCGAATGGCCTTGCAGAGCGTTCCGTCCGGAGCGCTAAGGAGGCATTGTCCAGGCTCAAGCCAGGTGACTGGCATCTACAGAAGTGACTGTAACCTGAAAGACATTCTCTTTAACGAGTTCAAGATGTCTTCAAGGACTGCCTGGGCAAGTACAAGGGGACCCCTATTTCCTTCAACTTAGACCCCAGGTAGCTCCCATTAGGCTAAAGGCGAGGAGAGTCCTTTGCCCTAAAACCAAAATTGACAAGGAGCTAGATAAGCTCATAAATCAGGGGATTTTGGTGCCAGTCGATCACGCAAAGTGGGAGACGCCAATCGTCACCCCAATAAAACCAGACGGGTCAATTAGAATTTGCGCTGACTACAAGGCGACGCTAACAAAGCCTTACAGAAAAGCGCTTACCCGGTTCCGTGGTGCAACACTTGCTGCACTCTTTGGGGCAAGGGCAAGTCTTTGCAAAGTTAGACTTGGCTCAAGCCAGGTGACTGGCATCTACAGAAGTGACTGTAACCTGAAAGACATTCTCTTTAACGAGTTCAAGATGTCTTCAAGGACTGCCTGGGCAAGTACAAGGGGACCCCTATTTCCTTCAACTTAGACCCCAGGTAGCTCCCATTAGGCTAAAGGCGAGGAGAGTCCTTTGCCCTAAAACCAAAATTGATAAGGAGCTAGATAAGCTCATAAATCAGGGGATTTTGGTGCCAGTCGATCACGCAAAGTGGGAGACGCCAATCGTCACCCCAATAAAACCAGACGGGTCAATTAGAATTTGCGCTGACTACAAGGCGACGCTAACAAAGCCTTACAGAAAAGCGCCACCTGCAAGCACAACGGCTACGAGTCCACGACTACCAAGGGAATCGCATCCCTGTTCGAGGGACCACCTCCGTCCGAGTCGAGTACGGACCACACAAGAAGACCCTGCCCAGTCTGTTGGGACTAGACTGGTTTCGTGCCCTGGGCATGGGAGTGACTGGCATCTACAGAAGTGACTGTAACCTGAAAGACATTCTCTTTAACGAGTTCAAGATGTCTTCAAGGACTGCCTGGGCAAGTACAAGGGGACCCCTATTTCCTTCAACTTAGACCCCAGGTAGCTCCCATTAGGCTAAAGGCGAGGAGAGTCCTTTGCCCTAAAACCAAAATTGACAAGGAGCTAGATAAGCTCATAAATCAGGGAATTTTGGTACCAGTCGATCACGCAAAGTGGGAGACGCCAATCGTCACCCCAATAAAACCAGACGGGTCAATTAGAATTTGCGCTGACTACAAGGCGACGCTAAACAAAGCCTTACAGAAAAGCGCTTACCCGGTTCCCGTGGTGCAACACTTGCTGCACTCTTTGGGGCGAGGGCAAGTCTTTGCAAAGTTAGACTTGGCTCAAGCCTACCAACAACTGCCCGTAGACGCCCACACAGCCGAAGCCCAGGCGATTGTAACTCACAGGGGGGCTTTCAAGTGTACCCGATTGCAATTTGGGGTGAGTGTGGCACCAGGGCTGTTCCAAAACTTAATGGAACGACTTCTGCAAGGGCTCCCAGGGGTAGTTCCCTACTTCGATGATGTCTTGATTTCAGGGGAAAACGTAGAGGAATTGGGGGAGCGTTTGAGAAAGGTTCTGGGCATTTTCCGGACAGCCGGATTAAAAGTCAAGGTAAACAAATGCCAGATAGGGGTCGAATCCGTCGAATTCTTGGGCTACCGGATAGACAAGAAAGGAATTCACCCCACTGAGAGCAAGGTCAAGGCAATTAGAAAGGCTCCAGCGCCCAAAAACAAAGCAGAGCTACAGGCATTCCTGGGGCTAGTGAATTTTTACGCGGTCTTTTTAAAAAACAAAGCGACCGTTGCTGAACCGCTGCATAGGCTTTTAGGAAAAAATACTGTTTGGTCTTGGGGAAAGTCGGAAAATAGGGCTTTCGAAGCAGTAAAAAACCTGCTCTCGAGTGACAGCCTGCTCATCCAATATCATAACTCATTGCCCCTAGTGCTGGTTTATATGCCTCCCTTACGGGTGGGGCTGTACTCAGCCATAGACTTCCAAACGGCACAGAAGCCCCTATAGCCTTTTACTCTAGAACAATGTCCTCCCCAGAGAGGAACTACAGCCAATTAGATAAAGAAGCACTAGCCATTGTGTCAGGGGTGAAAAAATTCCACGAATATGTTTTTGGGAGGGATTTTGAAATTGTGACTGACCACAGACCACTACTAGGATACTGGCTGGCGATCACCAACGCCTGTGGCACTTTCGCCACGTTTGACCCGATGGACTATTTTCTTAGCCGCTTATTCGTACAAGCTGCAGCATCGACCAGGAAAAGAAGTGGGGCATGCGGACGCGTTAAGCAGATGCCCACTACCAGGGGCCATCAAGACCCCTACCCCAACGGCCCCAGTCAGGAATGGGAAAACCCCAAGGGCCCTGGTCAAGAATCCACATTGATTTTGCTGGCCCTTTCCATGGCCAAACTTTCCTAGTGGTTGTCGACGCATTCTCTAAATGGTTGGAGATCATACTCATGAAATCCACTACGGCCGAGGCAGTAATCGCAGCCCTGCGCCACCTATTCGCAACCCACGGGTTGCCTGACACTCTGGTGTCCGACAACGGCCCGCAATTCACGGCAGCCCAGTTCGAAGAATACTTGGCAGAGGAGGGCATCCGACATGCCCTCTCTGCGCCTTTCCACCCTGCGTCGAATGGCCTTGCAGAGCGTTCCGTCCGGAGCGCTAAGGAGGCATTGTCCAGGCTCAAGCCAGGTGACTGGCAAACAAAGATAGACTTCTTTCTGGCCGTTCAGCACAGAACCCCAAGCACTGCTACAGGCAGAAGCCCAGCCGAATTATTGATGGGACGGAAACTCCGGTGCCCACTTGACCGTTTGAGTCCCCATTACACACCAGAGGGTTACAAGGGGGAAATAGACAAAACAAGGGAATTGGGCATAGGCGACCGAGTGTGGGCCCGCAACTATGGGGACGGCCCAAGTTGGCTCGCAGGGCAAATAATAAAAGCAACCGGTCCAAAGTCATACTTGGTCGAATTACAAGACAACCGAGTATGGAGGCGCCACATAGATCAGATAAGGAGACGAATAACTGAACAACCCGAGCCAAATGAAACAGATAATGACCACTCCTTATTTGAACCCACAGCTGACCATGACCCGGGGGAGGCGCAAGACTTAGCTGAGGTCCCGGAGGTCCAGCGACGCCATCAGGTTCCCGAGGGAAACGGCAGGGAAAATTACAAAAGTAATCCAAGGCCGGATGGCCAAGAAAAAGAGTCTGCAAGTAATCCAGGGCCCGATGGCCTAGAGAAAGAGCTGGGAGGAGAAAACAGACCCTCCGAACAGCTCAAAACACCACCCAGGACTGAACCGCGCAGGTCTGAAAGAACTAGGAGACGCCCAGGTTATTTGCGTGACTACGTCGAAAAATAACATGTAAATAATATGTAAATAGAGGCAAAGTGTTTTCTGGGAGGGGAGGAGTGTTATGTATTCTTGTATGTACCTTTAAATATTTGGGCGGGAAATCAGCACGTTGCTGATTGGACGAAGCCGCCAGTAGAACTGTATAAAAGGAGAGGTTTTCCCCCCAGCCTGTTGCTGGGTTCACCCTATATTAAAGAGCTGTTGTCACTACCCTGGTCTCCAGCCTCGTTACTTCCAGAACTTAACACCACCCCACTCTGGGGCCAGCCAGAGGTGGTATTTGCCGGTTCTCCAAACTACTCAAAATTTCTGCTCAAAATTTCCGCTACCGGTTCTCCAGAACCTGTCAGAACCGGCTGGATTTCACCCCTGGGCTAGGAGGGGAAAGTAGCAGAATGCTTGCCGGTTTTGTTTTGTAAAAAAGAAAGAAAGAAAGAAAGAAAGAAAGAAAGAAAGACAGAAAGAAAGAAAGCCATTATTTCATACATCAATGAATTTGTTTTAAAATAAAGGCCAGGGGTTTTTTTTCATCATGCCTTGGGTGAAGTTGTAAAAAAAAAAAATGGCCTCGGTGGGCAACAACCAGAAACTGAGAGAATTCTCTTCTGTAGAGCACAGTTGGAATGGGAGGGCCACGAAATGAAGCAGACAAGTCAAAGCAGTCAGAATCAGAAAACACAACTTTTGTACCATCACAGCAAATAAGTGGGTGGAGCTTGTCCTTGCAGGAGTGGTAGATGGGATAGAAGTCAAAAATACCATTTTTGTCTGAGAAATGGTCAGTGGCCACTACTTATGCGACTGGGGCAAACTAGTTATGTTGACCAGCCCTGTGATATTAACTACATGAACAATAGGCAAAGTTTTTTCAGAAGTTCATAGAAATCCATAAAAGAGAAATTGAATTGACATTGGATCTCTGAATTATTTTGAGATGGGGGTTTCTTTGCTCTACCAATGTAAGTCTCATGTTGACAAAATATAAATTTCCATACTTGGGGAATGCTATGATTTTGTATTTGCACATGTATCCCACTATTATCTACCTACACTCTATCCTATGAGCAGAGGAAAAATAAGTAGTCTCTTTAAGCATAATTATTTTTTAGTCAAAATCTTAAGTTGTGCTAAAATTAAGCTCAAACCTTTAAAAAAGAAAAGAGGCAGGAATAAACACACAACAAAAAATAAATTCAGCTTTGAAGACAGTACTTTTTGGAAAAGCTTAGTGTTAACACCAAAACTATTCAAGTCCCTAGTGATCAGTTGGAAAAAAATCTTAACTGGAAAAATACTTTTAATATGAATCAAAAGATGCATTCAAAAAGAAAGTGCATTTAAAAAAAACTACTGCTAACACTGCAATTCTCAAGAGTAAACATGTGTTTAGTTGCAGATACATAAAAATAGGTTTTGCTGCCAGGTGTACCATGATACTGCCAAAATGATAGATATACAATGGTGTGCTAAAAAGATATACAATGGTGTGCTGAAAATAAAGAATTTCTATTATTTCCTTTCCCAAAACAGTAATATTTTTTAATATTTAAAAAAAAACGCTGAGAGGAGTACAGGCAAAACCAACAAACAAACCAGACAGCCACAACCAACTTGATGACAATGCCATGTAGATGCATTGCTAAAAATAAAACCTGGAAGAGATTCTGAATCAATGCACATCAGCGAACATATGTATCTGTCTTTCAGAGACAGTTGCATAGCTGTTACATTTATACTTATCCTCTGCTCCATTTTTCTGTTTGAATATGCCTTCACCAGCCTCCCAAAAGGAAGTTGGGTCAACTAATCAGCATGCAGGACTCACATCCCCACACAATGTGTAGTTGAGATTTGTCAGGTATGCGCATCAGTCTGTCTGCAGCCATCTGCTTACCCATCCACCCCTTCACAATGTAGTTATGCGTCAACACCTACCTGCCGTTGTGGACAAGTCTAAACCAAGCTTAAGGGAACAAGGATTAGCTATTCTGGAATGAACATCTTGTGTCAAAACATCTTTGCTTGTTTTATGTGTCACATAAAGTATCTTCTGCATTACTATTAATCTTCTCATCGTTCCTATCAACCATCTCCTCCCACTTATGACTGTATGACTGTAACCTTGTTACTGGTATCCTTAAGATTTATATTGACTGTTTCCCTATATGACTATCATTAAGTGTTGCACCTTATGATTCTTCACGAATGTATCTTTTCTTTTATGTATACCGAGAGCGTATGCACCAAGACAAATTCCTTGTGTGTCCAATCACACTCGGCCAATAAAGAATTCTATTCTATTCTATTCTATTCCAGGTTTTGCTGCAACAAACTGATGTGGCTAACCCTACTAAAAGATGTCATAGTTGTTCCAGATAGATTTGTATATCTAAAGCCTTCTACAACTTTCTGTCTCAGATGCTGGCTGAATATCCTCCTCCTGTTTTTGGATATTAATGTACAATGCTGAATTAACTGGATAAAAGCATATTACTTCCTCATCCTGGTAAAACTATTTAACAGTTTATTACAATTAAAATACCCATTCAGAAATCTACTTTTAGAAGTCTGACTCATGGAGTTATTTGACTATTTTAGAGGCATCCATAAGCAGCAAGACAACAGCAAATTGCAATTATGCACCACAGTTGTGCATGCTTGATTGCCTCAGTTATCAAATGTGAAAATAAGCAGCTGCATGGCTATTGCTTCCTTTTACAAATGGAATCAAAATAATCCTGCACTCAATTTTCTATCATCAATTCCCCCACTTAAAAGGATAATCTGGTCATTTCCCCTATCCCCGTCCAACAGAGGTGCATGGCTACATTAAAAAAAAAATCAAATGGCAGCAATCCAGAAAACTTGTGCCATCTATGTACACAAGGCAATGAACAGAGCAATGCATAAAAATGTAAAACAAGTAAAATGTATAAAATGCTGGGAAGAAGCTGTTTTATATATATAGTAGAGTAGTGATCCACAACAGAGATGGGTTTCAGCAGGTTCTGACCAGTTCTGGAGAACCAGTAGCGGAAATTTTGAATACCGCCTCTGACTGGCCCCTCCCCCATCTATTCCCATCTATTCTCTGCCTCCTGAGTCCCAGCTGGTTGGGAGGAAATGGGGATTTTGCAGTAATGTTCCCCTGGAGTGGGGAGGGAATGGAGATTTTACAGTATCCTTTCCCTGCCACGCCCACCAAGCCACGCCCACCAAGCCATGCCACGCCCACCAAGCCATGCCACGCCCACCAAGCCACGCCCACAGAACCGGTAGTAAAAAAAATTTGAAACCCACCACTGGACCCCAGCCTTTCTGGCTCTGTAGTCTGGCAGCAGTGGTGGGTGGGGGAGAGCATGGTTTTGTATGTGTGTGCAAATGAAACCTCACACATTCTCCCACCAATTCTGTGGCCCAGTTGCCAATGGGTCATGGACCAGTAGCAATTTACAGACCAGGGGGTTGGGGACCTCTGTATTAGAGGACATTTAAGTTCCCAAAATACTAGAATTCAGTTCACTCTTCCCCAGTTTGGCAGTCTTCTGGTATGCTGGCCAGAATGGCCAAAAAACGTACTGCTAACAATGGCCATTCCCAAGCTGGCTAGGGACTTATTTTAAGCAAGAACTGGATTGTTGTGCCATAGTAGCAAGCAAGAAAGCTACTGAGGCCCTTGGAATGCTAGAGGAAGAACAAAACCCTTAGGCTTGCATTCTTCATGAGCACACAGACAGGACTGCCTGTTCTTTATTTTGTCACAACTTCAACAATCACTGCAGTAATATATTGCCGCAGCTAACTAATTTAAATCAGGAGTATCCAACGGTGGTGGGTTTCAAATTTTTTTACTACTGGTTCTGTGGGTATGGCTTGGCAGGCGTGGCTTGGCTTGGTGGGTGTGGCTTATGTGGCGTTGCTTGGTGGGGGTGGCAGGGGAAGGATACTGTAAAATCTCCATTCCCTCCCCACTCCAAGGGAAGGTTACTGTAAAATCTCCATCCCCTCCCCAATCAAGGGGAAGGTTACTGCAAAATCCCCATTTCCTCCCAATCAGCTGGGACTCGGGAGGCAGAGTATAGATGGAGGGTGGGGCCAGTCAGAATTTTTACTACCAGTTCTCTGAACTACTCAAAATTTCAGCTACCGGTTCTCCAGAACTGGTCAGAACATGCTGAAACCCACCTCTGGTATCCAACCTTTGGGGCACCAGGGACCGGTTCCATGGAGAGAGGTTTTTTTGCAGACCAGAGGGGACGTGGTTTTGCATGCTGCCTGCATCCCATGGATGGGGCTTTGCTTGTTTGTGCAGCCTGGTTTTTGGCCTGCCATGGCCTGGTGCTGGTCCATGGACAAGGGGTTGGGGACCTCTGTATTAGAGGACATTTAAGTTCCCAAAATACTAGAATTCAGTTCACTCTTCCCCAGTTTGGCAGTCTTCTGGTATGCTGGCCAGAATGGCCAAAAAACGTACTGCTAACAATGGCCATTCCCAAGCTGGCTAGGGACTTATTTTAAGCAAGAACTGGATTGTTGTGCCATAGTAGCAAGCAAGAAAGCTACTGAGGCCCTTGGAATGCTAGAGGAAGAACAAAACCCTTAGGCTTGCATTCTTCATGAGCACACAGACAGGACTGCCTGTTCTTTATTTTGTCACAACTTCAACAATCACTGCAGTAATATATTGCCGCAGCTAACTAATTTAAATCAGGAGTATCCAACGGTGGTGGGTTTCAAATTTTTTTACTACTGGTTCTGTGGGTATGGCTTGGCAGGCGTGGCTTGGCTTGGTGGGTGTGGCTTGCGTGGCGTTGCTTGGTGGGGGTGGCAGGGGAAGGATACTGTAAAATCTCCATTCCCTCCCCACTCCAAGGGAAGGTTACTGTAAAATCTCCATCCCCTCCCCAATCAAGGGGAAGGTTACTGCAAAATCCCCATTTCCTCCCAATCAGCTGGGACTCGGGAGGCAGAGTATAGATGGAGGGTGGGGCCAGTCAGAATTTTTACTACCAGTTCTCTGAACTACTCAAAATTTCAGCTACCGGTTCTCCAGAACTGGTCAGAACATGCTGAAACCCACCTCTGGTATCCAACCTTTGGGGCACCAGGGACCGGTTCCATGGAGAGAGGTTTTTTTGCAGACCAGAGGGGACGTGGTTTTGCATGCTGCCTGCATCCCATGGATGGGGCTTTGCTTGTTTGTGCAGCCTGGTTTTTGGCCTGCCATGGCCTGGTGCTGGTCCATGGACAAGGGGTTGGGGACCCCTGATTTTAGGTTACATTTCTCATGGAGCTTCCTTGTTTTAAAGACAGCCTGAGTAAACTCTTGTCATTTACAAACACCACAGAAGGTGTCTTCTTTAAGTTTAGTGGAATACTATTTTCGTTTCAGAGGCCATTTAATCCTTAACCTACTGATTTTTTTAAACACATGATGCTTAACAAAACAAACAGTCCTTTCAGGAATGGGGTTTTTTTTTCCTGCCAGCATGGAAACATAGAGAGAAAAAGAGAACCACGAATTTCAATTTTCCTTTATGTTGACTGTACACGTGCACGAAATATACACCCGATTTAAGCATTTTCCCCTCAGAGGGAACCCCATTACTGTCAGCGACTCTTTCATTCCAAGTGCTTTGAGCAGCAAGTTGAGGCCTCACTTGCAAAACAGGTATGAACTCACAATCCTAAATACACTTTTCAACTCATTTAACACAATCAAAAAAGTGTTTAGATAAGGCTGAGCTGCATATCAAAGTGAGCTTGCTTTCCTGGAAGACATTCTCCACCCAAAAGAATAAACAGTACCTTTAGTTATTCCAAACATGCACCTCCGTTGATTCGTAGCTGGAGGCTAAAAGTCTCAAGGCGGTGCCTGGCTTCACTTGCATATTTGTATCTAAAAGGTGTTTGCTGAATTCATCTTTTCAGGTATAAAGTTGGAGGAGGACATTCCGCGAACATTTTTTTTCAACTCAATCTGTGAAGCTGCCTGAAGGAGCAATATAAACAAACACCCACATTTCTGAGAGAGTTTTAGGTCTGTCTCGCTTATAGCCTGGCCACATAGTTCCACAAAAGTAAGAAACGATGAAATAAAGAACTTTAAAAGCATTCTGGAGTTTATATATAGGGTATAAATTAAATGCCTTAATTTGTATTTTATAGATCATCTGATTGATATTGAAGAGTAGGTTGGGATTTCAGTTTGTTCAGCCCAGATAAGTCTGACAGTGCCTTTTCTAACAAATTTTGTTACACTTCTCTGTGTGAGAGCTGTAGCTCATTTCATCAGACGCATCCTGCAGATTAAAAATAAAAACATACGACTTTTATTCAGAATTGTTAGTTTGCTATTATTATTATTTTTACTATAAACCAGTATGGCTTTTCTCCTACAATTTACTGTATAGCAATAGCAGTAGCACTTAGACTGCTATCAATCAAATAAAGCTAAATAATAAAAATGCAATAAATTATTTATACAATAAATAAATCACACCATATATACACACACACACACACACATATATATATATATATTTGTTTGTTTTCGTTCCCAGAAGCACGAAGCACGAAGCTGAAGCCTGAAGATGACAAATGAGACTTCGTCGAAACATCGCCAAGACACTTCCAATTTTACACAGGAGAAAACCTGAACAACCAAAGACCTACACACACACACACACACATATATATATATAATGAACTATTATAGTATGGAGTAAGAATGTAAAATCTATGTACAAAAACTATAGAAATATCTATGAGCAATACATTTGCTGGCACTGAATAGCAATAGCACTTAAGACTTGTATACTGCTTTATAGTGCTTTATAGCCTTCTCTAAGCAGTTTACAGAGTCAGCCTATTGCCCCCAACAATCTGGGTCCTCATTTTACAGACCTCGGAAGGATGGAAGGCTGAGTCAGCCTTGAGCCTGGGGAGATTCAAACTACCAAATTGCAGGCAGTCAGCAGAAGTAGCCTGCAATGCTGCATTCTAACTGCTGCACCACCACAGCTCTTAAGTATTCCTGTTAAAATTCAAGAAAGCAAATACCAGTAGCTGAAATGCTATACAGAAAGGGGAGGGGAATTCTTTATCTTTGATGCCTTCAAGACAGTCTTGACTCCTGGCCACTGCCTGGACAAGTCCCTGTAGTTTTCCTGGCAAGATTTCTGGAAGTGGTTTGCTACTGCCTCTCCCTAGGGTTGAGAGAGAGGGATTAAATGGCTTTGTGTCTAAGAAGGACTAGAACTCATAGTCTCCAGTTTCTAGCCTGGTGCCCTGAATTGCTGTTAACAAACAAATGCTCAAGGATAGAAAGCAGTAATTCATATAATATACCACAATTCATATAATATATAGGAAATGTTCTTCCCTCCTTCACTCTCGTTTTCAGATCAACTTTCAGAACCACCACTTAAGTATGAAAGAATGTTTCAGCAACCAATGAACTCAACCAACCAACCAACCAAAAAAAAAATAAAAATAAACGAATACATTAATGTTGCAAGGAGAAATATATTTACAGAAACATTGAAAAACTTATGTCCAATTGTCTTGAATGCATATTCATCAGAATAGAATCTTTTTAGGCTATTCTAAAATGATTAGGCTATTATGTCATTCCTATAAATCTACTTTGCAGTGAATAATATAATTTGAATAAATATTTCTGATAAGTAGCTGATAAAAAAAATTATAACTAAAGGCATTGAGATATCCATCTCTCTGATTATACATGCATGCAGGCAGAACAGTGGTATAGTAAGGAACGGTTCAGACTTATGACAATGTACTGCAGTCTGTGGGCGTACTGAGGGATTATAAAAGAAACCAGAAAACCACAACAGCTATGCAAAACCACAAACCACATGAATTTCTCGCCATGACAATCTATTGCTACATTCCTTTGTGGCTGTTTTGTATTCAGAAATGTGACATGCAAGAACAAGGCTGGGCTGGGACCAACCTAGATTGCCTCGTATGGTGCATTGAGAGCAGGATTCCAAGGCAGAGTCCAGCATTCTGCTCAGCTGGCTGATTAGGAGAGCCTCCCAAAAGTAGAGGAACGCCTGACTTCTTTTGGGACTGAATAATAATACTGCCTAAGTGTCTCCCAAACAGCATTACTTGAAGTAAAAAGGAACTTCCCTATGCTTAAAAATAGGCAATCTTACTCTCATCAAATTTTTGAAGTATAAGTAGCGGCTAAAATTGTGGAAACCTTCTGTGAAAAGTGTATTTTTTAAAACTAGCTAATAACACCACTTTTTTTTTTGGAGTAGTACCATAAAATTATATATCAACGGAAAGATAATTTAATCAAGAAGGTAATGCAATAACTTTTATGAAGGATTTGCTATTAGAATAGCAGTTACAGTAAAAAGAAGAAAAGTGAAACACGTAGAAAAAATGAGATATATAAAAATTACCATAGAAAAAATGAGATATACAAAAATTATCACCTCAGTTAATACTTAGTTGGGTAACCTTTAGCATGAATTATGGCCTTACAACATCTTCCCATGGAGTGAACCAAGTCTTTTAGTTCTGCAGCTGTTATAATGTGAAACCAAGATTGAATGATTGCTTCTATTAATTGGGTTTTATTGCTGGATCACTTCTGACTAACAAGTCAGAACAACTCCATAGATTTTCAATTGGGTTAAGGTCTGGGCTACTCTCAGGCCATTCCAGCAGTGGAATATGATTATCTTGAAACTCCCCCCAAAAAGTGGTGTTATTAGCCATCAAACCTCAAAAATACACTTTCCCCAAAAGGTTTCCACAATTTTGGCCACTACTGTACGACTCCCACCATTGCCTTTCACTAGATATAGTATCTAAGAGTACTAAAAGTTAAAAAGTCCAGGCCAGAGGATGTCTATATTTTAAAAGACTACTTCCATCCCAAAGTCATGAATTTTGGCTTTGTATCATCAAATGTCATCACTAACTGTGTACAATGTGATAACTTCAACAATCCCATGATGGCTTGAATCATATCAGAACCGTGGTGTCGCAGAGGTTAGAATGCAGTATTGCAGGCAAACTCTACTGACTGCCAGGAGTTCGATCCTGACAGGGCTCAAGTTTGAGCCAGCTTTCCATCCTTCTGAGGTCAGTAAAATGAGGATCCAGATTGTTGGGGGCAATAAACTGACTCTTTAAACTGCTAAGAGAGAGGGTTGTAAAGTTCTATGAAGTGGCATATAAGTGTAAGTACTATTGCTATATGGGCTGTTAAAGAGGAGCTTATCTGAGCATGACTATATTGCCTAATATACAAGAAGTTACTGAAGAGAAATTGGATACTTTTCAGTTGTGTTGGATCCATTCCTAATGAACCTGCCATGCAGGGGTGAAATTCACTTACCTTTTCCTACCGGCTCCCAAATGTGAGAGCGCGCACCTCCTCCACACATGCGCAGGGTCAAAAACAGGACATGGTGACGTCTGGGCAGGCAGGTGGAGCCTCCCACCACCAGTGCTACCGGATTGCGTGATCTCGATAGATCTGGCTGAATTTCACCACTGCTGCCATGATTCCTAATTCTAGTGACCTTACTGGGGAACGCTATTAAACAAGATCTCAATCTTTTGCTGAGGTATAGACAACTGAGAATGCATATCATTTATCCCTGAAGAATGCAAAATTGATCCATCAACCTGTTTACCAACCAAACATGGTACAGAGAATTTCTTACCTGAGATCATGTAAGATTATTTGTTTATGAAAATCTCTGTTATGGTCCACCAGTGGCCAGCAGAGCTGGCCTCAGAGTTGGACAGTGAGGAAGCTGGGGAGGAACATGGGCCAATCATGGAGTCTGGGGAAGGCTCGGACGAGGGCTCTGTGTCAGAGGCAGAGATGGGGCCAGGTCCATCTGGGAGTTATGTGCAGACTCCAGAGCCTCCAGAGTCGGACATCAGTGAGACAGAGGAACAGGGGGAGCCTGTTCCCAATGCGTGCATATGCAGAGCTGCCAGAAGGCAAGAACAGTTAAAACAAAAGGGACAACTCAGGAGTAGGGCTTGGAGATGGTTGGCCTCTCCCATAAGACATAAAGGAGGAGCAAATGCACTTGGGCCTTTGCAGAAAGCAACTGTTGTTCATGTTAGCCGGTTTCAATACTGGAGCTCCGTGCTGACTCTGTGTTCAGTGTGGTCTTGCAAAGTTAATTGCCAATTAGGTCTTGGCAGCGTGTCAAGGGAGATAAAGGTGGGTGTTTATCAGCCTTATCCCGAAAAACTGTGGCAGACTTCTGTCGGACTCTTTATAACTATTTGGGACTCATCTATGAATGAACAGATTGAAAATGAACAGGCTCTGAATGAGCAGAATTCACAGCCGTCAAAATAAAAAGAGAGTTTTGGGGACTCATTGTGTCCTTTTACTGTATCAAGAAGCCTAGGTCAGAACAGTCTCCTAAAATATAATATGCTTGGGAGACCTGGAGGTTAGAAGGAACCTGAGATATAACACAATATTTTGTACATGCTCTTTTGGTTTCTGATGCCCCCGCACACATGAAGACCAACTGGATGGCACGCCAGAACTTGATAGAGCAACGGGCAACAGCTCACATGCCTGGAGAGATGACTCTGTGTGCCACTTCTGGCACGTATGCTATAGGTTCGCCATCACAGGCTGTGAATCCGGCCATTGTGATTTGTACAGTGCTGTTTATGGCTTATTATAGCGTGTGACTCAACCAAATATGGGCTATTCAGTAATCTAAATTTAACTAAATCATGGCTTCGCACAATGCGCACATGTCTCATGCTTCTCTTCAAAGGGCAGAGGATAGTCAGTAAAATGGATCATAGCAATTAAATTATTCGGGAATTATGATCAACTCATATTTAGGACATACATACGTGCACAATGGTGACTGTTCTATAAATAATAAATATAATATAAATAAACCCTTCTGGAATAGGAACAATGGGGCAAAGGTGAAAGGAAATTAGTCTACTGCTGCAGGAATTCTTTCCTGCGTGGTAGAAAAGAGGTTGCAGTTGGAAGAGGAATTGGCTCAGAGGCTAGTTTGTTTTAGTACATATACAACAGCACAGAATAAGGATAAAAGAGGAGGATTATTATACGACATAAAAAATAAATTGCAATGAATAATTATCAATTATCAATTAAATAAATATAAATTAAATAAATAAATGAAATGAATGAAAGAAAGAAAGAAAGAAAGAAAGAAAGAAAGAAAGAAAGAAAGATTGTATGAGAATGGCAGTATTCACATAACATGCAAAGCAGTGGTGGGTTTCAATTTTTTTTACTACCGGTTCTGTGGGTGTGGCTTGGTGGACGTAGCATGGCTTAGTGGGCATGGCAGGGGAAAGATACTGTAAAATCTCCATTCCTTCCCCAATCCAGGAGAAGGTTACTGCAAAATCCCCATTTCCTCCTGATCAGCTGGGACTTGGGAGGCAGAGAATAGATAGGGGCAGGACCAGTCAGACTTTTTACTACTGGTTCTCCAAACTATTCAAAATTTCCACTACCGGTTCTCCAGAACTGGTCTGAACCTGCTGAAACCCACTTCTGATGCAAAGGAAAAGAAAGGGAAAGTATTGGAACTTGGAAAGCTGGTAAGATTGAGAGAATGAAAGAGAGAATGATTGTATCAAAGGTGGGTTTCAGCAGGTTCTGACCAGTTCTGGAGAACCAGTAGCGGAAATTTTGAGTAGTTCGGAGAACCAGTAAATACCACTTCTGACTGGCCCCGCCCCCATCTATTCTCTGCCTCCCGAGTCCCAGTTGATCAGGAGGAAATGGGGATTTTGCAGTATCCTTCTCTTGCCACACCCACCAAGCCACGCCTACCAAGCCATGCCCACAGAACTGGTAGGAATCTTTTTTTAATCCCACCACTGGATTGTATCCTTCCTTCCAGTGTGTCAGGGGACCAGACAGGAATCTTCCATGGCACAATAAATCTGAAAGAAGGGAGGAAGCACAAGCTTTCACTGCTTCAAATATGGATTGAAGGAAGAAGGTTTCCTAAAAGGTTCAGCTGGTTGGTCAGTTTTTGTATCTGCAAACAAGGCAATGACATGCATCATACCATCTTCTCCCTGTAGTCACAGCATCAACTAGAGTGCTGTGACAGCTGATTTTACTCTCCATTGATTTGACAACTTTGCTGCTGTCCTTATTGCTGAAATAAAATGAGCCTAGTGGGGCCAAGAGATTGGTTTAGAATAAAACAATCTTTTTAATCCTTCTGATTCATCTGGACTAGCTGTGTTCAAAAGAATCTACCAAAGCAGGAAGCAAACATTATAAGTTAAAATGGAAGCCATTGTTTAGCTCATCATCGTTATAATCTATCTTCTTTTTTGCTTTTAAAATAGTTGTTCGTGTGTGATGACAGTAAAGGCTGCAGAAAAAGGAGTTTAATTGCAAATACTTTTGATCTTGAGAATATGTCACCAATGGCCACAAAAATTGCTGATGTATGTATGTGTGTGCGTGTGTGCGCACACACACACACACACACACACCCCGATTTACCAAATTGCAGAACATAAATACAGATTATCTGTTGTGCACATTGAAGTATGTATATAAGCAATTCATTAAAATATTTCTGTTAATACATATCCTTATACCTTCTCAAGTAAAACTCTGTGATTATTAATCAAAGAAATTCCAGCAAATAAGTAGGTTATCTAGGAAGTTTGAAAGCTGAAGTCCCAATGAATCTATAAGGCATTAGGATGGGAAACACTTAGCGGTAGTACCTGCTAGCCAACAGACTCTTCCTGAAAATTTAAAAGCTGGAATTCATTTCAACAGCCAAAGTGCAATAAATAAAATATTGTAAGTAGCAAATGATAATATTTCAACTGCTTTTTAACCTCCAATTCAGCAATGTTTTTCCCAGGCTCCACGGAGGTGGGTGTAGTACCAGCAGTGATGGGTTGCTACTGGTTCGCCCCGGTTCAGGGGAACTGGTAGTAGCGGCAGCAGGAGGCTCCACCCACCCGCCTGGACATCATCAAATACGCTCTGCACATGCGAACCGGTAGCAAAGGTAAGTGAAACCCACCACTGGGAACCAGGTCTGTTAGAAAGTGAACACTTCCAAGTTCCAAGTTGTTGCTGAAAAGTACACGGTGAACAAGTGGAATGATTGACAATCTCTCTGAATACTTAAACTTAGAATCTGATATGATGCTGAGAACTCATCATACATGCTGAGACTGAAAAGTAAGCACAGTATAAACTAATCTGGATGTCATGGCTGCCTAAGAACTACAGAGCTATCCACAGACATATCATCAACCTGACCTCTATAGCACGATATATTTTTTGATTTGACATTTCCATCTGTGAATGAAGATGGTGATTACTGTTGGGGGGAGATGTCGTTATCATGGTTAGTTTTCTATCTGGAAAGTCAAACAACAGTTTTTCCCCCGTGTAATTAAAATGGATGATGCTGGGGACGAAAGAATCTGAAAAAAATATATCTCAGAGTATTTTTTTTTATGGCTTGTTTGTTTCTGGAAACTTAGATCTCCTGTCAAAACCCCTTCCATTCTGTTTATGGTATGGTGAAGTTCCAGTTCTATGAAAAATTATATATTGGAAGAAAAGATCTGAGCACAAGAGAAGAACTTGTAGCTCCTAGTCATGCAAATTATCCAATAATATATTTGGTTTGGGTTTTTCAGCTACAAAGTACCAGCTAATATGGCATTTGTCTATAATTCAAATATTTCCTCTACCATAAAAGGTTAGGGGATAGGGGATTGTTGATTAAGTAGATAATAACTGAATCTACAGATTCACAGAGTGGAAAGTGCATATATTTATGACAATTTAAACACAAACCAGGAAGTAAATAAAGCAAAGATAGATCATATTTAAAACATATACTTCTGTTTAATTCAATAATCTCCTAGTGATCTTTGACTTCAAAGTAACATGAGGCTAAATCATGTTACAAGTCTGTAAAGGGTATGCATAAGTTCACCAGCATGCCTACCGTCCCTGTCCTAATATTCCTTTTTACTCTTACTCTTTTCATGTGTTCAAATTATGTTTATACTTTTACCTGTTATCTTATATTTGCTTGACAAATAAATAAAATAAATAAAATCTGATTGATTGATTGATTTTGTATATGCATTAACTGAAGACCATATCATTACCTGGAGTGTAGATAAACATTACCTTCTGTTTTATCAGTTCTTTCATTTTTTAATGTACCCTTTTGATCATTGCTAATATTTCATCATTGATGACTATTCTATTACAATTCAATTAAAAAATTCCAGAAGTATCCTTTCTCCAGACTTTTTAAAAAGTTCATGAGTATTGATACCCATTTTTCAATATAGTAATTAAATGGAGTTATAATGTCAGATAACCAGATTTTTTCAATATTTGAAAGACACATATTTGACACAATGCTTGAAAGATCAACTCTAAGTTATCTAAAAATAATTCCTGTTCAGTGAATAGAAGCCTCAGTTTTCCACTTACTTGAAAATACACTTTATTATTTCTATATTAACAGATTTATATAGCTGCCCAATTCACACACTTCAGGACATCATCCACTGATATTTATTTCCAGATAACAATGCAGATAGTCCTCAACTGACACCCACAATTGAGCTCAAAATTTTTGTTGCTAAGTCAGACACTTGTTAAGGGAGTTTTGCCCTATTTTATGAACTTTTATGAAGAAATGCTACTGGTTCGCTCCGATTCGGGCGAACTGGTAGTGATAAAAACTACCTGTTCGGGCAAACCGGTAGTTTAAAAAAGCTACTGGTTCCTCCGAACCGGTATTTCCGACAATCAGCTGTGGCACAGGGTTTAGATTTGCTAGAAAGCAGGATTTCCTGCTTTCTAGCAAAGCTAAATTGCACACCACAGCTGATCCACCCCTCGCTGTTCTACTTACCTTCCCAAGCCTCCTTTTGGCGTGTATTGTGTATGCGCATGTGTGCGTTTGGCCCACAGCACGCATGCGCAGCCAGCAAACCGATAGCAAACTACTTCGGATTTCAGCACTGAAGTAATCTGTAATTTTTTGCAGAGAATTTTGTCCCTGCTCTCTAGGGACAACTTTGTTACACTTTAATCTGCCTGGGCTGATCTCATGCATCCTGTTATTAAAGGTTTCATTGCAAATAACATCTGCTTTCATTGTTCAAAAACAAAGGAATATCTGCATCATGGTAGTATGATAGGAAGACACAATGCTGACTATGACATCTCTGAATTACAACTTTAAAAGGCAGTTTAAAGAGAGCACTTAAAAATATGTGAAAAGCTACTATGCATTCTTAATCAACATGTTTCAGCACCTTGAAGTGGGAAGCCATGGGAAGGAAAAGAGATTAAAGTACAGGTAGTCCTCAAGTTATGACCACAACTGAGCCTAACGTTTATGCTCCTAAGTGAAACATTTGTTAAGTGACTTTTGCCCCATTTTACGACTTTTATTGCCACAGTTGTTAAGTGAATCATTGCATTTGCTAAATTAGTAACATTGCTGTTAAGTGAATCTGGCTTCCCTATTGACTTTCCTTGTCAGAAGGTCGCAAAAGGGGATCACATGACGCTAGGACACTACAACCATCATAAATACAAACCACTTGCCGAGCATCTGAATTTTGATCACATGACCATGGAGATGCTGCAACGGTCGTAAGTGTGAAAAATGGTCATAAGTCTTTTTTTCAATGCCGTTATAACTTTGAATGGTCACTAAATGAATAGTTGTAAGTCAAGGACTTCCTGTAGCTGGGACTGATTTTGCCTGTAGCCTGTCATAGTATGGCTACTCATACAGGTGGCTATGGCATAGTTCTTCACAGTAAATTCATATTGTATGGAGGGGGATATTGTTTTTCCATCTCTTGATGTTTGGGGATCTGCAAAGTCATAAAAACCAAATAAGACTTGCTGAAAATAGATACCTTCTCTGTTGCATCTGGAAAGGTTTATGTTTACACTACAACACTTCACTATTTTACTGCTAGTTTGCAAATCTATATATATAAAAGTGAAAACCACTCACACCGGAGTCGTGAAATCTCCAGAACCGTAAAGCCTACAAACTTGAAATTTGCCACGTATGCTCCACTAAGTGCTCACTAAGAAAGGATTTTTTTTGGAAATGACCATCAGAGCATTAGTATTTCCTATATTATTATTAACACGTTCTGATGCTAAGGCATTCTACTCCCCCTTCCCACCTGAAAAGAAATCTGTTCCAAATGCAGAACACAAGCAGAAGAGAGGAGTTTCACTTTCAGTTTTACTTTCACAGCAGCAAGCAGGTTTACTACAGAACAGTTGAGCTAAGCCACGTCCAGCCTCCTTCCTGTCTCCTTCTTGCTCACACAGCAAATACTGTTTGAGTTTCCAAACACCCCTCAACTCTCTCACACACTGACAGGATGCTAGCCAGATGAATGCTGATGGATGCTGCGGGCTGGGACATTCTACTACCACTCCCTCTCTGTTCCAACTGCCAGTTGCATAATATCAACACACATTCATGCTACGGAGTTACAGATTCTACATTAAGTTTCAGGCTGTAAGTGTCAATTTATTAAGCCTGAGCACATAGTTTTGTAGCAAAGCACGGGTGTCCAGCTAGTGTGTAATAAGAGGTGGAAAGTGGTAAGTGATGTTTGAGAGGAGCAAATGCATTTGTTTATATATAATGCATCTATTCCCCACCTTAGCTCTGAAAATGTAAAGTGCCTGACAAGAGGGTCTACCCTAACCATAATCTTGTGAACCACTCAATAAATTATTTGGTCAAGTGGAGACATAAACCTCTCAGTCTTTTGATTCAGCTCCAACCCTTATTCTCTAACCACTCCTTTTCTGCCACCGCTTGGCAATGTTGTCATTTTTCTGATAGCCATAAATTTTCATTTCTAAAAGCCTTGAGAAGTAACACCATTATTGCTCTGCAGGGAACTGGAGATCATTGGAAAACACTTTGTCCAACCGTGGCGAATTTTTGACCATCTCCAATGTTCTGTCCATCCACCCAAATTCAGCAGGCTTTTTTCATCTGCTTCACTTGTCAGATGAAATTTGAGAAATTTGGTTCGCCCCTAGTTAGAATCTCCTGTCATCAGATCACTTCCCTTTCTTCATCCCCTTGCATGAGTCACTGTTCTGAAAAATATTAAGGGTGACATTAAGTCCATTCTGACGCTTAAATTGCATCTGGAAAATGCAAATATCAGTCACTGGGGGAAGCACATCATTATCGGAATCACAGATGGCAGAGAGAGTTCAAAGTGCTCCTTTGAAGCTAGCATAGCACTGCGAGGAAATCTGCCATAGGCACCAAAGTTTTGAATGCTCCATAGCTTTGACTATGAATGATAATAATAATAATAATCCCTTGCCATATTTTAAAATTGTTCACATGAATATCTTTAGCAGACACTTCAGTCACAGAGGGAGTCAGATTTCTTTAGGAATATTCATATTTGCCAGGTTTATATGCCACCTTTCATTTAGAAGCTCATGAGAAATATATCACATTCCCCCCTTTCTTTCTTTTTTTCTTCCTCAAACAATATATAATATATGTATTAGAAAGCAAATACAAACTTTATTACAGAAGATCTCGCAATAATAGCTTTTTGCAAACTATAAATAAATATCTCCCTGGGTCCCTTGTTTTGTCATAGGTAAAATAAGTTTCTCCAACATGCTCCTTACCAAATAAATGAAGATTATCTGTCTCTTAATTAGTAATTCACCAGGTTTCTGGGGGGGGGACACACAAAAATCACTAAAACTTTAAAAACAGTAAAATTAAAACCATAAAAACATAAGCTGCAGGAGACCACCATTCATTCCCCTAAAAGTACAACCATTTAGCAGGCTCTCCCCAGTGTCACCAGATCTCCAGGCCAGATGGCAAAGTCTTCAGGCTCTTCCATAAGGCCAGTAACAGCAGGGACAATCTCATCTCAGGAGGGATGATTATCAGATAGACTTCATGGATTCGACCATAGAGAAGGCAAGAGCTTGGTTACTTCTATGTCTATTATCAAAAGGGCGAGTGATATTTTTGACCCATCAGCTTGCTAGAGCTATTCTCAAAGTGTCAGTCATTATTTTATTTATTTATTTATTTGTCAAGCATATATAAGATAACAGAAAAAAGTATAAACATGATTTTGAATACATGAAAAGGATACGAGTAAAAAGGGACATTAAGAGAGGGACATGTTGGTGCGCTTATACACATGCCCCTTACAGACTTCTTAGGAATGGGGTGAGGTTGATAGTAAACAGTCTAAGGTTAAAGTTTTGGGGGTTTGGAGAAGAAACCACTGAGTCAGGTAGTGCATTTCAGGCATTGACCACTCTGTTGCTGAAGTCGTATTTTCTCCAATCGAGCTTGGAGCGGTTTACCTTGAGTTTGTATCGATTGTTTGCTCATGTATTGTTGTGGTTGAAGATGAAGTAGTCACTGACAGGTAGGACATTGTAGCAGATAATTTTATGTACTATGCTTAGGTCAGACCAAAGGCGCCGTAGGTCTAAGTTATCCAAGCCCAAAATTTCAAGCCTGGTGGCATAAGGTATTCTATTGCGGGTAGAGGAATGAAGGACTCTTCTCATGAAATTAGGGCCAGAAAGGGTGGCATTTAAAAATGTCTGCTGGAGTATTGCATTAACATCCATTTACCAGATACTGATGAGTGAAAGTACACTTTGTCATCCCTTTTGGAACTCCAGAATATTCTCTATGACCCCTACTTATCATTTTCCTTTCTTCTAAACAGATAGGTAGATTTCTACATGAACCAATCACCTTTTCATTTTCTAAGAATATTTATGGGCGTATATAGCTTTTAAAGCTTTTTCATTTAAAGTGAAATTAAAAAACAAACAAACAGAAGGCGCACAGGATCATCAGGCATAAAGGGAGACTATAAGTATTTTAGTGCCCACGTTGCCTATCCCTCTTCTTGTAATAAGAGAAAATTTGTACTGTACCAACAAAGCCTAGATTTGTCTTGATGAGGTGTGCAAGTCAAGGCAAATTCCCCTGGCTGTATTCCCAGAAAATAAGCATTAATATTTAGTATTAACATGAGTTGTAGATCACATTCAAAGAGACTACCACATTGCAATGCCGCACGCTCTGAACAACAATATCTATTCTGAGAAGTATTATACATCTCAGGTGGGTTCTGAAAAGAAGATTAGGTTCTCCACTCCCTTCAAAAAGACTTTAAAATAGGAGGGCCCTATGTAGATGATTTCCCCTACCTTTTGAAGATACCTAGGTGTCAACCTATGTATATACTTAAACCTCAGAACCAACTCTTTGGACTTTACCTGGAAACCTATTGTCAACCAGTCAGGACCAGCAGCCTATAACATGGCCAAAGTAGGTTTTTATCTCCAGCATCCTCATGCTGTAGATATTGCATCCTCAGCAATAGAGTGGTCAATGTCTGAAATGCACTACCTGACTCAGTGGTTTCTTCTCCAAACCCCCAAAACTTTAACCTTAGACTGTTTACTGTCAACCTCACCCCATTCCTAAGAAGTCTGTAAGGGGCATAGTATATAAGCGCACCAACATGTCCCTCTCTTAATGTCCCTTTTTACTCGTATCCTTTTCATGTATTCAAAATCATGTTTATACTTTTTTCTGTTATCTTATATATGCTTGACAAATAAATCCTTTGCAGCCACTGCAGGTTCCAACCAGTTCTCAAGGGAGCCCCATGTGGAGAGCATTGCCCTAATTTCTTCTGGTGGTAATGAGAGGATGAGATACCATTGCCATGCTCCCTCATTCCCCATATGACAACAGCTATTGTATTGTATGCCCAAGATTGCCCCTAGCCATGGTCTCTGGCAACCCAACAGCAGTAGCTGTGAATTCAGGAGGAAACCCAAGTCACAGACCTGCCATTTCAAGGAGACTTTCACCTTTCCAATGTTATAGCCTGGACAAATGAAGAATAAAATAGTTTCCCTCTTGTTATGGTTTGATTTCAGCTTGTTTTATCCTATCCAGACCACTATAGCCTTCAAGTAAGAGGTCGATATTCATGATATCTCGGTAGAAACATAGAGCTAAATACCACCAACGTTCTGATGGTATTTCATCCTAAATTGACGTATAACACCTCCCCCCCAAAAAGCAGGATCATGTAGATATTAAAACATATGGAAGAGAGAATTGAATCCTGCTCACTGCAACAACTTTTCTTCTCCTCTGCCCTTGATTGGAATTACTTTTTTAGGAAGGTTTGGAAATATTAAAAATAGTATCCTCAACCTACAAGTGATCAGTAATGGACGGAGTACCCCCATGGAGGTTCTGAGAAATGATGATCAACCACAGCAACCAATGCTGTCTCAGGTCCAAATCATGACTGAAAGGGCTCCCCTTCCACTTTGAAGCAGAAGCGATATCACCTGTTTGACCACCTGTCTTGAAAAGGGAAAGATGGAAAAAAGTTGGTAAATATCCAAGATAGTTAAGTACAGGGAAGAACTTTTCAAAAAAGGATGTACCAACACCTTATTAAAGGCATCAGACACAATTTCTTTTTCCTAAAGATGCTGACTACTGTATTTCCCTGAACCAGCTACAAAGTTTGGTATAAAATGAGTATAAAAATAGTTCAAACAACCTATTGGCTTAAAACAATTTTTCAAATTTAAAAACCTAATCAATAAAAAATTTGAAAATAGCTATTCATAGAATCAGTTCTCACTCTTAGAGAATCTTCAAGTTTACACATTCCCATCTGGAATCAGTTGAACTGATTTTAATAATAAAATCTCTTGCATGAGCAACCCAAGCGCAAAGGCTTTATTGCAAATGATTAGCTTACAAAGCAGCTGTTTTGAGCCTTATTGTAGGCAAACCTACTGCCAAAAATGTTTATTTTTGCTACTGATGTTGCTTATTTCTGGTCTTACGTGCTAATGACAGTTGTAACAGAAACTAAGTTGGGGGCCTCAAGAGCAGCCATAGTTACATCTGCTTGAATCCTTTGAGCTACAAGGATGTTGACAGAGGGTGTGGTGTTGTGATGGCCACCCACATGTTGTTTAGACCCCTGCCCAGCCTGTCTGGGTGCTGGCTGAAATAGTAAACATATCACTTCAAGAGTAAAAAGTCCTTTATTATTATTTTTTAAAAGCGACTGGTTGTTGGCTCCAAAATAAAATAATATTGGAGGGAATAACTAACAGCTCAGACTTTCTCTTTCTAAGCAATCAGTCAAATAAACAATGGTAATGTAATGGTAAAGGAATTGTTGGAAAACCTGTTTGGTATAGTGATTAAAGACACAAAGTTAGGAACAGGAGACTATGAGTTCTAGTCCTGTCTTAGGCACAAAGTCAACTGGATGACCTTGGATCAGTCACTTTCTCTCAACCCTAGGAAAGAAGCAGTGACAAAACATTTCTAAAAAAACCTTGTCAAGAAAAATTTCAGGGACTAGTCCAGACAGTCTCTGAGAACGTGATTGAATGGAAGAAGAAGAAAAATGAATGATTAGTATAAAAATACCATACATCGTATCTTTCTACAAGATCATTCAGCTGAGCTTCTAGACTGGAGGTCAAGACTCAGACCTTAAACTATTACCCAGAACAGTTATACAGTTACATGAAGTATATTAATATTTGATTGTATATAAATAAATTTAAAGCAATATGGCTATTCCTATTATATATGACAAGGAGCTGTTCCGTCAACAAGAATACCCTTGGCATTATTCTGAACACCTCATTGAAAGAATAATTTTCTTTGACTAGGCTCAAAGCATAATAAGATTATTGAAAAGCATGTAAACTAAATATCTAAGAGTGAAATCAGATAAAATGAACATGCTACTCCTAACACTTCCCATCTATACATATACAAATCCAAAGTGGACAAGTTTAACAGTAGTCTGATTTAAATCCGCCCAACTGTAAAAAGCTTGGAAGCATAGTGATAAAATTTTGATTTTAAAACCATCATTTTTTTTTCTTAAAAAAAAATCTCCATTTCCTCCTGATCAGCTGGGACTCAGGAGGCAGAGAATAGATGGAGGTGGGGCTAGTCAGAGGTAGTATTTACCGGTTCTCCGAACTACTCAAAATTTCCACAACCAGTTCTCCAGAAGTGGTCAGAACCTGCTGAATACCAGCTCTGGGTTATATCTTCTCAATATATGCTGTATTAGAAATTAAACCTGAGAGATGTTAAAATGTTTATCGATCGATCGATCGAGCAATCAATCAATCCATCTAGCTATCATTTGTTTTCATGGACTCTTTGAAAGGGTCTCAGGGACTCCCAAGGTCACCAGACTATACTTTGAGAAATAATTTTGCAAGAATTTATTTGTTGCTCATTTTGGAATATTTGGAGCAACATACGGAAAAATAAACAGCATTGATCTTCTTAGATGTAGAGGCCTTTGATAAGTTGAACTGGACGTTCAAAGTTTTGGAAGATGTGAACTTTGGAGATGTAGGAGAAAAGCAGGCAGGAGGGTACGTAGAGGGTAGAGTTAACCATATCATCAGTTTAGAGTCCTTGCATTCCCACAAGTGCTGCAAGTCCAATTCCTCCTGAATTCTGTTGACCCATATCTAATGCCAATTTAGTGTTGAACTTTAATTGACCAGATTCTTGTGTATAGGCTTGAATAAATCTTCTATGCTGCAACCTTATGAATGGTCCTGATTCTTTGCGCCTGATAGGAGGGAACGTTATAAAATGTGTAAGATCAATTAACATTTCACAGAAAACTAAAAAAAACTGTAAATGGAGATCTAACAAAGGCTTGTGTGAAATAAAAAGGAACAAGACAGGAAGTCCACTGCCTCCTCTCTTGTTTATTTTGATTCTTCAAATACTAAATAGAAATATAAGATGATGATGATGATGATGATGATGATGATGATGATGATGATGATGATGATGATTATTATTATTATTTATTCGATTTTTATACCGCCCTTCTCCCGAAGGACTCAGGGCGGTGTACAGCCAAAAGTAAAAACAGACAATACAATATACAATTTAAAATACAAATTAAAAAACTTATTTTATAATTGGCCTAAAAAACTTTAAAATATATAAAACTAAAACCCCATTAAAATTAATATTAAAAAATTTAAAATCGATAAAATTTAAAATCGATAAAATTTAAGCCAGCCCCACGCGAATGAAAAGATGCGTCTTCAGTTCGCGGCGGAAGGTCCGAAGGTCAGGTATTTGGCGTAAACCCGGGGGAAGCTCGTTCCAGAGTGTGGGAGCCCCCACAGAGAAGGACCTTCCCCTGGGGGCCGCCAGCCGACATTGCTTGGCGGACAGCACCCTGAGAAGTCCCTCTCCGTGAGAGCGTACGGGTTGGTGGGAGGCATGCGGTAACAGCAGGCGGTCCCGTAAGTACCCAGGCCCTAAGCCATGGAGCGCTTTGAAGGTAGTAACCAAAACCTGATGAGGGAAGATGAGGGAACCATGGGAGTTAAGTTTAAAAAAGAAACTTATAAGAGCTTTTGCTATCACTTGATGTTGGTTTTGGAATTTTTTAAAAAGGGAATTGAAACATCAATGGCAAAACTAAAACAATTTGTTGCATTAGCCAGTTTTAAGCTCAAATAAGTAAAAAGACAAAAATGTTAACAAAAACATGAAAATAAAAGATCAAACAAAACTGATGAACAAAATGGCTTTTAACATCAAGGAATAATAAAATATTTGAGTATCATGATGACAAATATGAATTATATGTTATTTCAAAATAACTATATTAAGATACAGAAAGAAGTTAAAAAAGACTTGTTAAGATGGGGAAAACTACAACTGTCATTGCTGAGAAGAATTTCTGTGATAAAAATGGATGTTTTTCCTAAAATTATGTCTGTTTCAGATAATACCTGTTTTGACAAATGATGCATCATTTAAACAGAGACAGAAAGATATACCTAAATTTGTGTGGCAGGGAAAATAAAATGCAAAGGAAAAAGGAGGATTGGGTCTATCCGATTTGAAGCTGTATTTTGCAGCTTCCTGGTTTTTTTGGATGAAAGAGTGGGTACTGCTAAAAAATAGAAGGAATTAGAAGATTAAGATTAAGATTAAGATTTGGATCGCATAGATATTTACGGTATGATAAAGGTAAAAGTTATCGTGGATTTTAAAAATCATTATATTAGACATGACATAATGAAAATATGGAATAAATAGAAACCTAGGATATACCTAAGGCTCTCAGCACAGGAAATATTTTACAGATGAGAAATAACAGGCTAACCTATTATGAGTTACTAGAATTTTGTCGGGGGAATAAAATGAAGAGAAGAACTGGTGGTAGAAAATATAATTGCCAGTGGCACCTTAGTAGTCATAGTTAATTGTTTCTGGGAGGCGCAATGAGTATCAAAAACGACGAGTCTAAACAATTTTTTTCCATCAGGAGTAATGTAGGGAGTCACAAAACAGCTGACACTGACAAGTTCTAGCTTGTGTGTTGAGTACCAAATTCGATGAGTTTCAAAGCAGTTGAGTATCAGGGAACCACTGTAGTTTTCTTATTTAAAGGTAAACAAAAAAGTTAATGGTTTTGTGCATTGTAAGACCAAGTTTGAAATAGAATTGTATACAAATGAGAAACATGTAATTGCTAAAATAAATAAACTGTTATTGAAATTTGAAACAAAAGGAGGACAAATGAAAGAATATATATGATAAAATGGGATAGAAATTTTGTTTATAATATACAGATGGAATATTGAGAAAATATGTATTAGAAAGATTGAAATTTATATTATGTTATAATCTTTAGTATACGTCACCAGAGAAATTGTTTAGAATATATAAAGGCACTTCAAATTTATGGTGGAAATGTGAACAACAAAAAGGGACATTTTACCATGCTTGGTGGACAAGTAAAAAGGTAGAAAATTTTGGATTCAAATGCATACTTATTTAGCAGATTTTAAAGACTATTACAAAATTGAAACCAGAGGTTTTTCTTTTGGGATTGATGGATAAACAGTTGGGAAAAAAGTCATGGAACTTTGTTTTTGTATATAATAACTGCAGTGAGATAATTGTGTGACATAATTTGACATTGCCCACAATGGGGGAATGGCTGGTGAAGATGATGGAATTTGCTGAGATAGCCAAATTGACTTTTATGATCAGAGGAAAGATAATATCTATGTTTATTGCTGACTGAAAATCCCTTGTGGACAGAAAAAAATAAACTTATGATGTGTGGTTTTGATGATTAGACAGGATAGATTATAGAAAGAGAGTTATTTCGCAACTATAGAGTAAAGGGCCTCTGGTGGCTCAACAGACTAATGCGGTCTGTTATTAACAGCAGCTGCTTGCAATTACTGCAGGTTCAAGTCCCACCAGGCCCAAGGTTGACTCAGCCTTCCATCCTTTATAAGGTAGGTAAAATGAGGACCCAGATTGTTGGGGGCAATAAGTTGACTTTGTATATAATATACAAATGGATGAAGACTATTGCTTGACATAGTGTAAGCCGCCCTGAATCTTCGGAGAAGGGCGGGATATAAATGCAAATAAAAAAATAATTTAAAAAATTCATAATTGTTGTAGTAGTTAATGTGATTACAGACTGCAGAGATTGTTAGGGTGGGGAATATATTGTAAATGATATAAAAATACATAAATAAAATGTGAAAAATACTATGAGATCACCAACATTTCACAAGCTCTAACTTTTTCATGATTTTTTTCAGGTAGCTTTTAATATTTTTCATAGATTGATAAATAGATAGAAACATGATCTGATGTGGACTAAAATTCTGGTTTAACCACTCTGCTACCATGGTAGAATGGAACATTTTTAAGGCTTGATGTCTTTTTTTAAAAATAAAGTTTAATTATAGCAGATATTCAATTGAGCTAGAATCATATTAAACTAATTAAGCAATTAAACCTAGGGCATTATGATGATTTCATATTCTTGTCTAGATATACAGCATTAATGAAGTAAATGTGAACTATCAAAAAGAAGAAGTATAAACAAGGAAGCTGGTTATTTTAACTAAGATGAGAAACGGGAGACAGAGAGTTACACTTGCAGCATTAAAAAAAGTCCTTCAGAAAATAACAGGTTTGGTAGTGGCATGACTAGCAGTCTGAAAGTTTTGAAAAGTTTACATTTGAAAACAAGAGATTGTTTGTCTATAAAATGTATAAACAAAAGAAATAAATATTTTTTTCTGGTTTAGCATGTATTTAGCAGTCTGCTAAATTCTTCTGGTTTAGCAGTTCCAGTCTGACACTCCAGACAAGGCTAGGAAGGACAGCTGATTAAAATCCTGGTAAGATTCTGGAAAGTAAACTAAATATATATGTAGTGATATACAATAACATCATTTCTATGCAAAATAATAGTCATTTTATAAACTCTCATGGAACATACCAATAAGTGAAAGGAAAAGGAGAATTAATATAAACCAACATAACTGGACTGGATCTTGCAAATTAAGAAAAGCTGAATTTAATTTAGTCTGCTTTTTTCTTAGATCATATTTTATATACATGTTAAATGTTTTATCCGCATCCCTTTAATATAATATAATATAAAAATATAAATATTTTTAAAGGGACATGGTGGCTCAGTGGCTAAGATGCTGATCTTGTCGATCGAAAGGTTGGCAGTTCAGCGGTTTGAATCCCTAGTGCCGCAAAATGGGGTGAGCTCCCATTACTTGTCCCAGCTTCTGCCAACCTAGCAGTTTGAAAGCACGTAAAAAATTCAAGTAGAAAAAATAGGGACCATTTTTGGTGGGAAAGTAACAGTGTTCCGTGTGCCTTTGGCATTTAGTCATTGTTATGTCCTCACGGTTACGACCATTTGCAGCCGGAGTTTGTTACTAGGGTTCTCTGATTGACTGTGGCGCGAGCTAACAAAGAAGCGGGAGATTGGAGAGTTTTCATTGGTTCCTTCTGCCTGACAGCCGGCTATTTAAGCAGCTGTCAGATAGTTGCTCTCCGGTGAGTTTTCTATGTTGATTCCTTCTGTTGGTTAACTGTTAATAAAGGTTCGTGTTGACAAGCCGTCTGAGGTATACCTTTGTTCTAAGAACAGAACACTGGCAACGAGGACGGGCGGATTCCACGTGTAGTGCCGGCCTGCCGCACCTTCACAAATTGTGTCCTTTCACCTAGGGACTGTCCTGTCGATCGGAAAAATTTTTTTGGACCATGGCCTCATTCCTCCCGACATTTCCTCCGTTCACTCCAGTGTCCGACTCTTGGGATGATTATCTGGAGCGATTTGATTGCTTTCTGCTTGCTAATGACCTCACTGGATTGTCACCTGCCCGCAAGAAGGGCTACTTCCTCAGTTCTTGTGGCAGTACAGTATTTGCCACTGCTAAGACTCTGTTTGCTCCGCAACCAATCGCTGATGTACCATGGGACACCCTTGTCACTCGGCTGAAGGAGCATTATGCTCCGGCTCCGTCCCGAGTGGCCCGTCGCCTAGCTTTTCGGAGGCGAATGCAAAGGGACGGGGAATATATCGCCGACTACGTCGCCTCATTGCGGACTGCTGCCTTACACTGCAAATTTCACGAGCTGGACGATATGTTGCTCGACCAGCTGATTTGTGGGGTTAGGGACCTTCGGATACAACGGCGCCTTTTGTCCCGCAAGGACTTGACCCTTCAGGCTGCTTTGGACGAGGCGCAAGCTACGGAGATGGCCGAAAAGTCTGCTGCTGAGCTTCGCAGTTTTTAGGAGAACTCTGGCCCTGTAGCACCGATGTTGGATGTCCATTGTGAGAATTCTGACCGGGAGACCTCATCGGGGGAGGAGGAGGACGTGAGACAGTTAAAATTGGTGCAGACAAGGAGGAAGGCAGCCCCCGTCATGCCGCCTCAGGGCATTTGTGTGGGTTGCGGAGGCAATCACATTAGAGCAGAATGCCGTTTCAGGGCGGCCGTTTCCCGCCGTGGTGGAAAGAAGGGTCACATTTCTAGAGTTTGTAGGGCTGCCCTCCCTGATCCTGTTTGGAAATCTGAGCCCCCGAGTTATAGTCGATCCTCAAAATTGAAACCTGCCCACCGAGAAAATTGAATCTCTGATGAGCCTTCAGAAGTAGCCATCACCCATGCCACATCTATTTCCCCTTGCAAGAAAATTTACATCACGGTGTCTCTCGAAGGGGCACCGTGTCAGATGGAGGTGGACACTGGCTCTTCCAGATCTTTAATTGTTTGGGCCACTGTGAGAAAACTAATTCCCTCTTTCTCTAAGAGCCGCCTACAACCTTGCTCCATGACCCTGAAAGATTATCAGGGGAACATAATTCCAATCTTGGGGGTGGGTTCTTTCGGGGTGACTTATGATTCCTTTTCAGGTAAATTGCTGCTGATCGTCGTCAGGAGAAATTTACCATGTCTCCTCGGACTCGACTGGTTCGATGCCTTAAAGTTTAGTGTTTCTGGTGTCCACACTACCGGCCTCGAGGTTCCTGATTTGCTGGCTGAGGAATTTGCTGATGTTTTTGATGGGCAACTCAGTAATTACAAAGGGACCCCAATCTCCTTTAATTTAGACCCCCAAGTGGTGCCCATATGCCTCAAGGCTAGGAGGGTGCCGCTGGCACTTCGCCCTAAAGTGGACAAGGAGCTAGATAAACCAATTGCCCAGGGCATTCTAGTACCTGTAGATTATTCACCATGGGAGACCCCTATTGTTATCCCCTTGAAGCCGGATGGCTCTGTCAGAATATGTGCCGATTATAAGGGTACGATAAATAAGGCACTCCAGGCAAACCCCTACCCTGTTCCATTTGCAGCCGGAGTTTGTTACTAGGGTTCTTTAATTGGCTGTGGCGCGAGCTAACAAAGAAGCGGGAGATTGGAGAGTTTTCATTGGTTCCTTCTGCCTGACAGCCGGCTATTTAAGCGGCTGTCAGACAGTTGCTCTCCAGTGAGTTTTCTATGTTGATTCCTTCTGTTGGTTAACTGTTAATAAAGGTTCGTGTTGACAAGCCGTCTGAGGTATGCCTTTGTTCTAAGAACAGAACAGTCATGCTGGCCACATGACCACGGAGACGTCTTTGGACAGCGCTGGCTCTTCTCTTCAGCTTTGAAACGGAGATGAGCACCGCCCCCTAGAGTTGGGAACGACTAGCACATATGTGCGAGGGGAACCTTTACCTTTACCTTTAAATGTTTTAAATTACAAGAAAAATACATGGTTAAGATTGCACATTGCGGCTTAGAAAAACAAATAATTATGATCAGGTTTTCATTGCATTTTGGCTTATAATTGTACACTATTAGTCATTGCTTCATACTGTCTTATTAAAAATAGATGTGACTACATTTTTATGTTTTATTTTCATGCTTGCACTAAATCACCATAATAGGATTTGGTAGAATTTGAACTAGAGTTGCTAGGATAGTTCTAAATTATAACCTTCAGGTCTGACTAGAGTATAATCTATAATTACAGACCTAGTTTAAGCATACAGAAATTGTGGTCTAATTGTATATAAGGAGAAATTCCGTTCCCTTTCAATTGACTAAGCCAACAATTGAAACTTGATACCACTTCAACCAGTAAGCTTTTCTTAAACCTCAAACACTTCCTTTTATTACATATGATACAAAAGAACATGCACTTTTTAAATTGTATACACATATCTGTGCAAGAAATTAGAGAAGTTAAAATTTGGAAGAAAAAAAAAACTTTTTCAGGCAGGTTTCTTCATTCGTCCAGTGGAGCTTTTCTAAAGCTATAAGTATGTAGAAATGCACTACTACTTCACAAGGATTTGTTTATCTATAAAAACTTTAAGACAGAAAAATAATGCAAAAATGTAGGACATAAATATAATCTATTCTATAGATTTAAAGTTATTGTATTAAGTTTCAATAAATTATAATTTAAATATATATAAATTAAAATGCAGCTTCATATTTATCTGTTATCCCCATGCTTTTGGCTCTAAAAATGTTGCTGAATAACTATTCCAGGGTCCTTAGTCCTGGCTGGAAACTGCTAGGAATTAGAGTTGGAGCAACAATTCAAGGATCCTACATATCTCTCCACTGGAACAGAAAAACATTTGAGTTGGATTTATACATAGCATTATGCGCTATGATTAATAGAATCAATCTTAATTGACCGGATTCATGCAACATGTTAAGCCATATATCATAATGTAGAGATCACAATTATTAGGTTCCACAACATACCAACTATAAACAAACCACAATATAGCTTAAGGACATTGGTTAGTTTCGGGCATCTAATCAATTTAAAATGTAGTTGATTTAGTTTTGACCTAGCTGAACTCAAATACTGTACTTTATTCAACAAACTTATGAAAATACACCATGGCTTAGTATATGAACTAAGCCTCTACCAGAACACAAAAAAATACTGTAACCTTTGGTGGACACAATTTTAACACTACCATTAAAACCTTTCTAGGTTTATATATTGATCCATCTCAAACTTTCAAAATAAGACCATGCAAGACATCAAAAATAAGTGGTTCCTCAAACCCTGGAGAAGCATCGATTCGCTATAAACCAACTATGTTGTCTAAAACGCTCAAATAATGGCAACAAGGGCCTCTGTAGCACAGACTGCTAATGCAGTCTGTTATTAACGGCAGCTGCCTGCAATTACTGCAGGTTCTAGTCCCACCAGGCCCAAGGTTAACTCAGCCTTCCATCCTTTATAAGGTAGGTAAAATGAGGACCCAGATTGTTGGGGGGGGGAAATACAAGTTGACTTTGTATATAATATACAAATGAATGAGACTATTGCCTTACACAATGTAAGCCATCCTGAGTCTTCGGAGAAGGGCGGGATATAAATGCAAATTAAAAAAACAACAACAACAAAGGCTATCCACATGGATGTCTATGTTGTGGCCCGCCAGCGGCCAGCAGAGCTGGCAGCAGATTCAGACAGTGAGGAGGTTGGGGAGGAACATGGGCCAGTCCTGGAGTCTGGGGAAGGCTCTGATGAGGGTCTGCATCGGAGGCAGAGAGGGGGCCAGGGCCGTATGCCAGTTATCAGTTGCCTTTGGAGTCAGACATCAGTGATGCAGACAAACAGCTAGATCCTGTTCCCAGTGTGCGCATGCTCAGAGTTTCCAGACAAAGGGAACAGCTAAAGAACAAGGGTCGACTTGGGAGTAAGGCCACAGGTGGATGGTGAATGGCCCCTCCCAGAGGGAATAAAAGAGGAGCAAAAGGGGAGTGGAGTTTGCAGGAGACAATTAGTTCCCTTAATTGGTTTGTGACTCTCAGAGATTTCTTGCCAAGTTTTGAAGATATCAGCTAGGCAGCTCTTCAAGCCAGATACAGTCTGTGACTGTAAATTCTCCCTGGATGTGAATGAGAGAAATTCACAGAAACTTAATAAAAAGAGGTTTTTGTTGGGACAAGGAACCTGCTTCATACTCTTGGGAAGCCTAGGTCAGAACAGACTCTAGGCACAGGACTTTGCTAGCAATTCCAGCAGAAATCTTGTTTGAGCAAAAATATTGTAATAACTGTATATATGTAGAAAAGAGCTTGTGGTACCTTATTCTTTAGTTTTTGTTTGTTAAGTGTCTTACACTTTGAAAGCGTATAAGGAATATTTTAGATATAAAGTTTCCAGCATTCTCTCAAGGAGGCAGCTGATCCAATACAGGTTCTTAGCCAAGATTTGGGCAATCTCTTTGAATATCCTTGAGGACTACCACCTCTAATTTTGAATCTACGCCCTGCTGTATAAGTGTCTTATAGTTCAACACATCTTTAAATAAAAATGATATGCTTTCAAAAATAATACAAAAACATACCAAGATCTAATTATATCTTTTAATCTTTATTTTGTGAAAATTCTACAAAAGGTAATTTTTTAAAAAATTAACAGATGTCACATTATTACAACACTAATGAGGTTAATTATATATCTAACTAAAACAATCTTTAAATTTAAAACTCATTAAATTTAAGGCTGCAATTCAAAACTTTCTTATTAGGAAGAAAGCTTCATTGACGGCATAAAGTAGGGTTTTCTTCAGAATAAACATGAATAAAACAATCTCACATTAGATAAAGTGAATAACTATAAATGTAAGCACTTAAGACCAGGGTGAAATGCTCCTGGTTCATAGTGGATCGCGCAATCCAGTAGCGATCTTGGCGGCTGGTTTGGTGATCCAGTAGTGCCCACTCAGGTTTTAACCAGGAAGTAATGTGTTTTTTACCTTCTGCGCATGCGTGTGCACTTCCGCACTAGTAAGGAAGATAAGTAGATTTCACCCCTGCTCAAGACTGTTTATGGGAAGAGTAGGAGTATGTATAAAGGGTATGAGGAACTGGAAATGTTTTAACCTTAGCAATACATAAATGTTATATATTATTGAACTTTACTCATTATTATAATTATTTTTCAGGGTAACTCCTTCAACAACACAAATAACTTAAGGTTTTTTAAAAGGCAAATAAAAATACTATATAATACAATACAAAAAACTTTAAGAAAATTTAAAGCAAAAAATATTGTATGCTATCAGTCTCCCCATCTCAAGACTGTTTATGGCTCAAGAAGACTCTTGTTAGTCTGTTCTTTTCCCAGAATCTATCAGTAAGATTTAGAATGCATTTTATACAGTACTTGATCATATATTGAACAACATCTTGTAGTTCTGAGGAGTTATCGACTGTATAATCATCATAACCTCAATAGAGAAAACAATACAGTATTCAAACCAAGCGTTTAAATTTTAACTTCTGTCTTGGGACCAAATTTTTTACAGTTTTTCATAGCTGTTGCCTTGATATGAAATTGGAGATAATTAGCTTCCCTACAGTGTTATTGGCAGTTACTGCTTTCCAATTAGCATTTTCCAGATATGATGCTGGTGGCAATAAACTGAAAAACAGGAAAATGTGAGGAATTCCAGATGGCAGGACCTTAGTTTCACCTTCTTTAAGATCTTTCTCAGACTGGAATGTTGAAATATGTTCCCCAACCTGGATCATAGTAAGATGAAGATGAGGGACAGCTCATTTCATGAAGTCAGAGTTCAAATTTCCATGATTTTACTAGCAAGGGACAATGTTATATCCTACACTAGCCTTTTCAGTGTGACTCACCTTAAATGCATTTTCCAACAATTCCTGTAATTCTCAGTCAGTACAGCTAATGTTAGGCTGAGTATGACAGAAAATATATCAGCTCTTATGATAGCTTACATACATGTTTGATATGAGGAAAAGTTTGCCCATGTAGCTCATCAAATATAAACAATTGTTTGCCATCCGTAGGCATGTGGTTAGAGAAAAAAAGATAGAGAACACACTGTAAATGTACTGGATAGTGACATTTCTTGAGGTGTATACAACACATTTTCTGTATTTTTTCTCCATTAATATTCCTAATGTAGATGCAAAATGTAGATTTATACTCACATTGACTTCAGTGCAATCTCAAATCAGTATGCTGTGATCGCAGTTATAAATTCATTGATAAAAAATATGGTGATGAAACTTTAAAAAAAAACTGGGGGAAGAAAGCAGGTGACAAACTCTGTGGAAATTTGGTCCAGAAGAATTCTTCTTTCTTCTTTGACAGAAGCCTTACTAACTATTATGTATTGTTTAGTTGCCATTACCATTTTTTCAATTTTAGTCATTTTTTAAAAAAGATTTCTCATCTAGAGCTGCTAGGAGCATCCTAGATGCTAGGACAATTGATGTGCCTTATAAATTAAATGGGTAAACAAATCTCAGTAAAAATATTTCATTATATTATATATTTTTGCTTTAAAAATCTTAAGTTGTTTGTATTGTATTGTATTTGCTTTTAAAAAAAAAAATCTTTAGTTATTTGTATTGTGGAAGGGGTTACCCTGAAAAATAATTATAATAATGAGTAAAGTTCAATAATATGTAACCTTTATGTATCGCCAGGGTTAAAACATTTCCAGGTCCTCATATCCTTTATACATACTGAGCAAACAAAATCTGTGTTGTGCAAAAAGTGAATGAAGGGTAGTTAGCCCAAAAATGCCAACTACTTGTGCTGTTGAAAGCCAGCCCCCGCTTCCCCTATCTTCTCGATTCTAACTCTGAACCGCCTAGGAAATGAAGAAAACAGAATCTTTTATTTATTTATTTATTTTAATAATTATGCCCTGTCACGTTTTATTAGGCAGGGAGCGAAAACGCCAGCAGTGGGGCAAACGCAGAACAATAGATGCGAGCAGGTTTTCCTGACCTTTCCCTAGTTGGTATCGCCCAACTTTCCTCCCCCCCCCTTTATCCCGGCTTGGTACATCCTAACAGATGCAGGCGTTTCCTTAGAACTTAAGAGTCGCTCGCTTTTCGCCTTCCCCTTCAGGTCTCTCACCTCTGATCCCGCCCCCGCTTCGCCGCGTTAGTCTCCCTCGGGAAGAGAGGGGGGAGAAAGAGAGAGAAAGAAAGTCGGGCTCGCGCTGGGTCGGTTAGGACTCTTTGTGCGGGGGGAAGTGAAGCGCGCGCTCGGCCGCCCGCCCGCGCGGGCCTGAGGAAAGAAGGGAGAAGGAGAAAGAAAAAAAAGAAAAAGAGAGAGAGAGAAGAGCCGAATTCTAAAGCGACCGCGCTGGCGGGCGGGCGGGCGCGCGAAACCGAGAGTCGGATGGGCAGAAGAGTTGGGAGTGGAGGAGGCGGCGTGAAAGAAAAACGCAACCGATGAAAAACAACGGCCGGCCCGCGGGGCAGCTGTCGAGGGGGGGAGGCGCGAGTCGGACGATCCGTTGCGCGGCTTTGGTGGTGGGGAGAGCCAGGGCAGGAAGCTGCAATTAACTGGGGAAAGGGGAAGAGCCGCCGCAGCCGCCGCCGCGTAGGATCCGCTGTTTACCTCAGGTAAGTGCGAGGAGGAGGAGGAGGAGGAGGAAAAGAAAAGGGAAAGGTTACTTTGAAAAGTTTGGAGTGGGAGGGCCAGGGCCGCGAAGCTCGCCTCGAGCGCTTCGCCAACAGCTCTTGGGGACAGAAAGAGGGAGGAGAAACCCGAGTTGGCAGCGGCTCCATTGTGAGCTGCTCAAATCAGTGCTTCTTGCTCGGCTCCTCCACTTTTCCGGGGGGTGGGGGGGGTCTGCTTGAATGAGGGGCGGCTCATTCGTAATCCGGATGGAAAGAAACCCCCAATTTTTACCCGAAATAATTTGCATTTCTGGTAGGCAGTGCAAGAAACCCGGATTCGTGGGTAGAGGAGTGGGGGGAGTGTTGGTGGAATAAGTGCTTCGGCAAGGAGAGATTCGTTGTAATGAAATCCAGGTCTCTTCCCCCCCCCCCACGCTTTAATTTCCTATAATTTCTGCCGTCTTTCTAAGGGAACTAGATCCAGAAATGGTGGGCCGCCCTAGAAGAAGGAAATGGCTAGTTAATAAGTTACCTTTTGGAAAGGAAAGAAGACTTTTTGTGGGAGGGAGGATAGGCAGGGAGAGAGAGGAGAGAGAGAGAGAGACTCCAAATCTTCAGATTTGCTTCATTGCCTGGACCGAAACTCTGCTGTTCTGCTCAAACAATTTCTTTCCCAGTGAAAAACGTTGTGGTTGGACCCTTGTGTGAAGGTTGCACTTTCAATAGTAGACTCCTTATCATCTTGAAAGCCTAAGAACTTGCCGTAGTTGTTCATCGAAGTGGGAAAGAAGAATCACTTATTTTTGGCACGGGATGAAAGCCATTATCTGCTTTTCCTTGTTTGCTATTTCATATGTTACAAAGGCAAGCCTTGGCAATGAAAATATCTTTCACTGTGTGGAGCAGAGTCTCTGTAAGATCTGCCTCGTGTGAACTCTTCTGAGTTTTAAAGATGTTTTTAGTTATTTTTCCCTCCTCCCTCCCCACATTTTAAATGCATTTCTCCCTGTTCCTTAGGCTATGAAATTCCATTTAACATAAGGATAAAATACTTAGTATAAATGAGTGATGTCTCTAGCTCACAAAGTGGTGTTTGGTGTTTTTTTTTTTGCAGATATCTTTCAGGATAAGAATGGATCAGCTATGGTGCTAGCATCTCATTTTTCTAGATACATTCTTGAAGTGCTTGTTGTTTTTGTATGCGCCTCTCCTCCTCCTTCCCACCACATATTTCATTGCTCTTATGGAAGAATAAAATGGTGAGAGGCGTCTTCCAGTCTCATTCTCTCTCCAGGCTGTAAGAGGACTGTATCACATTGTGGGAGCAGCACTGGCAGCTGCTGTTGGTTTTCACCTCTTCAGACTCTCATTTGTAAAGAATTGAAGGCTTTCTCCATTCAACAATGATGAAGACTGAAGGCAAAGGAGACAGAACTTTAAGAAGTGCTTCTCCACACAGAAATACCTATAAAACTGATTTTCATGCAATTAAATGCAGTTTTGATTCAGTGAATACCGATAATGCTTCCACCAAGTCTAATTCTCAGCAAAAGTTGACCAATTCATCCAATGGGGAAAGTAATGATCCACATGTTCGTGGCAGAGCTGTCTCATATGGCAACAGAGTGCACAAGATCAAAAACATGTTCATGCAAATGGGTGGTTCTTCCAATTCACCATGTTGTGAAAACAGTTCACTCTCTGAGCCCCGAATTATTAATAAAATAACTTCAGCTGATCTTGCGCTTCCTCCTCCTAGTAGCCCATCTTACCTCTGTGTTCAAAAAAATAACCTACTGAATAGTGGTTCGTTTTGTAGTTCCCCAGATCCTTTACCTGCATGTTCATTCACTGACAAAATTATCTGCAGCAAAGAAGAGGGAAATTTAGACAAAGCCACACTAGCAGAGAAGTTTTCTGAGACCAGAAAACTGTTTGAAAGGAACATTAAAAAGCCAAGTTCACTGGATAGAAGTCCTCCCATTAAAAGTGAAAGGATTGAAGACAGGAGACGACATGGTTCTACTTCTTCTGATTGCAGCAGTTTGACAGATCACTTTAATTTCAATATTGATGTAACTTCTCAGGTTGCTGTAGATAAAACAGAGAATCAAGGAAATAGTGATCAAAAGGGACAGCAATCTACTGGCAGTTGTAAATCCTCTTCACTGAATGCAGGACCTATTTCTCGAAGATTGGAGAGTTTCTTGTCTGACATTGACAATGATGACTTCAAAGATACTTTGAAAACTAAGGATATCCCAAACCCTGTTCAAACAGCGTTCTGTGGCTGGGAATCACCAGGAGTTAGGAAAGAAGTATATTTGCAGCAAAATCAGCCCATTGCAGAATCTTCCCTTTTGATAAGCAGCACTTCTACTGAAAGGAGTGAGTTAAGTGATACAACTGAAATAACTTCTCAAACAGATCAAACTTCCGAAAGGGAACAACAATATAAAACCACCATATCCTCTAAAGTGGATAGAGCCCCTATAAAAATTTCCCAGGTAGAAGTAGCTAGAGCTGAACTGATTATGGTGCAGAACAAAACTTTAGGGGATAACAATGAAATCACTGGGGAAGTCAATGTATTTCAGAAGGAAAAATCACTCAGATTTCCAAGTTGTAAAGAGGAGAGAAATGACTGCACATTTGAGGAAATGGAAGAATCTAATGAGGATGGTGCAGTTAATCAAAAAGGAGCAAAGGAGTTAGTGTTTCTGGACAAAGTTCAGGAACAAGAGCAGGTCCATGTAAAACCTGTAGGGGATGGTGAAGAGGAAGAACAAGAACAGAGAAAGAAGTTTAGTGGGTGTTCTTCCAGTGCTTTTGGGATAGAGAATGCTGCTTTTGATGATGACAGAGAATCAGAACTACTTAGTAAGGGCCCTGAGATAGAAGAAACCTTGCAAGAGGAGGAATATAACTATAATAGTGATTATGAGGAACTTTCTGGACTTTCTGAGGAAGAAGATCCTGATCCAGCTAGAAAAGTGAAGTTTTCTACAGCCCCGATCAAGGTAAATCTTCATGAATGGGTATAAAATATAATTATTGTTGCTACTTATTTAAATATAGTAATTATAACAATGAAGTGTATTAGTATATTCATTAGTATATGGATGCTTTGAAATTGGTCTCTTAATTACAGTCGCCCTTCCAGATAAGGATTTCTAAAATATTTTGAGTTCTAAAGTACCTTTACATTTTTTAAAAAAAAAATACTGGTTCAGTTAATCTGAATCATGACCAACCTGACTGCCTGGGACAGGCTAAGTGTATAATGTCCGTGCTTCATATCCTGTACTGACTGATTCAGCTGCACTGACTTCTAGGCCCATTCTTGGTGGTGTTATTTAAAACCTTGAATGGCATGAAACAAATAAGGAAATGGCTTTTTAATTACCTTTGATGCTCTCAGGCTATATGGGAGAAGGCCTTCTCAATTGTTAAGTGTTTATGAAATGTCTTTTCCAGAGTGGTATATTTGGCATCCCCAATTATGATCTATAAGAGCCGTGGTGGCGCAGTGGTTAGAATGCAGTATTGCAGGCTAATTCTGCTGACTGCCGACTGCCTGCTTTTCAGCAGTTCAATTCTCACTGATTCAAGGTTGATTCAGCCTTCCATCCTTCCAAGGTTGGTAAAATGAGGACCCAGATTGTTGGGGGCAACATGCTGACTCTGTAAACTGCTTAGAGAAGGCTATAAAGCACTATAAAGCAGTATATAAGTCTTAAGTGCTATTGCTATTCAGTGCCAGCAAATGTATTGCTCATAGATATTTCTATAGTTTTTGTACATAGATTTTACATTCTTACTCTGTACTGTAATAGTTCATTTTATATATATATATCTGGTGTGATTTATTTATTGCATTTTTATTATTTAGCTTTTTTATAATTGTTTTTAATTTAAAATCCACAAGTGAACTTCAGCTCTTAAAGTAATGTGGGTAGTCTTCAGTTACCAATGGTAATTAACACTGGAATTTCTGTGACTAAGCATCACAGTTGTAAAGTGCAATATCACATGACTGTGCAATTTAGCAGTGAAAATTACAACGTTCTCAGTTGCTGTTATTAAGTGAATCACCACAAGTCATTTTGAGGTTATCTCATGGTCACTATTTGCACTATCTTTGCTGGCTTCCCCATTGACTTTGCTTGTAGGAAAACGGCAAAGAAGGTCACAAATTGTAATCACATGAATGCAGGGTATTGTAATTGCAAGCTGGGTCCACATTGCGATTACGTGACCATGGGGACACTGCAACAATGTTAAGGACAAGGCCCAGTCATAACTACTATATATTCAGCACTGTCATAAGTTTGAGTAGTCACTGAATGAATGGTTCTTAAGTGAGGTAATAGCAATAGTAGTAGTAATTTAGGATATACCTTATGTGAGTATAGTATAATTTTTTTTGAGACAGATAGAATTATTTTCTGTGTTAGATTAAATAAATGAGGAAGGTGTTGTGTTGGCATTTTGGTTGCCAGTCAGGAGCCAATA